>NW_012101425.1:186332-201042 GCF_000951045.1 Mandrillus leucophaeus | reverse complement strand
CCACCTCGCCCGGCTAGTTTTTTGTATTTTTTTAGAGACGGGGTTTCACCATGTTAGCCAGGATGGTCTCGATCTCCTGACCTCGTGATCCGCCCGTCTTGGCCTCCCAAAGTGCTGGGATTACAGGCTTGAGCCACCGCGCCCGGCCGGTATGTACTTTTTTTAAAGAAATAATGTTATTGTATATTTAGTAGACTACATTATAGTGTAAACACATATTTTATATGCACTGGGAAACCCCAAAATTTGTGTGACTTATTTTGGTTGTCTGGAACTGAATTCACACTTCTCTGAGGCATGTCTTCATAGCATAAAATACTTACAGGATTGAACATAACACTAGTATATGTGGGAAAAGGCCAGATATAAAATGCAATTTTTAAAAGGAAGCCTCAATTAATTGCCTTATAATGATGGACACATAGGGAAGGGAAGAAAGGAAGATGCATCAAAAAAACACAGAATTCAATTCATTAACATAGATTTACACTTTATTTTAAGTTTGCATCCTGAGATAATAAAATTTTATCTGACAAGTGAACAATGACAGAAGCAGCAGTGAAAGTTTCAGAGAGACAGGTATCCTTCATTTTGGCACAGCTGTATATAGATTAAGTTTTTCCAGGGAAGTCATTCTTGGACTCAAGGGAGAAAAAATGAATTCATTCCACAGGCTACGTAACAATGCAAGATGCATGAAAGTTCTTAGTTTGGACGACCATATCCACTATTATTCTTTTCTGGTAAAGCTGTCCCAACAGGAATCCTCTGACAAAAAGTCAAAATCCTAGGCTTCTCCACCAGATATTTTTATCAATGCCCACTTTCTAGTTACCTGGATATCCTGTTCTTGCAGCCAGATTAATATTTGTATGTGGTTAGTCCAAGGAGGGCAAATTCGCTTGTAGATTATATACTTTCAAACACTTGTTACTTGTTTCAAAGTCCAGGCATTAAAACAATTTTACACTATTTGCGTACTAGAAAAAATGGAAAAAAAAAGTCGAGATAAAAACAAAGAAATAAAAGAACATTTGAGAAATTATTGCCTTGATTCATGATGTTGAATTTATATACAGAACTACTTTAAGAGTCAGAAATTGATATTTAGTCCAATGCTATAA
The DNA here is from genome assembly GCF_000951045.1 of Mandrillus leucophaeus. Taxonomy (NCBI): domain Eukaryota; kingdom Metazoa; phylum Chordata; class Mammalia; order Primates; family Cercopithecidae; genus Mandrillus; species Mandrillus leucophaeus. The sequence continues at coordinate 199,918 of NW_012101425.1, read as the reverse complement.
TATGACATTATAACATTTTCCACATTTGTAGTCCTCTATGTGTGTGTATATATGAGCAACATGTACACACCTAAATAAACTAGGCCAGTTATATTCTAAAACAGAAAAAAAAACTGAAGGCAAATTTTCACCTTGAGTTATATAGCCTAATATAGCCAAAACAGGCAAACACACGCATTTCATTATTTAGAGACTAGGTAAGCAATCTGTGGAGAGGGTCAAATAATCTTAGTTCCTTTACAAAAGTGGTTCCCAACATTTTTACCATAAGAATCCCTTCATTATTCTTTTTCCCATGTTTCCAAGTATTTAATAAGTTGCACATAATAGGCTTATTTTATTATTAATCAAAAACATACTGCCATTCACAGCTTTTGATCAGTTGTTAATAAGCAAGCAGTGATAACACAGAATTGAGAGAATATAGGCAAGATGCATGGAAATTCAATGTCTTAATTGGCTTGTGAAGCAGGAATATTATGGGTAAATGTATAATTTCTAATATACTTTTTGAAATATTACAAAAAGATCAAGGATACCCTCCACTGCTATCATCTGCTGAAGTTGGGAACCACTGATTTATATCCACCTGCTTTTCCTCCCTAAATATGTATTAACATAATACAATTACCCACTTTTAACACATAGGGGATTAATAACAAAATTTACTATTAAAACAATAGATCAACTGCAACAGTCATTCTGTAGGACCTGACTGAGAAAGAAAACACAGCATGGATTTAAAGAAATCTATTTAGAAATTATATAATTATGATATCCAGTATATCTTTCAGTCAACTTCAAAGCACACTAATATATGAAAATATCCTCAATTCCCCTGTGAGGTAGGTCCAGATTATTGTCCCCACTTCAACAATGAGGACGTGAGGTACAGAGGAATTAAGCAGCAGAGCCAATAATTAAACCAGAAGTGACTTGCATTTGAGACCCATACCACTTTCCTTTCCACCTAATTTTATCAATTTGTTCCAACAGATCTTTTTGAGGGTATGGAATTTGATTAGACACTAAAGTAAATGTTGGATAGGATACGAAATCTTTACATAAATGCAAAAGTGGGTCCTCCAATATTTCCATTGTTGTTACAGCTATAATTCTTGCCTGAATGCCAACTGCATAGACAGATTCTACACAGGCAAAGCACACAGACCTCAGTGCTCAGTTCCTAGGAAAACTACATTTACTCTTAGCATCACCGGGGAACTAAGGTCTAGCAAGCATCAGGTTCTTGGAGTCTGTGTGATAATTAACACACATTAGCCAGCAGCCAGTCGGCAAATCAAACTTTTACTGCATGCAAGGCACTGTGAGAGTTTCCACCAAGAACAGTAGATCTGAGAGTAATCATTCTGAGATTCTATAGAGTAAAAATGTCCTAAGAATTCTTTGAATCACAGAATGTTAAGTGATCTCTAATTTTTTGTACAGCTCTAGGTTCCACCCCATAATTGTACAGAAGAAGAGACAGACATGCAATTAAGATGAACTGCCTGGTGCCCACAATATTAGATCATTTCCTCGTATTGTATGAATTTGACAAAGTCCACAGAAAATGGAACATACTCACGGGGTGCCATCAAAGCAAAAAGGCTGGCTCAGAATCAGGTAAGAAAAATTTGGGGCAAGATAAGATCATTCATTTATATATACAGATAAATATCAATTGTTTTAGTCCACATACTACATGAACAGGTATTAATAAAACCTATGCATTTTTTGTGGAACATTTCCCAACTGTTTGCTATTTAAAGGAACCCAAATAATTTGACAGTTGTTGCAAAATATTTTTAAAGTATACTTTTATAGGCATAAGAGAATCTAATTTCAATAAATTTGAGCACTTATAATCAAATTAGCAAAAAAGTATTTCCACTATGTGAAACTGCTCCAGTTAATCAGGTGAACATAATTTCTATATCCTCCTAGGTCAATATAGTACATTTTAATACAATATTGTTTGAGAGCTTAACATTCAAGTAGTGAGGTTTTATTTTTTTTAAATGGAAGCTTATTTGTAAACAAAATAAAAATGCTAATGATCTTTTAAAGCTTTCATACATTTGTTCAAAGGCTTACACATTTTTAAACTTATTCAAATTTCACCAAAATGGTAGATGAGTTTAATTGCTCAGACATTAGTGTTTACAGGCCATAATATGAATAGTATGTACATTAAATACTTAAATGGGTTTTGGTGGGGCTTTAATCGAAGACAACTGTCCTTCCAGAACTAAATTAAATTACATGTTAAATTACATGTTTAGAATTATACTGTTTTTTTAAGTGACTAATAGTCCGGTTCTATAACATTTTGTCACTAATATATCATGATTGGGGAAAAGGAAGAGGCTTTACATAATAAATAAAAGATAATACACCAGCAAAATATTCTTAAACCTAGTTGAAAAGGATGATTTCCAATCTAATCATCTACCAATTCATTTTTATGCTTCCTTACACGTAATGTGTTATCTTTGTTCTAAAAAGACAAGGCACTTCTCCATCTTCTTCTAAAATTTTACTACAGTGGTCTCTTTCCTAAATTAGCATAAGTGTTAGGAGGGAACAAAGAGTGGAGATATATCTGGGATGGAGTTAATAAATCTGTAAATAACACTTGTCCATATTAGTTATTAGGAATAAACATGTTATTGGCTTTTAGGACAAGCTTAAAAATAGGCAGTTGGTCAAATTTATTAAGCCAGAATCTTGGGCCAAATGAGAAACACTGGAACATTAATTTAAAAAAACAATCTTAGCTTGTAACCTCAAAGCCTTGTGAGATTTATATACTTTGGCAAATACATGTTGTTTTGCTCTGGAAACTATCACAAGTTTCATAAAGGAATATTATGTAACAAAGAAATTCAAAATTACTTTCTTCAGTCTAAAAACAACTTTCACAAAAGTATGTAACTAACCTAATGGAAAATTACAAGTATGTTCTATCCTAAGCGTAACAGAAAAAAGGCTCCATGGGGGAGGAATTAATCACCAGTGTGCTGTGTCATTTTAGCATTCACTGCAACCAATTTCACTGAAAACAAAGCACCACTCCCCGCAAACATTACAAAATACTCAATTGCTAATCAGCCCCCTGCAAAGAAAAACAGTTTGAAAAAGTAGTCATACAAGAGAGGAAAAAAATTGGTATTTTTTTGGGTAGTTGGAGAAACTACGATGAGTCAACCAGCATAACGAACCATAAAATAACAAACTTGAGTGATTAGAATAGGCTTTAAAATTAAGTTTACACATGCTGACAAATGGTTTTTGTGACAAATGCTATTGTAACTTGAATTATACTGTGTTATTTCCAGATACACTCTATTCCCATTCTCAATAATTGTTTCATGGAAACAATTCACCATTTCCTGCTGTTCTTTGAGCAAAACCAAGTGTGATTTATACATGGCAGAAAAAGTTCCTATGACTATCATATGATCAAATTCTAAGGTTACAGAAAAAAAAAATAAGACTTCTAAGGATTAACACTTAAAGGCAATTATCCTATCAGTGATAATGAGACATTCTGTATTATGCTGAAAATCAATTTTGGTATTAAAATATCACAGTTTGAAGCAAAAATTTGATAACAATAGCTGGAACATAAACCTCAGATACAATTTTTCCCTGACCTTAGCTATAAAACAAGACATTTGGTATACATTTTCAGAGGCCTCTACCTTGTCTATAAAAATACACCTTGAATTTTGCAGCAGGCAAACACATGATATTTGCAGGCATACACATTATTAAAGGTTAGAGATTTGGGGTGGCTGAGTGGCATAGAGGTAATGGGGCACAGAGGAAGGTGGAAAAGTGTTTGTGCACACAATTATAATCACATATCAAATAGTATCTTCTTTTTCTCTCTTTTTTAAGCTGGTCAAGGACTATGGATTTCAAATTAGGCATAAATTTTAAGAGTGGCTTAAAAAGGCTTGACCTTGTATGAATAAATGATTGTTCACTTCACTGAGATGAATCTTGCCTAAAAGGTTTACTAAAAGCAGTAAAAGATGACAAAATATTATTGAGCCCTAGACACTTTTATTTTTAGCACTATGAGTTACAAATAATGCCTACAAACAGGCATACATTTGCAGTTGAATTAATGTGATATAAAGCTTTCATTATACTGAATTTTCAAATTCTAGTTGTGTGGTGCTAGCAATCATTTTAATTGTGAAGAAAAATAGAGACATATGTACCAAATAAATGTTACATATGTGCTGAATTTATAAACTAAAATAATTTGTCTAAACGCTTGTCTTTCCTCATTAATGTTTTATAAAAGATCTTCAAAAACAGAACATAATTTTTTTCAATTATGAATCAGCTGCTACATACTCTTTACCTACAGCTTCTCAAGTAGTTCTCTCTCAAACTAGAATATCAGAACTGCAGAAAGGCATTAACAGCTTTCAAGAGGGTCTAGATACCTTCTGAAGATGTCTGAAATCTCAAAATACTCCTTAAAGGTCATAATTGTGTGTATTTTCAAAGGAAGAAAAGGCTAATAAATGCAGGATAGTGAGACTGTGAAATGTGTCAGATGTCAAGTAATTTTTTTGTGGAAAGGAGTAGAGAACAAAATGGAAATTATTAAATGAAAAGGAAAAATAAAGGTCATGGTTTCAGGTGCAATACAGAATATCTGAGATAATAATTTCAATTTTAATCCACTTGTTACAAAGGGCAACCTTGCCCTACACCTGAAATTCTTAACATACTCATTATGGCCTTGCCATAAAACAGCATGTTAGCAGTCTCTACATTCAAAGGGATGCTTGCAAACTTCATTCATATTAAAATTTACGTAAAATTGTTGGCAATACAATAAGAGTAATATTACATTATGTAAACCATGGCATACCACATTTTACATTATGCAAAGAGGCAATATTTACAAGTCTTTAGGAGTTTAAGTATTTTATCCACTAACATAAGTGATAAAGCAAAGTGCAGGACAAAACCAGTGCCATTAATTGCATGTCCTTTAAAAGCAGAGTAAAACCATTTCTAAAAGCTACCAAAAGCTTATTTACGTTTGTCCAGTAAGGGATTACAGAGCATCAAGTAGCCTAGAAAAATGATGCGAGTTTAGAAACAATGAATATGAAAATTATAAGGCAGCATGCTCAGAACAAGTTTTTGTTTTTTAAACACCAACACTGATGATTCATCTTTAATGGCAACTATCTATATATGTATATGCACACACGCATGTGTGTGTATTTAAAATTGAGAGTGCAAAACACAAGCCTCATTTAACGACAAAAAAGATGTGCAAATGTTCATAAACCAACACAAAAGAGTGAGAAGAATATTCTACCATTATAAAGAATAAGTTGAACACAGCAAAGAAGACCATCTTCATTCCAAATCTACAAGGCACTAAGGGTAGGAAATGACAGGTAACACAGAAGTGACTGGATAAAACTCCTCAGTCAGGTCGGAATATGGGATATTTTGGTAAGAATTCTATTAGTATTACCTGTAAAATAAAAACAAGAATATATTTACAAAATATTTTTCATTTAATATAACTTATAAACAACCCAGAAACTCTATAATCGTTTTTCATAGCACAATATTTCAATTCTACACCATATAAAGTAAGTGAAAATCATGAAAAATTATGTAAAGAACTTAAACCACAAGTTGTAATTAGATTGGCAATTTAAAAATTAAGCTGGCAAACAAAACTACTTATTGTAGCTAACAGATTTTACTATCTGATTTACAATAACTATTTGTCTAGGTTCAGAGGAGCAAACTCTATTATATTATGTTTTTCCCCCACACCCCTATCTTTTTGTTAGCAAAGTAGAGATTTAAAAAAATGCTACACAGATTAAAAAATGTCTTTATATTAGATCTATATATTTTTCAATTAAAGCAACTGATATTAGTTGGAGATTACTATCGTTCACAAGTTGTGAAAAATATAATGTGCCCAAATGGATTGAGTAAAACATATTAATTACAAAAGGTTTGGAAATATAATTTTAAAAAACTCGGATAGTTTTTGAATGTTTTATCTATAATGAATTTAAGACTTGTGGTCATATGCACATTTTCCCCAAAATTATTCAAAGTGTAGAGAGATATGAATAATAATCCTTATTTATGAAACACACATGGAATGTTTATTATTAAATATATACTACATCTTGGAAGTTTGGATAAATTTAATATTCTTTTCAATATTAATTATGCAAAATTGATCACATTGGCTATATGTGAATTTATGTCTTATGACTAAGATTGTATAGCTTTCAGTTAAAACAAAAATTAGAACCTTACAGTTTCTTCACTAAAAGTTAAATGTCAGCCAAAAAAAAAAAGCCATTAATAGGAATCCAGAATGCAGATGTCAACTCCTATTTTATGCAAGTTTTGACAAGATTACATTTAGAAACATTTTGTTCAACAGCAGCTTTCCCCACCACCACATGCTATGGTTTGTGCCTATGTTAAATGATTAAGGTTGTACAATGTTTTCATTTTAGCATACTAACTGAAACTTTTCTAAGATCGAAATGATTGTTAGCTTTCAAGATATTTTAGGTTGGCTACAAATCTAAAGAAGATAGAAGAAAACCTCTATATTTCAATGGACAAAAGTTCTGGCTGAGAAGAAAAAAAGAAGGAATCGTTGACAAATGAGAAACACAGGAAAATGGTACATTTAGAATGAATCAAAAAATAATTAAAAACAACCTCATACTTACATACTCCATCATATTGCTAGTTTCACATTTCCTCTTAGTCAACTTCCAGTGCAAAGCAAGCTAAGAAAGTATAGTCTTGTTAAGAATTTTTATATTAACTTAAACTAATTACAACCTATACATTTGAATAAATCACTGAAAACAATCCAGGAAAAGTACAGGATACAAAACAGAACACTTAAAAATACCTTGTAAAGGATATATATTAAAAATTCAGTATTAGTTCTCTAATCCATTCCTTTGTGGCCTAAAAAATTCCCATTTTGTATTTATTTTTGAATTTAATACTGCAAATACATGAATAGGGCACTTATTTGCTTAAAATTTCTTACCTTGTGATATAATCTGTTATTTTCCCATTCTATTAACTTCTGAATTGATCTTCTGGTCTAAGAAAAATGATCAAGACTTTGTTACAAGATGACCTGAAGAGTTATGTAAACTATGTGCATCTGTATTTTTCTGCCTACTTGCAATATCCCATTACTTTCTCCTTGTTTTTCTATTAGAAATGAGAAATAAGCAATATAAGTGGCAGAAAGTGCTAAAAAGGAGTAAAATTTTGAATGACTATTATAAGATTATCTACCTATCAATCAATCAATCAATCATATTTTTATATATGCTTTCTCAAATGAAATATGTATGAATTTCTTTGTGTTGTGAGGCCATTCACTGGACTACTGTGAAAACCTAAATAATATACTAACTTGAGACAGTAGTTCATTTATGAATTTAATCTAGATTTTCACACAACTGTCATAAGATTACTTTAAATAATCATCTAATGCCAAGCTAATCTAATTTCTCATGGAAAGTTTTCCTACCACAGCTTCTGGCACAATACCTGTCATATAGCATTCAGTCAAGGTCTACAGGCTGAATAAAGCAAGCCAACATATATCAGAATTTCCACTGAAAAGAACATGTTAAAAACAGCCAGTGGAAAAACTTATACTTAGAAAAATATAAATCAGAGAAGCAGTAATGTAGCAAAGAGGGGGACAGAGACTGAGTTGCTTCATTTAGAATCTGTATATTTTGTAGGGAGTACAAAATGTTAAAAAAACTTTTCAAAACATTAAAATAAAAGATGACACCTGCCTAGCTCATCATAGACATTGCCAATACCAGTGTGCCCTACCTGAGAACTAATGGACCCACCCACTGGCTCACTGCAGACACCACCAGGACCTACGTGCTTCTCCCAGGGCCCCAGGGACTATCTGGTCTGGGAGACTGAGGAGCAAACTTCTTGGCCCACTGGGACCTGCATGCCCTGAATGAGGGCCTGAGGACTGGCCCACCCAGGGCCTGCTGCCACCACTTTTTACACCTGCATGGCCCACCCATGGTCCAAAGACTGACATACTCAGGGCAAGCCAATGCCAGTGCCCACATGCACTATCTAGGGGTTTGAGGACCAGTCTACTTGGCACTGCTGTCCCAAACAAAGCCTTACCACAGCCTCCACAATCAACTGAAGCCTGAGCCACTAAGGAACTCAAAGACACTGCTGAAACTGATTACAGCCAAAGTAATTAAAGGAGACTACACTGTGCTGCCCATGCAGAACCAAAGCCAAAGCACCTTACCCAACCAACATTATAGATACATCTACAGGAAAACCTCTTTCCCTGTGGGAACTACTCCACACAAATGAATGAAGTGGCAATTATAGTAGATGTGGATATCAATGTAAGGACAAACAACAACAATAGCAACAACAACAAAGAAAACAAACAAACAAAACCTCCAAAAGGACACAATAATTTTCGAGCAACAGACTCCAAAGAAAATTAAATTTATGAAGTGCCTGAAAAGGCATTAAAAATGATCTTAAGAAAACTGATATATAAGAAAACAAAATAAACAAGATTTAAAACTCAGGAAAGCAATTAATAATCTAGATGAGAAACCCAACAAAGATATCATTAAAAAGAACAAAACAGAAATTCTAGAACTGAAGAATTCAATGAATGAAATTAAAAATACAATAGAAAGCTTCAACAATAGACAAGCAAAAGACAATTTCTGAACTTGAAGAGAAGTCTTTTGAAATAACCTAGGCAGGAAAAAAAAAGATAAAAGGAAAAAGAATAAAGAAAGCCTCTGTGACACCATCAAGCAAACAAATTTTTGACTTGTGGGAGTTCTAGAAGAGAAGAGATGGATAAAAAACATGTTCAATGAAACAATAACTGAAAACGTCCCAAGTCTTGGAAGAGATATAGACATCCAAATACAGAAAGCTCAAAGACTCCAAAAGAGATTCAACTGAAAAGGTCGTTTTCAAGGCACATCATAGTCAAACTGTTAAAGTCAGAATCAGAATTCTAAAAACAGCAAGAGAAATGCAGCAAGTCACATATAAGGGAATTCACATCAACTAACAGGAGATTTCTCAGCAGAAACCTTCCAGGCCAGGAGAGACTAGACAGATCATCTGAACAGGGAATTAAAAAACAAACATCAGACTTAAACTGCACTATAGACCAAACAGACCTAATAGATATTTACAAAACATTTCATCCAACAATTGCAGGATATACATTCTTCTCATCAGCACATGGAACATTTTCCATGACAAAAAACATGTTAAGTAAAAAACTATCTCAAATGGAAGAAAATCAAAATCATATCAAGTATCTTCTCAGACCACCATAGAATAAAACCAGAAATCAATAACAAGAGAAATTTGGAAACTGTGCCAATACATGGAAATTAAATAATGTGCTCCTGAAAGACCACTAGGTCAATAAAGAAATTAAGGAGAAAATAAAGTTTCCAAAAACAAATAAAAAGGAAAAGCAACGTACCAAAACCTATAAGATACAGCAAAAGCAATACTAAGAAAGAAGTTTATAGCAATAAATGCCTACATCAAAACAGTAGATTTGAAAGAAAGAATATAATGATGTACCTCAAGGAACTAGAAAAGCAAGAACCAACCAAACCTAAAATTCATAGAAGGAAAAAATAATACAGATCAAAGCAGAAAAAAAATAGAGACTAAAAAATATGAAAGATAAATGAAAGAAAAAGTTGGTTCTTGAAAAGATAAAGTAGATAAACCATTAGCTAGACCAAGGGAAAAAGAGAAAAGCCAAATAAAGGGAGAGGGGCCAAGATGGCCAATTAGAAGCAGCTGTGGTCCACCACTCTCAAGGAGAGGAATGAAAGGGGTGAGTGAATATAGCACCTTCAACTGAAATATCTAGGTTCTCATGTTAGGACTGATTAGAGAAGTAACTCGACACACAGAGAACAAAAGCAGGGTAGGGCAATGGCCCACCTGGGAGTGACACGGAGCCAAGAGAAACCCACCTCCAGCCCTAGGAAGCAGTGAGTGACTGTGTGACCCTGGGAAACCATGCTTCTCTCAGGGATCTTTGCAACCCATGGGTCAGCAGATCTCCCTGTGAGCCCATGCCACCAGAGCCTTGGGTCCGATACAGAGCTGTATGGAGTCTAGGGGAGCAGCTACTCCGGCATGCACAGAGACCCAAGAGCTTTGCATACTCTGGTCCGGAGATCCCCAGTGAATGTGTCTGCAACTCAGGCAAGACAGGAGGTCTGCATATACGCCTAGGAAGGGGGTAGAGTCCAGGGAGCGAGAGGCATGTTCTGCAGGCCCCATTTCCACCTCACCTCACAAAATAATAATGACTTGGAATCCTAGTCAGCCTCAGGCAACAGGGAGAGGGACAGGTTCTACCTCTACTATTTGGTCGGCTTAGCTGTTCTAGCCTGTGGGCTTTGTAGAATCCAAATGGTCTGGAGGAGAAAGGGGTCCCCCAGCAATGCAGCACAGTGGCTTGGCCAGATTGTCACCAGACTGCTTCTTTAAGTGGGACCAAATCCATTCTTCCACACTGGACAGGACCTCCCAGCCGGATCCTCCAGTCACACCTGCAGGCACCTACTAGGGATAGAGCTCTGATCTCTCTCTGAGACATAGTGTTGCAGGGAATGGGCAGGGGTGGAGGAGGAGGGTCACCACCTGGATTGGTTGGACAACTCAGCAGTTCCACCATGTGGGCTTACAGTCCAAACAATACAGATGAGGAAGGGTCCCCTGAGTAGTGCAACATAGTGGCTTTCCCAGATTGTAGCCAAACTGCTTCTTTAGGCAGGGCACTGATCCATTCCTTCTCACTGGGCAGAACCTCCCAGCAGGACCTTTCAGCCATGCCTGATGGCACCTATTAGGGGCAGAGCTCTGATCTCTCCCTGGGATGGAGTGCCTGGGAGAGAGGAGGGCCACCACCTGGGTTGGTTGGTCACTCAGCTGTTCCAGCCTGCTAGCTTTGGAGAGTCCAAGCGCACAGGGGCAGACGTGGTTCCCCACTATGACACAGCTGTTCTGTTGAGGCACAACCAGACTGCTTCTTTAAGTGGGACCCTGATCCACTCCTCCTTTTGAGGTGTGTCCTCCCAGTTGGAACCTCTGGCCACCCCTCCCCGCTCCGTTCCCTGGGATGGAATGCCTGAGGGGCAAGGCAGGCTGCCAACTTGGCTGTTTGGGCTTATCAGTTGGTCCAGCCTGTGGGCCATGAAAAGCCCAAACTGATCAGGGGCTTAAGGGATAACCAACACAGCATAGCTGCTCTACCAAAATGCAGCCAGAATGGTTCTTTAAGTGGGTGCCTGATCTTATTCCTCCTGACTGGGAGACACCACCAAACGGGTCTCCAGTCACCTCCTACAGGCATGTTCAGGCTGGCAAAAGGTCAGTACTGCCCTGGAATGAAGCTTCCAGAGGAATAGGCTGACTGCCATCTTTTCTGTTTTGCAGTCTTCACTAGTGATACCTTCAGGTATGAGAAAAACTGAGGCAACTAAGGTCTAGAGCAGACCCTCAGCAAACTGCAGCAGCCCTATGGAACAGAGGCCAGACTGTCAGAAGAAAAACAAAGAGAAAACAACAATAAAAAACCACAAAAACTCCATCCAAAGGTCAGCAACCTCCAAAATCAAAGGTAGATAAGCCCACAAAGATGAGAAAGAACAAAAAAATGCTAAAATCTCAAAAATCCAGAGTGCCCCTGTTCCTACAAATGACCACAACACCTCTCCACCAAGGGCTCAGAACTGGGCTGAGGCTGAGATAGCTGAAATGACAGAAGTAGGCTTAAGAAGGTGGGTAATAATGAACTTCGCTGAGCTAAAGGAGCATGTTGTAACCCAATGCAAAGAAGCTAAGAATCATGATAAAACAATACAGGAGCTGACAGCCAAAATAGCCAGTTTAGAGAGAAAAATAACTGATATGTTAGACCTGAAAAATATACTACAAGAACTTCACAATACAATCACAAGTATTAATGGCAAAGTAGACCAAACAGAGGAAAGAATGTCAGAGCTGGAAGACTATCTTTCTGAAATAAGCCAGAAAGATGACAATACAGATAAAAGACTGAGAAGAAATGAACAAAACCTCTGAGAAATATGGAATTACGTAAAGAGACCGAATCTATGACTGATTTGGGTACCTGAAAGAAACTGGGAGAATGGAACCAAACTGGAAAACATACTTGAGGATATCATCCAAGAGAACTTCCCCAAACTAGCTAGACAGGCCAACATTCAAATTCAAGAAATGCAGAGAAACTCAGTAAGATATTCCACGAGATCATCCCCAATGCATGATCATCAGATTCTCCAAGGTCGAAATGAGAGAAAAAATGTTAAGGGTAGCCAGAGAGAAAGGCCAAGTCACATACAAGGGGAAGCCCATGAGACTAAAAGCAGACCGCTCAGTGAAAAACCCTACAAGCCAGAAGAAATCGGGGGCCAACAGTCAACATTCTTAAAGAAAAGAATTTCCAACCCCCAAATTCATGTCCAGCCAAACTAAGCTTCATAAGCAAAAGAGAAATAAAATCCTTTTCAGACAAGCAGATGCTGACGGAATTTGTTACCACCAGACCTCCCCTGTAAGAACTCCTGAAGGAAGCACTAAATATGGAAAGGGAAAACTGTCATCAGTCACTACAAAAACATACTTAAGTACACAGACCAGTGACACAATGAAGCAATCACATAAACAAGTTTGCAAAATAAACAGTTAGCATCATGATGAAAAAAATCAAATCCATACATAACAACACTAACCTTAAATGTAAATGGCTAAATGCCCCAATTAAAAGACACAGAATGACAAGCTGGATAAAGAACAAAGACATATTGGTATGCTGTCTTCAAAAGACCCATCCTACATGCAAAGACAAAAATATGCTACAAATAAAGGGAAGGAAGAAAATTTACCAAACAAATGAAAAGCAGAAAAAAGCAGGGGTTGCAATCCTAGTTTCTGAAAAACCAAACTTTAAACCAACAAAGATCAAAAAAGACAAAAGAGGGCATTACATAATGGTAAAGGGTTCAATTCAACAAGAAGAGTTAACTACCTAAATATATATGCAACCAATACAATAGCACCCAGATTCATAAAGCAAGTTTTTAGAGACTTTCAAAAGGCTTAGACTCCCACACAATAATAGTGAAAGACTTTAACACCCCACTGACAATATTAGACAGATCATTGCGATAGAAGGTTTACAGACATTCAGGACTTAAACTCAGCTCTGGATCAAGTGGACCTGATAGATATCTAAGAACTTTCCACTCCAAAACAACAGAATATACATTCTTCTCATCGCCAAATGGTACTTACTCTAAAATTGATCGCATAATTGGAAGTAAAACACTCCTCAGCAAATGCAAAAGAACAGAAATCATAATAGTCTTTCAGAGCACAGGACAATCAAATTAGAACACAAGATTAAGAAATTCCCTCAAAAAAAAAAAAAAAAAAAAAAA
>NW_012101425.1:150743-186282 GCF_000951045.1 Mandrillus leucophaeus | reverse complement strand
AAAAAAAAAAAAAAAAAAAAAAGAAATTCCCTCAAAACCACTGTGATGGTTATTACTGAGTGTCAACTTGGTTGGACTGAAGGATACAAAGTATTGATCCTAGGTGTGTCTGTGATGGTGTTGCCAAAAGAAGTTAACATTTGAGTCAGTGGGCTGGGGAAGGCAGATTCACCCTTAATCTGGTGGGCACAATCTAATCACCTGCCAATAAATATAAAGCAGGCAGAAAAATGTGAAAAGGAGAGACTGGCCTAGCCTCCCAGCCTACATCTTTCTCCCATGCTGGATGCTTCCTACCCTTGAACATTGGACTCCAAGTTCTTCTGTTTTGGGACTCGGACTGTCTCTCCTTCCTGCTCAGCTTGCAGACTGTGGGACCTTGTGATTGTGTAAGTTAATATGTAATAAACTCCCCAATACAACCAAACAACTGCATCGAAACTGAACAATGTGCTCCTAAATGACCCTTGCGTACATAATGAAATTAAGGCAGATGTAGGAGATTGGTCATGGGGGTGGGAGAAATTATAGGAAAAACACAAACCTTCTTGGAAGGCCGGGAGGTTTTACAAAGCTTTGAAAGATAATTTGGCTGAAGGCAGCCAAATTCTCTTATGTGGAGCCTGAGAGCAAAACGTAGAAAAAAAGGAAGTGTAAAGGAATTGATCTAGATAAGTTAGTTTACTTAGGCCTCAGAACCTGGTCTTTAATCATTTGTGTGCAGGACTGCTCTCTCCAGGGGGGGCGGCCATGTTAATTACCCACAAGTGTGTTGACTCAAAGCCTGTGTCATTAAATCTGTACTAAATAAATGCCTGCAGCACTGGCTTGTCAGGACTGTGGCTGCTGGGACTCTTTATGGTGCCCTCCTTGGTGGGCACTCCAGTCCCCTAGCCATGCAGCCAGGCAAAAAAACCTGTGTCTGCATACATTTTTTCACCTGTCGCTCTGCCACGGTCTGCCGGTCAGACCCAGCAGCTGGTGCCCTATGTGAGAAATAACTGCAACGGATCGCAATGGAACCCTTGAAAATGAAGGTGAAGAGACTGCACAGTCAGTAAGTCATTGGTGCCTGCTTGGGATTTGCAAGTTTGAGGAAATTGTTCAGGCTAGGGTTTCACCACAGGACAACAGTTATCAGCTCAACAGCAACAGTATATAAAAGTATTGAAACAGCTGCTTAAAGCTAGTGGAGCCTCGGTTTCACAGGCTCAATTAAGGGACCTAATGCAAACTGTTATTTCCCATAACTCATGGTTCCCGGAAGAAGGTACGCTAGATGTAGAGCTCTTGGAACAAGTGAAGAGAAATCTTCAAGAACATCATGCACAAGGGCAATGGGTCCCAGTCACATCTCTAATGGTATGGGCTTTAGTAAGGGCTGCTTTGGTCCCGCTATACACAGAAGAGCCTAAAAGGGGGAGGGAAGAGGAACCATCACCTACCTTTCCACCTCCATCTCCCTCAGCCTTGCCGTTTCTGGGCAAAAATAACAAAGAGGAAACGAAAGTTTTGCCTGAGCCCCCTCCTCCAATAAATTGGAAAAAAGACAAGGGATACACTACAGCTATGGGACCCTGTCTTAGGCAAGTGGCATTAGAAGGGGAGCTCTTGGCCTGCCTGTTAATACAAAATTGACAAGGCAAAAAGGTATATGAACCCATTTGTTTTAACATTTATAAAAAGATTTAAAAAAAGCATTAAAGCAAGCAGAGTCGCTAGACCATTTACGAAAGGAATAACTGAGGCGATGGTAGACAACTTCTGTATGAGCCCATGGGACTAATCAGTGCTAGCTAAAACAACTTTGGAGACCAGTCAGTACCTCCTCTGTAGGGCAGAATATGATGAATTGTGCGAACAACAAGCCAACAGAATCAAGTGGCTGGGCAAGACACAACCACTGCTATGCTCCAGGGGAGGTGTCCCCATGCCGATGAACAACAACAACTAAATTGTGATCCCCCGGTCTACACACAAGTGTCTTTGTGTGATCTCAGGGCTTGGGACTGAATTCCCCAAAGTGGAGTTCAACAGGCATTGTTTTGTAAATGTTCGACAAGGGCCACAGGAGCCATTTGTTGAATTTATCAATTGGTTAACCCAGGCAATTAAGAGATGAATTAGTCACGCCCAGGTCACTGATATATTATTATTGTAATTGGTTTATGAAAATGCTAACATCGACTGCCAGCAAGCAATGCAGGCAATCAGAGGACAGGCAGCCACAGTCGGGGAACTTATACAAGCATGTCAACTGGTGGGGACTGAAACACACAAAACCAAAATATTGGCTATGGCATTAAGGCCTCCTAAAGTGAAAAAGGAGAGAAACCCAAATTGTTTTCTATGTGGAGAGCCAGGTCATATGAAGTGGGAATGCCCCAATAATAGAGACTAAGGTTAACTCAGGAAAAGAACTCCCTTCTATATGCCCCTGATATAAAAAGGGGAAACATTGGGCAAATCAATGCAGGTCCAAATTGATAGAAACAGCAACCCCATAAGTAATCAGGTGGGAAACTTCATGAGGGACTGGCCCCAGGCCCTGCTCCAAATTGGGGCAATGCCAGTGGCTTTCCTCTGTCAGATGAAAAGCCCACAGTCCTCTCTCTCAGAGCTGCCACCACTGGGAGCACAGGACTGGACTTACTCTGCCCCAAAGAATTAGGGCTAAAAGAAGACGACTTTAAAAGGGTTGCAACCGGGATCTCGGGCCCACTGCCTCTAGGAACTGTGGGATTAGTCCTAGGGCAATCACACCTATCCAGTAAAGTAATTAATTTGCTCACCAGGGTAGTGATTATCAAGGTGAGATATTAGTTATGATGGAATGTAAAGGTCTGCATATTCTTCCCCCTGGATCAAAGGTAGCTCAGTTAATACTCTTACCGTACTGGGTCCCCAACGCCCAGGGAAGAGAAAGGAGAAAGGGAAGTTTTGGAAGCACAGGAGCCACAGGAGTATATTTGAACCAATTAATCACTGATCAGAGACCCATGATTACCTTAAAATTTGGAAATAAAAATTTTACTGGCTTATTGGACACAGGGGTGGGCATTTCAATAATTAGTTATCAAAACTGAACAGAAACTTGGCCTTGGGTCACTCAGAAACAAAAAATTGTCAGTGTCGGGGAAGCACACACTGCCAAGCAGAGCACATGCCCCCTAACGTGTTGCAATTCAGAGGGAAGAAAGGCAGTTATACAACCTCTAATCATGCCCATCCCTGTTAATCTTTGGAGAACAGGACCTATTAGCCCAATGCGGGAGTCACTTTGCAGACCCCTTTCTAATAATGGTCACTGTTATTATCCCTCCCCCACCCGACATGGCTCTCTCAAGATCCAATTTGGGTAGAACAGTGGCTTTTAAAGGGAGAGAAATTACAAAGAGCCCATGAATTAGTTGAGCAATTAAAAGCTGGCCATATAGAACAATCAAACAGCCCTTGGAATTCTCCCATTTTCGTCATTTCCCAAAAGTCTGCTAAATGGAGACTTTTGCATGACCTGTGGGCTATCAATGCTAATTTGCAACCTATGGGACCCCTTCAACAGGGTCTCCCTTTCCCCATGGTGATTCCTCAAGATTGGCCTATAGTTGTTATTGACTTAAAAGACTGTTTTTATACTATTCCCCTTCCAAAAAAGGACAGAGAAAAATTTGCATTTACAATACCAGCTATCAATAATGAAAGGCTAGCTCACCAATTTCATTGGAAAGTGCTTCCTCAAGGAATGCTGAACAATCCTACCATGTGTCAGTATCATGTAAATCAAGCTTTGCTCCCCAATAGAAAATAATTTCCTAATTGCACAATTATTCATTTTATGGATGATATTCTACTAGCAGCCCCAATGAGCCAGTACTTTTAAGTTTATATGCCTCTGTCAAAAAGAATGCACAGTTAAGAGGTTTAATCATAGCACCTGAAAAAGTACAAATGTTCTCTCCTTGGAAATATCTCAGGTACATACTAATTTCGTGGTCAGTAAGAACCCAAAAGGTTAAATTAAATACTAGCAACTTGCACATCTTAAATGATAATCAGAAATTACTAGGTGATATTAACTGACTTCACCCCACCTTGGGCAAAACTACTGATAAGTTACAAAACCTGTTTTCTATCTTAAAGGGTGATGCTGCCCTAGACTCTCCAAGGTATTTAACTCCTGCAGCAAAAAGGGAAATAGAAGAAATAGAGGAAGTTATTTCTCAGAGGCAACTAGATCGCATAACATCCACAATACTCAGTTCAGCTGTTTGTTTTTCCCACTAAACATTCCCCAACAGGGTTAACAGGACAGATGCCCCCAGGGCTGAGCTTTCTAGAATGGGTTTTTTGCTCACATACAAGGACTAAATCACCCTCTCCCTATATCCAACTAGTTAGTAAAGTCATCTATTCAGGTGGCAGATGATGCAGTCAGTTGCTAGGTTATGACCCTGATGTCATCAGAATTCCTTTAAGTAAAAAGCAATTCGAAGCAATAAGAAGCAGTATTGCCCTTATTGATGTCATCAGAATTCCTTTAAGTAAAAAGCAATTCGAAGCAATAAGAAGCAGTATTGCCCTTATCTTTAGACCTGCAAATAGCACTTTCTGATTACACAGGCCATATAGAGAATGCCCTTCCTGCTGATAAACTACTTCAGTTCTTATCTCATACTTCTGTGGTTGTGCCTACCAAAATATTTCACTCCCCCATACCTAACGCTTTAACACTGTTTACATGGCTCTGGTAAACATAGAAAAGTGGCTGTTTGGTGGAGACCGCATAATTCCCTCACTCATTCTGGATTTACTAGCACTCAGAGAGCTGAAGTGGGAGCCCTGGAAACTTTTTCTGCTCAGCCCATCAATATTGTTAGTGACTCTGCTTATTCGGTTTATTTACTGCAGAACCTTGAAACAGCCCTCATGAAGTCCACTCTGGAGCTCACCCTGTGTGCACTTTTTCTTCAACTTCAGCAACTGCTAGATTAATGTACACATCCTACTTTTATCACACATATTCGAGCCCACAGCTCACTGCCTAGCCCATTGGCTTATGGCAATGATCAAGCAGACCTACAAGTTATGACATTACTGTTTGATCAAGCCACCCAATTGCATCAACTTTTCCACCAAAATTGGAGAAACTTAACAATTTCAACTTACCCAGAGACTTGCTAAATAAATTATCCTGCAATGCTCAGATTGCCAGCTCACAGGCATGTCCCCTCCTTCAAGAGGTGTTAACCCTAGAGGACTAGAACCTAATCAGTTATGGCAAACAGACGTTACACACATCCCTGAATTTGGAAAACTAAGATATGTACATGTATCTGTTGATACCAATTCTCACTTAATTAGCACTCATGCCTTTCCTGGAGAGTCCACCTGACATGTCATTAAACATCTTCTTTTAACTTTTGCCTTTATGGGGCAGCCCACAAAAATTAAAATTGACAATGGTATGGCTTATGCCAGCTCACAATTTCAACAATTTTGTCACACATGGAACATCCAACATTCCACAAGCATCCTGTATAATCCCCAAGGATAGGCCATAGTAGAACGTACCCATGCCACCCTTAAAAATATGCTCAAAAAACAAAAAAGGGGGAATATGAGTAAGGACCCTGCAACACCACTAGCACAAGCCTTATTTACCCTTAATTTCTTAAATTTAAATGATGAATTTCAATCAGCTGTAGAAAAGCACTTTGCTAAAACCTCTCAAGACATAAAACCCACAGTTTTATGGAAAGATGTAAACAGTAATGTATGGTGTGGTCCAAATAATTTGTTAATGTGGGGAAGAGGATATGCTTGTGTTCACACCCCCTCAGGTCCTCTTTGGATCCCGGCATGATGCATCAAACCATACCATGGCATGGCTAGGACCCAACCCAGTACCAGAAATGAAGGAAATGACCGTGCAGGACCTGCAGCCCCAGATGATGCAGCTTCCTTGGACGATACAAGCCCTGGACATTACCTGGGGGATGCTGAAGAAGACAACTCTGGAGGTTGAGCGAATCCTGCTCTGGACACAAGACACCATTTACTCCAGATAATTTGTTCCTTGCTATGCTCTCTGTTGTACACTGCAACTTGCATAGGGTATTAATCCTTTTTATGCTCTTGCTTTATCTACAACCTGTACCTGCTACACTCTATTGGGCTCATATCTTGCATCCACCTTTCTTCTGCCCCATCACCTGGGCAGACACCCACTTCCCAGCCTCTAATAATGTAACTGCTTGGCTAGGAGGAATAGATTTACCCCCAGTGGGGTCCCTCATTAATGGCACACATTGGACTAAGGTGCCAGGTAACACTACATATCACTCCACTATCCTCCTACTGTGTGTAAGTTATAAAAGTTCTAACCCTTACTGTGTACCTGCCCAAACACAATTATGGCTACATCATGGCAAAGGAAATACCTTAATAGTCTTAGTTACAGGTAGCCTCAAACTGGGCAATGCCACCAATGCCACTTTCCCCAGCATTCCTCCCTGTGCTAAAGAGCAAAGCCAAGAAAGTAATGGATTCCACTTGACTGGGATGTCTATCACAGGGCACAAGCCCGTAGCCTCCAGTTAGGCAATTATAACGTCTTTAACTGGAGCTCCCACAGCCCTTTCAGGGTGATCATACTGATGTTCCCATCTACCATGGCATCACTGACAGTTTCATAGCCATGGCCTGCTCCCCTATAATTTGGGCCAATAGTGGGGTGTGGTATCCCAAATCCCAACTAGAGTCCATGCCACTCCAAGACACTTTATGGTGCCTGGGACATCTTAGCACCTTCCTTAAAACCTGGCATGGGACATATCATAATTCCAGTCACAATTACACTATGACCATTTTTCATAATCACACTGATCAGTACCTGATTTGCACTACCCATCCACATGTTTTCCTTATGGGAATCAATATTTCCATTACATCCCAAAACTCCACGTTTGTGACCTGAGTGCAGGGACAGGCTTGGTTCGCCTCTTGTATCACTAATTACAATATACCTAATTTAAATTACAAGTGTCATGGTATTAAGGAGACAATCTAAGGCATTCCTACCAGTCAATTTGACACACGATTGGCAAGGTTCCTCTGCTCTTACCACCTTAGAAAGTGCCCTGTCCCAGGTCAGACACAAAAGATTCATAGTTACACTTACAGCCTTTATAGTCTCTGCCATAGTCATCCTAGCAATTGCTAGTGTTGCTGTAGCATCTATTACTGAATCACTACAAACAGCTACTTTTGTAGATAATTTGGCCAGGAATGTCTCTAATGAATGTCTCTTATGGCAGGGTATATATAGATAAAAAGATTCTTGCACGTCTGAAAGCCCTTGAAATATGTGCCTTGAAATACGTGGTGGAGCGACAAGATACACTGGCATTCCGACAGCAATTAAACTGTGACTGGGGGCTTAAGCACATCTGTGTCACCTCTCTACCTTGGAATCAATCAATACATAGTTGAGATGAGGTGAAACACCACCTCTAGGGAACATTTCATGGTAATTTAACAGCAGATGTAAAGCAACTTAAAACTAAAATTCTAGAATCCCTAAATGCCATAGATCTATACACTCAAAAAACAGTCAAATGGAAGGGTGTGCAAGAACATCTCTCCTGGATAGACCCCTACTCCTGGGGGTCACTCCTTGACTTGAAAAGAATGTTGCTAATTATACTCATGTTTGTCTTATGTTACTTGAAAATTGTAGGATGCAAAGCTGGAATATGAGTTATAACTGCTGTGCCGGACAAACCTGTTGCCGCACACATCTGCACTCTTCAATCAACAAAACCTGATGCAAAAAAAAAAAAAAGAAAGAAAAGGCGAAGATATAGGACATCATTCAGGGTGGTGGGAGAAATTATAGGAAAAACACAAACCTTCTTGGAAGGCCGGGAGGTTTTGCAAAACCTTTGAAAGATAATTTGACTGAAGGCAACCAAATTCTCTTATCTGGAGCCTGAGAGAATTGATCTAGATAAGTTAGTTTACTTAGGCCTTGGAACCTGGACTTTAATAATTTGCGTGCAGCAGTGCTCTCTCCAGGGAGGTGACCATGTTAATTACCCACAAGTGTGTTGACTCAAAGTCTTTGTCATTAAATCTATACTAAATAAATCCCTGCAGCACTGGCTTATCAGGGCTGCAACTGCTGGGACTCTTTATGGCACCCTCCTCAGTATCTGTGGGTGGCCTGGTCCCCTAGCCACTCAGCCAGGCAAAAAACCTGTGTCTGCATAAATTTTTTCATCCATTGCTTGGCCAGGGTCTGCCAGTCAGACCTGGCAGACAGAAATCAAGAAGTTCTTTAAACAAATGAGAACAAAGATAAAATGTACCAGAATCTCTGGGATGCAGCTAAAGCAGTGTTAAGAAGGAAATTTATAGCACTAAATGACACATCAAAATGCTAGAAAGACCTCAAGTTAGCAACCTAACATCACAACAAAAATAACTAGAGAACCAAGAACAAACATATGTCAAATTTAGTAGCAGATAAGAAGTATGCAAGATCAGAGTAGAACTGAAAGAGATAGAGACACACACACAAAAAAACCTTCAAAAAACAAATCTAGAAGCTGGATTTTTTTTTAAAAATAATAAAACAGAGTGCTACCTAGACTAATAAAGAAGAAAAGAGAGAAGATTATCAAGTAAACACAATCAGAAGATAAAGAAAATAACACCACTGACCACACAGAAATATAACCAACCATCAGAGAATACTATAAATAAATACCTCTATACACACAAACTAGAAAATAAAGAAGAAATGGATATTTTCCTTGGCACATACACCCTCCCAGGACTGAACCAGGAAGAAAGTAAATCCCTGAATAGACCAATAATGAGTTCTGAAATTGCGGCAGTAATAAATAGCCTATCAACCAAAAAAAAAAAAAAAAAAAAAAAAAAACCCCCAAAAAACCAGGACCAGGATTCACAGCTGAATTCTAGCAGAGGTACAGAGAAGAGCTGGTACCATTCCTACTAAAACTATTCCAATAAATTGAAAAGGAGAGACTCCTCCCTAATTAATTCTATGACGACAGCATCATCCTAATACCCAAAAATGGCAGAGATACAACAACAACAAAAAAACCTTCAGGCCAATACCCTTGATGACTTCAATGCAAAAATCCTCAACAAAATACTGGCAATCCAAATCCAGCAGCACATTAAAAGGCTTATCGACCATGATCAAGTTGTCTTTCTCCCTGGAATACAAGGTTGCTTCAACATACACAAATCAAAAAATGTGATCCATCACATAAACAGAAGTAAAGAAAAAAACCACATAATTATCTCAATAGACGCAAAAAGGCCTTCAATAAAATTCAACATCCCTTCATGTTTAAAACTCTCAATAACCTAGATATCGAAGGAATATACCTCAAAATAATAAGAGCCATAAATGAAAAACCTATAGCCAACATCATACTGAAAGAGCAAAAGCTGGAAGCATTCTCCTTGCAAATTGGTAAAACACAAGAAAGCTCTGTCACCATTCCTATTCAACATAGTATTGGAAGTTCTGACTAGGGCAATTAGGCAAGAAAAATAAATAAAGTATATTCAAATAGGAAGAGAGGAAGTTAAACTATCTTTATTTGCAGTTGACCTGATTGTATATCTAAAACACCCCAGTGTCTCAGCCCAAAAGCTTCTTAAGTTGATAAGCAACTTCAGGAAAATTACAAGATACAAAATCAATGTGCAAAAATCACTGGCATTCCTATACACCAACAACAGGCAAGTCAAGAGCCAAATCATGAATGAACTCCCATTCACAACTGCCACAATAAGAATATAAAACATGGCCGGGTGTGGTGGCTCACACCTTTAATCCCAGCATTTTGGAAGGCCAAGGCGGGCAGATCACAAGGTCGGGGATCAAGACCATCCTGGCTGACACGGTGAAACCCTGTCTCTACTAAGAAAATAGAAAAACATTAGCTGGGCGTGGTGGCAGGCGCCTGTAGTCCCAGCTGCTCCGGAGGCTGAGGCGGGAGAATGGCGTGAACCTGGGAGGTGGAGCTTGCAGTGAGCTGAGATCGTGCCACTGCACTCCAACCTGGGTGATGGAGTGAGACTCTGTCTCAAAGAAAACCAAAAAACAAAAACAAACAAACAAAAAAACCTAGGAATACAGCTTACAAGGGAAGTAAAGGACCTCTTCAAGGAGAGCTACAAAACACTGCTCAAAGAAATCAGAAATGACACAAATGAGTGGAAAAAATTCCATGCTCATGGATAGGAAGAATCAATATCGTGAAAATAACCACATTGCCCAAAGTAATTTATAAATGCAATGCTATTCCCATTAAACTACCACTGACATTCTTCACAGAATTAGAAAAACTATTTTAAAATTCATATGACACAAAAAAAAGAGCTTGAATAGCCAAGGCTATCCTAAGCAAAAACTAAAGCTGGAGGCGTCACACTACCTGACTCTGAACTATACTACAAGGCTACGGTAATCAAAACAGCATGGTACTGGTACAAGAACAGACACATAAACCATTGGAACAGAATAGAGAACCCAGAACTAAGACTGCAGACCTAAAACCAACTGATCTTTGACAAACCTGAGAAAAACAAGCAATGGGGAAAGGATTCCATGTTTAATAAATGGTGCTGGGAGAACTGGCTAGCCATATGCAAAAAAATGAAACTAGGCCTCTTCCTTACACCATATATAAAAATCAACTCAAGATTGATGAAAGACTTAAATATAAAACCCAAAACCATAAAATCCCTAAAAGAAAATCTAGGCAACACCATTCAGGAAATAGATAGGAACAAACATTTCATGATGAAAATGCCAAAAGCAATTGCAACAAAAGCAAAAATTAACAAATGGGATCTAATTAAACTAAAGAACTTCTGCACAGCAAAATAAACTATTATCAGGGTGAACAGAAAACCTACAGAATAGGAGAAAATTTTTGCAATCCATCCATCTGACAAAGGTCTAATATCCAGCATCTACAAGGACCTTAAACAAATTTACAAGAGAAAAACCCATTAAAAAGTGGGCAAAAGACATAAACAGACACCTCTCCAAGGAAGACATACATGTGCCCAACATTAAAAAATACTCAATATCACTGATCATTAGAGTAATGCAAATCAAAACCACAATGAGATACCATCTCACATCAGTCAGAATGCCTATTATTAAAAAGTCAAAAAACAACAGATGCTGGTGAGGTTGTAGAGAAAAAGGAATGCTTTTACACCATTGGTGGGAGTGTAAATTAGTTTAACCATTATGGAAGACAGTGTGGCAATTTCTCAAATACTTAGAGGCAGAAATACTATTTGACCCAGCAATCCCATTACTGGGAATATACCAAAGGAATATAAATCATTCTATTATAAAGATAAGCATGCATATATTAATTGCAGCACTATTCACAATAGCAAAGAGAGACTCAAAAGAATCAATGGAAGCAACAGAAATGCCCATCCATGACAGACTTGATAATGTGGTGTATGTGTGTGTATGTATATATCTATACACACACACACACTATATATGTACACAATATTGTGTGTATATTACACACATATATATAGTGTGCATGTGTGTATATATATACACACATACACACAAACACACACACACACACATACCCCACCACGGAATATTATGAAGCCATGAAAGGGAATGCGATCATGTCCTTTGAAGGGGCATGAATGGAGCTCGAGGCCATCATCCTCAGCAAATAATGCAGGAAGAGAAAACCAAACACCCACGTTCTCATTCATAAATTGGAGCTGAATGATGAGAACACACAGACACACAGTGGGGAACAACACACCAGGGCCTGTTAGAGGGTGGGAGGTGAGAATGAAGAGCATCAGAAAGAACAGCTAATGGATGGTGGGCTTAATACCTAGGTGATGGGATGATCTGCGCAGCAAACCACCATGACATACATTTACCTATGCAACAAACCTGCATATTCTCCACATGTACCTTTGAACTTAAAATAAAAGAAGAAAAAGTCTAATAAATAAAATCAAATTGAAAAAGGAGACATTATAAGGGATACTATAGAAATAAAAAGAATCACTAGAGACGGTCATGAACTATATGCCAACAAATTGGAAAACCAAAATAATGGAAAAATTCCTGGACGAATTTACCAAGACTGAATCAGAAAGAACACTAAAACCTGAACAGACCAATAATGTGTAATGTGATTCATTCACCAATAAAACATCTCAAAACAATAAAATGCCCAGGACTGGATGGCTTTATGGCTGAATTCTGCCAAACTTCTAAAGAAGAACTAATAACAATTCCTCTCAAACTACTCTAAAAAATTGAAGACAGAGAAATGCTTCCTAATTCATTCTACAAGGCCCACATTAACCTGATACCAAAGCCAGAGAAGAATACAAGAGAAAAACTACAGGCTAATATTCCTCATAAACATAAATGCAAAAGTCCTCAACAAAATACTAGCAAAATGAACATCTAGCAACACATTAAAAAGATAAATACCATGATCAAGTGGGATTTATTCCAGGAATGTAAGGATAGCTCAACATACACAATCAGTAAATGTGACAAACAATATCAACAGAATAAAAGAGTAAAAATATATAATCATCTTAATCAGTGCAGAAAAAGCATTTGATAAAATTCAACAACATTTCAAAGTAAAAACTCTCAGCAAACTGAGTACAGAAGGAACATACCTTAAAAACAATAATGCCCATATATGATAAACCCACAGTTAACATCATACTAAATAGGGAAAAATTGAAAGTGTTTCCTTTAAGATCTGGAACAAAACCAGGATGTCCACTTTCACTATTTTGACCAAGATTTTACTAGAAGTTTTACCCACAGCAATAAGGCAAAAGGAAGAAATATAAAGCAACAAAGAGAAAGAACTCAAATTATCCTATTTGTAGATGACATGATCATATATAATTAGGAAAGCCTAAAGATGTCACCAATCTTTCAAATTCAGTAAAGTTGCAGGATACAAAATCAACACATGATGTCAGTAACATATCTATATGCCAACAATAAACAATCTGAAAAAGAAATTTCTAAAAATCCCATTTATAATAGATACAAAAAAATTTTTAGGAATAGATTTACTCAAATAGGTAAAATACTTCTGTAAATTATAAAACTGATGAAAGAAATTAAAAAGGGCACACATATACACACACACACAATGGAAAGACATCCCATGGTAATGGGTTGGAAGAATTAATACTGCTAAAATGCCTGAACTACCCGAAGTAATACACAATTTCAACGCATTTCCAATCACAATACAAATTACATTCTTCACAGAAAGATAAAATAATTATAAAGTGTGAATGGAAATACACAACACCCCGAATAAGCAAAACAATCTTGCACAAAAAGAACAAAGCTGTAGGCACTAAAATAATTTCAAAATATACTACTAAGCAACAGTAACCAAAGCAGCATGATACTGGCATAAAAACAGACACATACACCAAGAGTACAGAACAAAGGACCCAGAAGTAATCCACATATTTTACAGCCAACTGATTTTCTTTTTATTTTACTTTAAGTTCCGGGACACATGTGCAGAACGTGCAGGTTTGTTACCTAGGTATACATGTACCACGGTGGTTTGCTGCACCCATTGACCCATCCTCTAAGTTCCCTCCCCTCATTCCACACCCCACAACAGGCCCCAGAGTATGTTGTTCCCTTCCCTGTGTCCATGTGTTCTCATTGCTCAACTTTCACTTATGAGTGAGAACATGAGGTGCTTGGTTTTCTGTTCCTGTGTTAGTTTACTGAGGAAGATGGCCTCCAGCTTCATCCACGTCCCTGCAAAGGAAATAATCCCTTTTTATGGCTGCATAGTATGCCATGGTGTATATATACCACATTTTCTTTATCCACTTTAACATTGATGGGCATTTTGGTTAGTTCCATGTTATTGCTATTGTGACTAGTACTGCAATAAACATATGTGTGCATGTATCTTTATAACAGAACGATTTGTGTTCCTTTGGGTATATATCCAGTAATGAAATTGCTGGGTCAAATGGTATGTCTGGTTCTAGGTCCTTGAGGAATCACCACACTGTCTTCCACAATGGTTGAACTAATTTACATTGCCACCAATAATGTAAAAGCATTCCTATTTCTCCACAGCCTCACCAACATCTGTTGTTTATTGACTTTTTAATAATCACCATTCTGACTGGCATGAGATGGTATCTTATTGTGGTTTTGATTTGCATTTCTCTAATGATCAGTGATGTTGAGCTTTTTTTCTGTATGTTTGTTGGCCACATAAATGTCTTCTTTTGAATGGTGTCTGTTCATATACTTTGCCCACATTTTGATGACATTGTTTTAATCTTGTAAATTTGTTCAAGTTCCTCATAGATTCCAGATATTAGACCTTGGTCAGGTGGGTAGATTGCAAAAATTTTCTCCCATTCTGTAGTTTGACTGTTCACTCTGATAATAGTTTCTTTTGTTGTGAAGAATCTCTTTAGTTTCATTAGATGCCATTTGTCAATTCTGGCTTTTGTTGCAATTGCTTTTAGTGTTTATGTCATGAAGTCTTTGCCCATGCCTATGTCCTGAATGTTATTGCCTAGGTTTTTTCCTAAGGTTTTCATGGCTTTGGGATTTACATTTGAGTCTTTATTCCATCTTGAGTTAATTTTTGTATAAGGTGTAAGGAAGGGGTATAGTTTCTGCTTTTTGCATATGGCTAGCCAGTTCTCCCAGCACCATTTATTGAATAGAAAATCCTTTCCCTGTTGCTTGTTTTTGTCAGGTTCATCGAAGAATGGATGATTGTAGATGTGTGGTATTATTTCTAAGGTCTCTGTTCTGTTCCATTGGTCTGTATGTCTTGGTACCAGTACCATGCTGTTTTGGTTACTGTAGCCTGGTATCATAGTTTAAAGTCAGGTAGTGTGATGCCTCCAGCTTTGTTCTTTTTGCTTAGAACTGTCTTGGCTATATGGGCTCTTCTTTGGTGCTATACAAACTTTAAAGTAGTTTTTTTCTAATTATGTGAAGAATGTCAATGGTAGTTTGATGGTAATAGAATTAAATCTATAAATTAATGTGGGCAGAATGGCCATGTCCATTATATTGATTCTTCCTATCCACGAGCATGGAGTGTTTTTCCATTTGTTTGTGTCCTCTCTTATTTCCTTGAGCAGTGGTTTGTAGTTCTCCTTGAAGAAGTCCTCAAGGTCCTTCACATCCCTTGTTAGCTGTATTCTTAGGTATTTTATTCTGTTTGTAGCAAGTGTGATTGGGAATTCATTCATGATTTGGCTTTCTGCTTGTCTATTGTTGATATATAGGAATGCATGTAATTTTTGCACTTTGATTTTGTATCCTGAGACTTTGCTGAACTTGCTTATCAGCTTAAGGAATTTTGTGGCTGAGACAATGGGGTTCTCTAAATATACAATCATGTCATCTGCAAACAGAGATAGTTTGACTTCCTCTCTTCCTATTTGAATATCCTTTATTTCTTTCTCTTGCCTGATTGCCCTGGCCAGAACTTCCAATACTATGCTGAATAAAAGTGGTGAGAGAGGGCATCCTTGTCTTGTGCCGGTTTTCAAAGGAAATGCTTCCAGCTTTTGCCCATTCAATATGATATTGGCTGTGGGTTTGTCTAATTCTGTGAAGAATGTGAATGGTAGTTTGATGGGAATAACATATCTATACATTATTATCTTGAGATATGGTCCATCAATATCTAGTTTGTTGAGAGCTTTAACATGAAGGGATGTGAAATTTTATAAAAGGCCTTTTCTGCATCTATTGAGATAATCATGTGGTTTTTGTCTTTGGTTCTGTTTATGTGATGGATTACGTTTATTGATTTGCCTATGTTGAACTAGTCTTGCATCCCAAGGATGAAGTCGCCTTGATTGTGGTGGATGAGTTTTTTGATGTGCTGCTGGATTTGGTTTGCCAGTATTTTATTGAGGATTTTTGCATTGATGTTCATCAGGAATACCAGCCTGAAGTTTCCTTTTTTTGTTGTGTCTCTGCCAGGTGTGGGTATCAGGATGATGCTGGCCTCACAAAATGAGTTAGCATCCTTTTGAATTTTTTGGAATAGTTTCAGAAGAAATGGTACCAACTCCTCTGTACTTCTCATAGATTTCGGCTGTGAATCTGTCTGCTTCTGGGCTTTTTTTTTTTTTTTTTGGTTGGTAGGCTATTAATTACTGCTTCAATTTCAGAACTTGTTATTGGTCTATTCAAGAATTCGACTTCTTCCTGGTTTAGTGTTGGGAAGGTGTATGTGTCAAGGAATTTATCAATTTCTTCTAGATTTTCTAGTTTATCTGTGGAGAGTTGTTTATGGTATTCTCTGAGGATAGTTTGTATTTCTGTGGGGTCAGTGGTGATATCCCCTTTATCATTTTTCATTGTGCCTATCTGATTCTTCTCTCTTTTCTTCTTTATTAGTCTAGCTAGCAGTCTATTTTGTTAATTCTTTCAAAAACCAGTTCCTAGATTCATTGATTTTTGGAGAGTTTTTTGTGTCTCTATCTCCTTCAGTTGTGCTCTGATCTTAGTTATTTCTTGTCTTCTGATAGCTTTTGGATTTGTTTGCTCTTGCTTCTCTAGTTCTTTGAATTGCAATGTTAGGGTGTTGATTTCAAAGTTTTCCAGTTTTCTGATGTGAGCATTTAGTACTATAAATTTCCCTCTTAACACTGTTTTAGCTGTGTCCCAGAGATTCTGGTATGTTGTCTCATTGTTCTCATTGGTTTCAAAGAACTTGATTCCTGCCTTAATTTTGCTATTTACCCAGGAATCTTTCAGGAACAGGTTTTTCAATTTCCATGTAGTTGTGTGGTTTTGAGTGAGTTTCTTAATCCTGAGTTCTAATTTGATTGCACTGTGGTCTGACAGACTGTTATGATTTCCATTGTTTTGCATTTGCTGAGTAGTGTTTTACTTCCAATTATGTGGTCAATTCTAGAATAAGTGCCATGTGGCACTGAGAAGAATGTATATTCTGCAGATTTGGGGTGGAGAGTTCTTTAGATGTCTATTGGTTCTGCTTGGTCCAGAGCAGAGTTCAAGTCCGGAATATCCTTGTTAATTTTTCTGTTGATCCATCTAATATTGACAGTGGGGTGTTAAAGTCTCCCACTTTTGCTGTGTGGGAGTCTAAGTCTCTTTGTAGGTCTCTAAGAACTTGCTTTATGAATCTGGGCATTCGTTTATTGGGTGCATGTATGTTTAGGATAGTTACTTCTTCTTGTTGCATTGATCCCTTTAGCATTGTGTAATGTCCTTCTTTGTCTTTTTTGATCTTTGTTGGGAAGTTTGTTTTATCAGAGACTAGTATCGCAACCTCTCCCTTTTTTTGCTTTCCATTTGCTTGGTAAATATTCCTCCATTCCTCTATTTTGAGCCTGTGTCTTTGCACATGAGATGGGTCTCCTGAATACAGCACACTGATGGGTCTCCTGAATACAGCACACTGATGGGTCTTGACTCTTTATCCAATTTGCCAGTCTGTGTCTTTTAATTAGGGCATTTAGTTCATTTACATTTAAGGTTAATATTGTTATGTGAATTTGATCCTGGCATCATGATCCTAGCTGGTTATTTTGTACACTAGTTGATGCAGTTTCTTCATGGTGTCACTGGTCTTTATATTTTGGTGTGTTTTTGCAGTGGCTGGTTCCCTTTTTTCCTTTCCATATTTAGTGCTTCCTTCAGCAGCTCTTGCAAGGAAGGCCTGGTGGTGAAAAAAATCCCTTAGCCTTTGCTTGTCTGAAAAAGATTTTATTTCTCCTTCATTTAAAAGCTTATTTTTTTCTGGATATGGAATTCTGGGTTGAAAAATCTTTTCTTTCAGAATGTTGAATATTGGCCCCCACTCTCTTCTGGCTTGTAGGGTTTCTGCTGAGAGATCTGCTGTTAGTCTGATGGTCTTCCCTTTGTAGGCTACCTGACCTTTCTCTCTGGCTGCCTTAACACTTTTTCCTTCATTTTGGCCTTGGAGAAGCTGATGATTATGTGTCTTCGGGTTGATCTTCTCATGAAGTATCTTAGTAGTGTTCTCTGTATTTCCTGAATTTGAATGTTGTTCTTACTAGGTTAGGGAATTTCTCTTGGATAATATCCTGAAGTGTGTTTTCCAGCTTGTTTCCATTCTCCCAGTCTCCTTCAGGTACTCCAGTCAATCATAGGTTCAGTCTTTATATAGTCCCATATTTCTCTGAGGTTTTGTTCGTTCCTTTTCATTCTTTAATTTTGTATGCATGCCCTTTTTTAGCAAGGTGGTCTTCAAACTCTGATATCCTTTCTTCCACTTGGTCAATTCAGCTATTGATACTTGTGTATGCTTCACCAAGTTCTTGTGCTATGTGTTTCAGCTCCATCAGGTCACTTATATTCCTCTCTAAAATGGTTATTCTAGTTAGCAGCTCCTCTAACCCTTTATCTACCTTCTTGGCTTCTTTGCATTGGGTTAAAACATGCTCCTTTCACTCAGCGAAGTTTGTTATTACCCATCTTCTGAAGCCTACTTCTGTCAATTCATCCATCTCATCCTCTGTCCAGTTCTGCACCCTTGCTGGAGAGGAGTTCAATCATTTGGAGGAAAATAGGCACTCTGGTATTTTGGCTTTTCAGTTTTGTTGTTGTTGTTGTTGCTGTTATTGTTGTTGATTCTTTCTCTTCTTCATGAGTTTGTCTAAGTTTTGATTTTTGGAGCTGCTGTCCCTTGGGGTTTTTGTTGGTATGTTTATTTTGTGGTTGATGCTGTTGTTGTTGCTTTCTGTTTGTTTTTCTTTCAATGATCAGGTTCATCTTCTCTACAGCTGCTGTGGTTTGCTGGGGGTTCACTTCAGGCCCTATTCATCTGGTTCTCTTCCACGGCTGGAGGCTGGAGAACAGCAAAGTTGGGTGCTTATTTCTTCCTTTGCGATCTCTGATCTCAAGGGGCATTGACCTGATGTCAGTAGAATTGTTCCTGTATAGGGTGTCTGACAACTCCTGTTGGAGGATCTCACCCAGTTGGGTGGCACGGGGAACAGAATCCATTTAACCAAGCACTCTGTCCCTTCATGGAGGAGATGTACCTCACTGGGCAGAAACCCACTCATCTACGCTGCCTGGATTCCTTAGAAGTAGCAGGAGGAAAGGCTAAGTCTGCTGGTCCACAGAGACTGTGGCCATGCCTTCCCCTAGGGGCTCAGGTCCAGGGAAAACAGAGTTCTGTCCCTGAGCCCATGGATGAAGTTGGTGGAGTTCCTACAGGGAGGCCCCACCCAGTAAGGAGAGATGGGTCAGCATTAGGCCTGAAGAGGTACTCTGGCCACAGTCTGACACACAGCCAGTGTGTTAGGCTGTAGAGGACATCTCTTGGGACCAAGTCATCCAGCCTCCCTGGCTCCAGCAGGGGAAACTTGTGGCCTCAAGCTATAGAGATGGCTCCCACCATTCCCCTGCCCATAGAGCATAGTGCGTTAGGCAGCTATCAGTTCCAGTGCTGGCGGTTGCCTCTCCCCCAAGGAGCTCAATCAGCTTAACAGGCAGCCACAGCTGTGGTGCTGGTCGTCTTCTCCAGGAACTCAGCAGGGGAGTTCTAGAAACTCCCTAGAACTTAACTCTAGTTAAGTTCTAACTGGAAACTTAATCAGATTCTAGCTGAGATGCTGTTGAGAATCTGCATGGCTCTGATGTTGGAACCCTAGTCCCCAGTGGCATGGGCTTATAAGTGGGATCTTCCAATTCGTGGGTTGCACAGTTCTGTAGAAAAAGCATGGTTTCCCTAGCTGGGTAGCATGCTCACTCCCTTCAGTCAACTGACTTTCAATGAAGGCACCAAAGACATACTATGGGTAAAGTGTATCCTCTTCAATAAATGGTACTGGGAAAACTGGATATCCATATGCAGAAGAATGAAACTAGACTCCTATCTCTCACCATATACAAAAATCAAATAGAAACGTATTTTAGACTTAAATGTGAGACCTGAAACTATGAAACTACTATAAGAAAAGTTGGAGAAATGCTTCAAGGCATTGGTCTGGTTAAAGATTTTATGGATAAAACTTTGAAAGTAAAAATAGACAAATGGGATTACAACAAAGAAATACAAGGCAATAAAGTAAAAAAGACAGAAATGAAATTGTCTCTGTTTGCTTATGATCTTATCCTGTAAATAGAAAACCTGACAGATTCCACCAAAAAACTGTTAGAGTTGATAAACAAATTCGGTAACTTTACAGGAGACAAAATCAACATACAAGTTTCAGTTGTGTTTCTATATACTACAAACTAAGAAAGAAATTAAGAAAGCAATACCATTTACAATAGCATCACAAAAATTTACTCAGGATTAAAGTTCACTAAAGATGTGAAAGATGTGTATCCTGAAAACCACAAAAACAATGATAATAGAAATGGAAGAACATACAAATGGAAGGATATTTTGTGTTTGTGTATTGAAAGAATATTGTTAAAATGTCCATACTACCTAAAGCAACCTACAGATTCAAGACAATCCCTATGAAAATTCCAAAGTTATATTTCACAAAAATAGAAAAAGCATTTCCTAAAATTCATTTGGAACCACAAAAGATTGCAAATAGCCAAAAAAAGTCTTGAGAAAAAAGAACAAAGCTGGAGGTCTCACACGATCTGATTTCAAAATATATTACAAAGCTATAAAAATCAAAACTGCATGGTAACAGCATAAATACAGACACATTGGACAATAGAACAGGATAGAGTGCCCAGAAATAAACTTATGTTTATTCATGGTCAAACCATGGTCAATTGGTTTGACAAAGTTGCTAAGAACACACAATAGAGAAAGGACAGTCTTTTTAATAAATGATTTGAAACAACAGAATATCCACGTGCAGAGGAATAAAATTGGACCCTTACCTCATACCACACATAAAAATCAGCTCAAAATGGATTAAAGACTTAAATGCAGGACATGAAAATACAAAACTACTAGAAGAAAACATAGGGTAAAATCTCCATGACACTGGTCTGGGTAGTAATTTCTTGGTAAAAGTGCAGGCAACAAAAACAGAAATAAATGAATAGGACTGCAGAAGGCACTCCTCATAAACATTGCAGGGAGGCAACAGACATGTAGAAGGCTAGAGCAAGAGATTACAAGTCAATACATAAAAATAGACCAGCTAAAGTTCCAAAGATGAGACTAGTTGTGAAATTAAGACACTGAAACACAGTTATGTATACGGGGAATTGAGAAAGCCACACACAGGACCAGGCAAGATGCATACTCAGAAAATACCTGAGAAGATCTTAGCTTTTCATCTCATTACTATGCTGAGATAGAGCTCAGGTAATCCATTAAGAACTGCCCCTGAACAGATCCAGTCTGCAAAGACTGGCAGATGTGGTTGTCTTTTCAAATTCCCAATGTTCGACAACAATGAAATAACAGGGCATACAAGAAAACAAGAAGGCACAGCCCACTCTTAGAAACAAATAAACTGGCAGAAAACATTCATAAGAAAGTCCAGACATTGCACTTATGTGACAAAGACTTTAAAAGAGCTTTCTTAAGTATTGTTAAAGAACTAAAAACACAAATACAGAAATAAAATCAAGAAAATGATAAACAAAATTAAAATTTAAAAAAAGAGCCGGGTGCGGTGGCTCATGCCTGTAATCCCAGCACTTTGGGAGGCCGAGGCGGGCAGATCACGAGGTCAAGAGATCGAGATCATCCCGGCTAACACGGTGAAAGCCAGATTCCGTCTCAAAAAAAAAAAAAAAATAAAATAAATAAAATTAAAAAAATAAAAAATAAATAAAAAAAGAGATAGAAGATGTAAAAAGAAACCAAACCAAATTCTGGAGCTGAAAAATACAATAACTGAAATAGAAATTCAATAGAGGGAGTTGAAGAGCAGAGTTGAGCAGGCAGAAGAATCACCAAAGCAGAAGTTAGGATAATGAAAGTTACTGAATTTGAAGAGAATAAAGAAAATGAAGAAAAATGAGCAGCGACTATGGGACTTGTGAGACACCATTAAATGGACAAATATGTGTATTATGGGCTTTCAAGAAGAGACCTGGGATACAGGAGCAGAAACTTTGAAGAAATTATGGCTAAAACCTTCCCAAATTTAATGAATGAAATGAATTTACAAATCCAAGCTCAATGATATCCAAGTATGATAAATCCAAAGAGACCAACACCAAGACATACTCAAACTATCAAAAGAAAAAGACCAAAAACAATCTTAAAATTAGCAAGAGAAGTAACTTGTCATATACAAGGGATCCTCGATAAGATTTTTGCTGATTTCTCAGAAGAAACTTTGGAGGCAAGAAGGCAGTGAATATATACTTAAAGTATTGCAATAAAAACACCTGTTAACATAGAATTCCATATGCAGCAAAACTTTCCTTCAAAAATAAAGGAAAAATTAAGATGTTCTAAGATAAACAAAAGCTGAGGAGTACATTACCATTAGATCTGCCCTACAAAAAATACTAAATGATGCTAGAAAGTAACTCAATTCCAGAGGACAATATAAACATCTCTGGTAAAGGTAAACACCTGCACATATATAAAAGACATCATTATTACCAAATTGTAATATACTGCTTTTTTATTTCTATAAAACAAATGATAAACACATAAAATAACTGTGAGCCTACACTAGTGGGTATACAATACATACAATGTAATTTGTGACATCAATAAGAAAGTGTCAGAGGAACAGGTATGTACATAAATAGAGATTCTGTATCTGATTTATGTTCAGTTGTTATTAATTTAAAGTGGATTCTTGTAACTTTTTAATGTCATATGTAACCTCCACGGTAACCACAGAGATAATATCTATAAAATAAACACAAAAGACAATTAGAAGAAAATAAAAATGTATCATTACAAAAAAAAAAAAAGAACTAAACAGAAAATGGTAGTAAGGGAAAGCAATAAGGGACAAAAAAGTTATAAGACATGCAGAAAAGAAATAAATGGCAAAGTAAGTCTTTACTTACCATAATTGTTTTAAATGTACATTGATGAAACTCTCTACCAAAATTTCAGAGATTGG
The DNA here is from genome assembly GCF_000951045.1 of Mandrillus leucophaeus. Lineage (NCBI taxonomy): Eukaryota > Metazoa > Chordata > Mammalia > Primates > Cercopithecidae > Mandrillus > Mandrillus leucophaeus. Next base: position 163,161 of record NW_012101425.1, on the reverse strand, counting down.
GAGAGTGGATAAAAAGTGCTCTCAGTTGAGTGCAGCAGTGCGTACCTGTAGTTCCAGCCTCTCAGGAGTCTAAAGCAGGAAGATTGCTTGAGGCTAGGAGTTTGAGGCTGTAGTGCACTGTGATCATTCCTGTGAATAGCCACTGCACTCCAGCGGGGACAACACAGTAAGACCTCATCTTTAGAAATATAAAACATAAAGAAATCCTATCTATAAAGACTCACTTTGGATTAAATACACAAACACATGGAAAGTAAAATGATAAAAATATTACATGCTAATAGTAACCAAAAGAGAGCAAAAATAAATACACTAATGTCAGACCAAATTGGCCTTAAGTAAAATTCTTACAAGTGACAAAGAACAACATATTAAAAAATGGTCAATGTAGCAGCTAAGAATATGTAAAAAGTATAAAAAGATATATACCAAACATCACAGCTCTAACCATATGAAGCAAACATTGACAAAATTGAAGGGATAATAGCTTCAGACTTCCATACACCACTTTCAATAATGAAGTTAACACCAAGAGAGAAAAAAAAAAGAGAGTACTTGCATAACATCATGAGCCAACAGGACTGAAGAGACATATACACAACACTCCATCCAACAGCAGAATACACATTATTTTCAATGGTACATGAAACATTCTTCAGGATAACCCAAAAGTTAGTTATTGAAAAAGATAAACAAAATTGACAACCTTTAGCTAGACTGACGAAGAAAAAAGAGAAGACTCAATAAAATCAGAAATAAACGTGGAGATGTTACTACTGGTTTAAAAAAAAATAAAAAATGATTGTAAGAGAATATGGTAAATAACTATATGCAAGTTGGTTAGCCTAAATGAAATGACTAAATTCTTAGAAACACAAAAGCTACTAAGACTGAATCAGGAATAAATAGAAAATCTAAATAGAACAATAGGTGGTAAGATAATTTAATCAGAAATAAAAAACCTCCCCCAAATGAAAGACCTAGACATATATGACTTCATTGGTGAATTATTCCTAACATTTAAAGAAGAATTAACACCAGTCCTTCTCAAACTCTTCCAAAAATTGAAAGAACTGATTCTCTGAGGACATTACCCATTTAACAAAGCTATTCAAACACACTACAAAGAAAGACAACTACTCTTACATCCCTTATTAATACTGATGCAAAAATGATTCATCATATGAAAGCCAATGTGATATACTACATTAACAGAATGAATGAAAACAACCACATGATCATTTACATTGATGCAAAACAAACATTTGAAACATTAAAGAGTAACATCACCAAGATAAGATGGCAGAATAAGAGGTTCCAGCTTTCATCCCCCTACAGATACACTGGTTTTGGCAACCACCCATAGATGAGAACACTTTTGTGGGAGCCAGAGTCTAACTAAGGTTTCAGCACTGTAATCCAGCAAAAATCCTGAAAGTGGATACATTAAAGAGGGTAAAGAATACAGTTTCAATTTACCCATGTCATCTCTCCACCAAGATGGCGCAGCTTGATGCCAAAAAAGCCCCCCTCCTTAACCTGCAATTTCTACCATGGAGAAAAATTAGAGTTAAATGAGCACTTGGCTTCCTCAGCCTTGCAGGATATGGCCCAGGAGGCTCACTTCTATCTCTCTGCACCTTGAATACTGAGGGAATTTGTATGGTTAAATTGTCTGGGGACAGCAAGAAGCAAAAAGAAGGGGAGGGAGAGCACAACAACCAGTGTGCAGTTCAAAACAGTGGCTATAGATCCTGTTAACTTGCCTAAAGACTCCACCACAAGGCCCACCCAAGAAATCTGACGAATGACTTGCCTGAGGAACCCACCAACTAGCCAACGCGAGCTGTGAGCACTTAATTAACCCCTACAACACTGTGGATGGTGCCCATACTTCCCTGAGCACAGCCTGCCTGACCTCCCACAGACAGTACATGAATCTCAGTGGCAGGTATATATCTTAATAGCTGGCTTGACTCTTTTGGTTTGAGAAAAGGCATTCAACCTTGTTCATGCTTGGACAGTGCCATAGGGAAAAGAAACAGGAGGATCATCACCATACCTGGCTTGACAGGATAAAGGCACACAATCCTAACACTTGTCCCCTAGGACAGAACAAGTGAAGCAGGGTGGGCACATTCACAGAAAAGTTCTGAGAGACCTTTGGAATCTCTACCTAGGTTCATTGGTAAAGTTCTATCTCTCCTGAAGCCAAAGAGTAAACACTGGAGAAGGTGAGTGTTCCTTCAACTGTGAAGACAGCAATGTGTGGCCAAAAGGAAAATAAAGGATCAAGGTAATATGATACCACAAAAAGAATAAAATAAAGTTCCAGTGAAGACCCTGAATAAATAGAGAATCAACAAAGAGCTTGACAAAAATTCAAAATAATCATCTTAAGGAAACTCATTAAGAGAACACAGACAATTATACAATATCAGAAAAACAAAACATGAACAAAATGAAAAATTCAAAAAAGCAGAAGAAAATCTATTTAAAAAAAATCCAGAAATCCTAGAGCTGAAAATCACAATGACTGAAAAGAAAAATGCAATGAAGACAGCCAATGTCTGACTTGATCAAGCTAAGGACAATATCAGCATCCTCAAAGACAGATCATTTGAAATTATCCAGTTACAGGAAGAAAAAGAAAAAAAATAAGAATGAGTACAGAAAACCAATGAGACTTATTGGACAAAAGCAAGTGAACCAATATAAACAGTCTGGGAGTCAAAGAAGGAGCAGAAAAAGAGAAAGAACAGAAAGCTTATTTAAATAAATAATGACAGAAAACTTCTCAAATCTGGAAAGGAAATGGACATCCAGATGCATGAAGCTTAAAGAATTACAAATAGGTTGAGTGCCAAGAGGTCTTCACTGAGACACGTTTTAATGAAATTGTCAAAAGTCAAAAACAGAGACGATTTTGAAAGTGAGAACAACTCATCACATCCAAGGGAACTATTCACCACTGCCCCAATAAGAAAATCAGCAGATGTCTCAGCAGAAACCTTACAAGTCACAAGACAGTGAGACCATATATTCAAAGTGCTGAAGGAAAAAAAATCTGCCAATCAATAATACTATACCTAGTAAAGTTGTCTTTTAGAAATGAAGGAGATAAAGACATTTCCACACAAATGGTGGCGGGAGGGAGGGTATGTTCATCACCAGTAAATCTGCCTTGTAAGAAATGCTAAACGAGGTTTTACAAGTTGAAATAAAAGAATGCTTATTAGCAACATAAAAACACAAAAAAGTATAAAACTCACAGTAAAGGTAAGCAGAGTCAAGTTAAGAATAACAATATTGGCGGGGGCAGTGGCTCACGCCTGTAATCCCAGCACTTTTGGAGGCTGAGGTCAGCGGATCACGAGATCAGGAGATTGAGACCATCCTGGCTAACACGGTGAAATCTCGTCTCTACTAAAAATACAAAAAATTTAGCTGGGCGTGGTGGTGGGCGCCTGTAGTCCCAGCTACTCAGGAGGCTGAGGCAGGAGAATGGCTGTGAACCCAGGAGGCGGAGCTTGTAGTGAGCCAAGATCCTGCCACTGCACTCCAGCCTGGGCGAAAGAGCAAGACTCCATCTAAAAAAACACCCAAAACCAAAAACCAAAAAACAAACAACAAACAAACAAACAAAAGGAATAACAATACTGTAATGGTGGTCGAAATCACTTATCCCTATGATAAAAGTTAAAAGACAAAGTATTACAACTATAGCTACATTAATTTGTTAATGGATACATAATACAAAAAGAAAAAAATAACCTCATGGTAACCTCCAAAGAATAAAACCTATAGTAGACACACAAAAGATGAGAAAAATAAAATAAAAGCATACCACTATGGAAAAAAAAAATCAACAAATGAAAAGGAGGACAGCAAAAGGGGAAGAAAGAAACTACAAACCAGTTAGGAAATATTTTAAAAAACAGCAATAACAAGTCCTTACCTACCAATAATTAATTTAAATGTCAATAAATTAAAGTCTCCAATAGAAAAACAGAGTGGCTGAATGCATTAACAAACAACACCCTATTATATGCTGCTCACGAGACACACACTAGGCTGAAAGTGAAGAATGGAAAAAGACAGTCCATGCAAATAGTAAACAAATATTAGCAGGAGTAATTATGCTGGAAAAAATATTTTCAGTCACAATCTGTCACAAGAAACAAAGGACACTATATAATAAAGTGGTCAATTTATCAAGAGGATATATATCAAGAAGATATTATAAATGCATGTGCTCCGAAGTTCAGAGCATGTAAATATACATTTACAAGCCACTTGCAACAATGGATAAATCATACAGACAGAAAATCAGTATGGAAAGAGTGAACTTGAATAAGAATGTAAAACAAACAGACCTAACAGACATTCACAGAAAATTCCATCCAACAACAGCAGAATACACAGTCCTCTGAATTGCATATAGAGCATTCTCCAGAACAGAGCCAGAACGTTAGGCCAGAAAATGAGTCTTAACAAATTTCACAAGATTAAAATCATATCAAGTATATTTTCCTAATACAATTGTACAGAACTAGAAATAACAGGATAAAAATTGGAAAACTCACAAATATGTGGAAATTAAGCAAGATACTTCTGCACAACCAATGGGTCAAAAAAATCAAAAGGAAAGTTTAAAAACAAATCCTGAGATGAACAAAAATGGAAACAAAATATATCACAACTTATGAGATGCAACAAAAGCAGTTCTAAGAGGAAAGTCTACAGTGATAAATGCTTACATTAAAAAAGATATCAAATAATCTATTTTTTTTTTTGAGATGGAGTCTCAGTCTGTTGCTCAGGCTGGAGTGCAGTGTGCAATCTCAGCTCACTGTAACCTCCGCTTCCTGGGTTCAAGTGATTCTCCTGCCTCGGCCTCCTGAGTAGCTGGAATTACAGGCATGTGCCACCACGCCCAGCTATTTATGTTTTTTATTTTTGTATTTTTAGTAGAGATGTGGTTTCACTATGTTGGCCAGGCTGGTCTCGAACTCCCAACCTCAGGTGATCTGCCCGCCTAAGCCTCCCAAAGTGTTGGGATTAGGGGCGTGAGCCACTGCGCCCAGCCTAAACAATCTAATTTCACACCTCAAGTAAATAGCAAGAATAGAATAAAGCAAGCCCAAAGTTAGCAGAAAGAAGGAAATAATAAAGACAGGAACAGAAATAAATAATATAGAATCTAGAAAAATAATTTAAAAGATCCAAAAAACTATGAGTCTTTTTGAAAAGATAAAGAAAATTGACAAACCTTTTGCTAGCTTAACCAAGAAAAAAGGAGAACACTCAAATAAATAAAATCATAAATGAAAGAAGAGCCATTACAACTGATAACAGAGAAATACAAAAGGTCAGAAGATACTATTATGAACAATTATATGTCAACAAATTGGATAGCCTAGAATAAATGGCTAAATTCTTAGAGAAATATAATATACCAAGAAACACCAAGACTAACCATGAAGAAATAGAAAATATGAACAGAACAAAAAAGAGCAAGGAGATAAAATCAGTACTCAAGTATCTTCCAACAAAGAAAAGCACTGGATCAGATGGCTTCATGGGTGAATTCTACCAAGCACTGAAAAAATAATTAATGCCAATCCTTCTCAAGCTCTTCCAAAAAACTGAATAGGAGGAAACGATTCCAACTATATTCTACAAGGCCAGCATTACCCTGATACCAAAGCTAGGCAAGGACACAAGAGGAAATTAAAATTATAGGCCAATATCCCTGAAGCAAATAGATGCAAAAATCTTGAACACAATATTCGCAAACTAAATTCAACAGCACATTGAAAGGATCATACACCACAATCATGTAAGATTTATCTGTGGAATGCAAGGATGGGTCAACATACTCAAATCAATAAATGTAGTAAACAATACTAAGAGAATGAAGGATAAAAATCATTATCATATCAATATGTGCAGAAAGAACATTAACAAAATTCAACATCATTTCATAATAAAAACTCTCAACATATTAGGTAAATAAAAATATACTCAATAAAGGCCATATACAACAAGCACACAGGTAACATCATATGCAATGATGAAATCCTGAGGAATAAGACAAGGATACCTACTCTTGACACTTTTGTTCAACTTAGTACTGGAAGTCATAGCCAGTGCAATTAGGCAGTAAGTAAATAGATAAGTTAATTGAAATTAAAAGGCAACAAAATCTAAAAGAAAGAAGTAAAATTTTGTTTGCTAACGACATAATCCTATATATAGAAAATCCTATAAAGATCCCACCAAAAAATTGTTAGCACTGAAAAATGAATTCAGTAAAGGTTTGAATTAAAAAAAAATACAAAAACAGTTGTGTTTCTATACAGTATAAACTATCCAAAAGAGGAATTAAGAAAACAATTCAGTTTACAATAGCTGACCAAGGAGGTGAAATATTTGTATAGTGAAGTATAAAACACTAATGAAAGAAATTGAAGAAGACACAAATACACAAAAATATATCCCATTCATGGACTGGAAGAATTTATATGGCTAAAATGTCCATACTACCCAAAGCAATCTACAGATTCAATGCAATCCAATGAAAATCCCAATGGCATTTTTTTTTTTTTACATGGAAAATTTACATGGAGCCACAGAAGATCTTGGATAGCCAAAAAAATCTTGAGAATAAAGAACAAAGCTGGAGGCCCTAATCTTCCTGATTTCAAACTATATTTCAAAGCTATAGTAATCAAAACAGTATGATACTGACATAAAAGTAGACAAATACACCAACAGAGCCCATAAATAAATTCATGCATATATGGTCAACTAATTTTTGAAAAGGAAAACAAGAATACACATTGGAAAAAGGATAATCTTTTCAATAAATGGTGTTGGGGAACTGTATATCCATTTGCAAAGGAATGAAACTGGACCCTTGTCTTATACCATACAAAAATTAACTAAAAATAAATTAAACATTTAAACATGACTTCAAAATGTAAAACTCCTAAAAGAAAACATAGGGAATAAGCCCACTGACATTGCTACTGACAATGATGTTTGAGTTGTGATTTAAAAAAACACACAGGCAACAAAAGCAACAATAAGACAGACAACATCAAACTAAAAAGCCTCTGCTCAGCAAAGGTGACAATCAACAAAATAAAAAAGCAATCTATGGGATGTGAGAACATAAATTCCAACAATATATCTGACATGAGGTTAACATCCAAAATATATAAGAATCTCATAAAAGAAAAATAACTGAATAGAAAAAAAATCCTGATTAAAAAATGAGCAAAATACCTCAATGGGCATTTTCCCAAAAAAGACATATAAATGGCCAACAGGTATATGAAAAGGTGCTCAACATCACTGATTGTCAGAGAACGCAAATCAACACCACAATGACGTATCACCTAAAACCTATTAGGATGTCTATTATTTAAAAAAAGATAACAAGTGTGGGCAAGGAAATACAGCAAAGAGAATCTTGAACTCTACTGGTTGTAATATAAGCTAGTAGAGTTAAAAGGTAGAAGAGTATGGAGTTTCCTCAAAAATTAAACATAGATTGGGAGCAAAATGGCACAACAGAAGGCTCCACCAATCGTCCCCACCCTCACAAGGAAATCGAGTCAACAACTATCTATACAGAAATAACACCTTCATAAGAACCCAAAATTAGGGGAGCACTCAGAGTATCTGGTTTTAACTTCATATCACTGGAACAAAAAACACTCTGGAATCACAGATGCCACCCCTCCCCAAACCCTGGCAACAGTGGTGTGGTGCAGAGAGCATCTCTGCCTGCTGGGGGAGAAAGAACACAGCAAGAGTGAGGCACTGAACACAGTGCCGTTCTGCTAGAGTGGAAAGAAAAACTGGACCAAACTCAGCTGATGCCCACCCACCCACTCATGGAGGGAGCATTTAAACCAGCCCTAGCCAGAGGGGAATTGTAGATTCCAGTATTTGGAACTTGAGTCTCTACAAACCTTGCCACAAAGGGTACAGCCCTCTATGTCTCCAAGTAAACTTGAAAGGTGATCTACCCCATAAGGACTGAAACTTTTCAGTGAGTCCTAGTGCTGAAATAGTCCCAGAAACAGTGGACTGTGGGTCACACAACATGCTGAGACGCCAGCTGGAGCAGTCAAGGGAGTGCTGGTATCATGACTTCCCTAAACTCAGGCTGCACAGCTCTTGGGTCCAAAAGAGACCCCCCTCCTTCAACTTGAGAGCAAAGGAAAGAGTTGGGAGAACTTTGTCTTCCATCTTGGATACTATCTTAGCCACAGCAGAACAGGCCACCAGACAGTTGTGAGGCTCCCGTTCCAGGACCTAGCTCCTAGACATTTCTATACACACCCTGGGCCACAAGGGAACCCACTGCCTTGAAGGAAAGGACCAAGTCCTGGCAGCATTCATCACCTGCTGACTGAAGAGCTCTTGAACTTGAAATAACCAGCAGCAATACTCAGGTACTACATTGAGGGCCTTGGGTGAGCCTCTGAGACTTGCTGGCTTCAGGTGAGACTCAGCACATTACCAGCAGTGGCTATGGGGCAAAACTCCTAAGAAAAGCAGAGGGCAAAGTAAAGAAGACTTTCTTAGATACCACCACGACCAGGGCAGGGCAGAGCACCAGGCTGGCTCTTGGGGTCCCTGATTTCAAGACTTGACTCTTGGACAGCATTTCTCAACCTACCACAGGCCAGAGGAGAGCACACTGCCTTGAAGGGTGATTTGCAGGCCAGGCAGATTTCACCACAAGCTGACTTAAGAGCCCTTGGGACTGAAGGAAACACTGGCTGGTGCTCTGGTAGAATTCTTCATGGCATGAGGTGGCAGTAGCTATGGGGTCAAGCTCCTCCGCCTTTGGAAAGGGAAGAAGAGTGGGAAGTACTGTGTCTTATGGTTTCAGTGCCAGTTCAGCCACAATACCATAGAACACCAGGTAGGCTTTTAAGGTTTTTGACTCTAGTCCCTGACTCTAGGACATCACCTCTGGACCCATCCAAGGCCTGGGTGATCTTGCCACCCTGAAGGGAAGGGCCTGGCTGGATTTGCCACCTGATTGTAGAGCTCCAGGGCCTTGAGGGAACATAGGTATTAGTCAGCGAGTTGTTACAGAAGGCCTTGGGCTATACCCAGTGCTGTGATGGCTTCAGGTCTAACCAAGCACAGTCATAGTGATGGTGGCCACAAGGGTGCTTATGTCACTCCTCTCCCAGCTTTAGATGGCTCAGAACAGAGAGAGAAAGACTCTGGGTTTTTTGTGGGGGGAGGGGGGAAATTAAAGAAAGAAAACAAGTCTCTGCCTGGTAATACAGATAATTCTTCCAGATCTTGTCCAAGACCAAAAAGGTGGTATCTTTATGAGTCTGCAAAAACCACAGGGTTAGTAGGCTTGGGATGCCCTCTATGCAGACAGAGTTTAGATCACAACACCCAAGTCCTTTAAAATATCTGGAAAACCTTCTCAAGAAGGATGGCTACAAATAATCCCAGACAACTAAGACTGCAATAAATACCCAACTCTTCAATGCACAGACACCGAAGAACATCTACTAGCATCAACAGCATCCAGGAAAACATGACCTCACCAAATGAATGAAATAAGGCACTAAGAACCAATCCTGGAGAAACAGAGAAATGTGATTCTTCAAAGAGACATTTAAAAATAGTTGTGTTGAGAAAACTCAAAGAAATTCAAGATAACATAGAGAAAGAATTCAGAATTCTATCAGATAAATTTAACAAATAGATTGAAATAATTTTTAAAACTCTAGAAGAAATTCTGGAGTAGAAAAAGCAATTGGCATACTGAAGAATACATGAGTCTTTTAACAGCAGAATTAATCAAGCTGAAGAAAGTACTAGCTTCTTGAAGAAAGGCTATGAGAAAATGCAGTCAGAGGAGAAAAATGAAAATAAATAAAAAACTGTAAAGTATGCCAATAGGATCTAGAAAATAGCATCAAAAAGGCAAATCTAAGAGTTATCGGCCTTAAAAAGGAGACAGAGAAAGAGACAGAAGTATTAAGTTTATTCAAAGTGATAATAACAGAAAAGTTCCCAAACTTGGAGAAATATACCAATATCCAAGCACAAGAAAGTTATAGAACACCAGGCAGATTTATCCCAATGAAGACTACCTCAAGACATTTAATAATCATACTCCCAAAGGTAAACGATACAGAAAGAATCCTTTAAATGCCGCAAGACAGAGGAAACAACATACAATGGAGCTCTGGCTGTTCTGCTATGAAGTAGCCATTCTTTTATTTCTTTACTTTCTTAATAAACTTGCTTTCACTTTATGGATTCACCTCAAAATCTTTCTTGGGCAAGATCCAAGAACCCTCTCTTGGGGTCTGGATTGGGACCCCTTTCTAGTAACATCTTCCTGGCGAACCATGAAGGGATGATACTGAGGAGACCCCTGACCCAAAGGAAATAGACTGCAGCAACAATTGGCTGACTTTGGGTAAGTGCTGGGGTATCCAGTAAAGGACGGGATTGGGTTAGAGGCCCAATTTAGGGGAGTTAGAGTCTCTCCTAGAAACAGAGAGGGTTAAAGCACTTTCTCTAGAGAGAGAGAGGGTTAAAGGCCCCTCTTAAAAGGTAATGACACTTAACCAAACTTGGGTTTGAGGCCCAACTTAGGCAGGTTACAGACCTTCCTAAGATTTAGGGGTTTAGAGGACCCTCTCAAAGTCCCCGTCAGCTAAAAAATTGATTTGACACTATGGGATATTAACTGTTACTCTCTTTGGATTAATCTGCCTTGCACTCTGCTGATGGCTGTGACAGGATTAGGCCGGTACAGGATCATGAGATAAGGGGAGCTTTTTTTTTTTTTCCCTAAAGGGGAAAACTTGAGAGCTAATGGGAATGCTGGAGAAGATCCTTTGTGACCAACAAACAGCTGCCTGAACTTTTGATTAAATGTTGCTGCAATGGGTGGGTCTTTCTCCAGCCTCCCTGAGCTCTTTGCCTTCCCCACCTTGCAGCAGGCAATGCTTTTCTCTCCTTTCCCTTTATTATTTTTTCTGTTACTCAGGGTCACCATCTTGCCCAGACAACCATGTGCTGAAACTATTTTAATCTACTTTGAATGGATTAAAGATGACAGAGCCCATCAGGGGGCAAGTTTGAGCCTTGCCAGCTCAATATTGGTATGCTCTGTCACATGTATTTTTCTCTGGCTGAATGGAAAATATTAATTCAGGTCCCCTATGCAGCCAATTGGGTGGCCACTTGCAAAATTGAGAGGCTTTTGCCTGTGGTTCCATGAAACAGAAAAAAAATTCTTTTGTGTTGTGGCTTGGCCCCAAGGGCTTTGATGTAGCAAGCAAGGTTACTAGGGCTGCTCAGGGAAAGAAAACCCAGAAACCTGACATGTTAGCAAAAGGGTAAGGATTTGTTACTAGTCAGACTTCTGCCCTCTTTCTTTATGCAAACTGGTTGAATGAATGGTAAAAATCACTGTTTATATCCTCTGTAAAGTTTTGATTAACAGGAAAAACAATTTGTGAGGCTAGTCTTAAGCTGTAGCAAATCTGGTGTGCTTTGTGTGTCTTCCTGTATCATTCTGTCATAAAGAGGAATACCTTAAGATAGAACATGGGCTTAGCATCTCAGTTACAAACTGCTGCAGGTCCCTGAAACAACAACAAAAAAACTGGATGAAGTTTCCTTCTCATCTTGTTTCATATCCTTGGGAGCTTGACCTTGTAACCATGTCGCGGTACTCGCTTGGTTTCTGCTATCCAGGGAACGGAAATTTGAGGGTTCATGTCATAGTCAGCCCTAAAAATTATATTGAGCAGTTAAAAGCCTATGCAAGCTCAAAACTGACTGCTCGAGGCTCCTTCTGGGAAGAGCAATAGAACTGTCCGATGCTGGGGCTTAGTAGCTAAGGCTTATTAGTTTCACCTGGGAGAAAGTTCAAAAGCCAGAAATATTGGCCATTGGCTTGTCTAATGTCAGGTAATAAGAAATTTTAAAAACAATTTTCTTTAAAGAGCACTATGGTTAAAAGTCAGCTTAATTAAAATCAGACAGATCCCTCTCAAAATCTAAGCCTCTATTCTGTTTTGCATTATGTTATCTGATGGTTTTGACTTTTGGGGGTGTCACATTATGAGAGAACTTTGGTGTGTAGTAACTAGGTAGAAAATGTACTTTTGAAAATAGCTAATGGCAGTTATGAAAAAATACATGGCTCTTTGCATGTCTGGATGAGAGAAGCATGCTCTTGGCCACGAAGAAGGTATGGAAATTCCCCACCCCCATCTGAGAGATAAGACTCCCATGGGGAATGAGCTAATACCCTATTTTTTAAGATCCAGTATCTAGTATTAAAATGAGACCCTTGGCCGGGCGCGGTGGCTCACGCCTGTAATCCCAGCACCCTGGGAGG
>NW_012101425.1:149140-150465 GCF_000951045.1 Mandrillus leucophaeus | reverse complement strand
AGACCCTTAATTTTGGGGGATTTCTTTTGCCTTCCAGCTGTGTCTGCTTATTAGGCCCTAGTAACTTCATACTTTAAAGAGAAACTCTAAAACTGGCAAATGAAAACCCTTACAACTACTGGATCTTCTTTTATCTGTGTATTTATATGTGTTGTGTGTGATGTCTATATATAAAAGAGCTTTAATTGGTTTAAAATAATAAAAGGTTAAATCAAATATTTTGTCAAAAAAGTAAAGTGTAATGCCTTTTAGTTCACGTGACTTAAGTAATCTTTGGGAAACAAAAACAGTTTTATAGGCAAGGTGTGTAAGAAAAGTGAAATGTATTTTTGGTAAAATAGCATAAGAAGTTAAAGAAATGTAAAATTATTTTGCTAAGTTTAGAGGGTTAAAATATTGTTTTAAGTTACATAGGATAAAGCTGAAGGTTTAAGCAAGTTGTGGAAGATTTGTGAAAAATCAATCTTGTAAAAAAATTCTACGTGTGTAGGCTAAAAATAAACGGATGGAGGAACGTTAACCAAGCAAATGCAAAGAAAAAAACAGCAGGTATTGCAATCCTAGTCTCTGATAAAACAGACTTTAAACCAACAAAGACCAAAAAAGACAAAGAACGGCATTACAATAGGTAAAGGGATCAATGCAATAAGAAGAGCTAACTATCTATGCACCCAATACAGGAGCAATGAGATTCATAAAGCAGGTTCTTAGAGACCCAGAAAGAGACTTAGACTCCCACACAATAATAGTGGGAGACTTTAACGCCCTACTGTCAATATAAGACAGATCAATGAGACAGAAAATTAACAAGGATATTCAGGACTTGAATACACCTCTGGACCAAGCAGAACTAATAGACATTTAAAGAACTCTCCACCCCAAATCAAGAGAATATAGTCTTCTCAGCATCACATCATACTTATCCTAAAATTGACCACATAATTGGAAGTAAAATACTATTTAGCAAATGCGAAAGAACAGAAATCATAACAGCCTCTCAGACCACAGTGCAATCAAATTAAAACCCAGGATGAAGAAACTCACTCAAAACCACGTAACTACCTGGAAACCGAACAACTTGCTCCTGAATGACTACTGGGTAAATAATGAAATTAACGCAGAAATAAGTAAGTTCTTTGAAACCAATGACAACAAAGACACAACATACCAGAATCTCTGGGACACAGCGAAAGCAGAGTTTGGAGGGAAATTTATAGCACTAAATGCCCACAGGAGAAAGCTGGAAAGATATAAAATTGACAGTCTACAATGGAACAGAACAGAGCCCTCAGAAATAATACCACACATCTACAGCCATCTGATCT
>NW_012101425.1:123406-147510 GCF_000951045.1 Mandrillus leucophaeus | reverse complement strand
CCATAAAAAAGGATGAGTTTGTGTCCTTTGTAGGGACATGGATGCAGCTGGAAACCATCATTCTCAGCAAACTATCACAAGAACAGAAAACCAAATACTGCATGTTCTCACTCACAGGTGGGAATTGAACAAGGAGATCACCTGGACACAGGAAGGGGAACATCACACACCGGGGCCTATTGTGGGGAGAGGGGAGGGATATCATTAGGAGATATACCTAATGCAAATGACGAGTTAATGGGTGCAGCACACCAACGTGGCACATGTATACATATGTAACAAACCTGCACGCTGTGCACATGTACCCTAGAACTTAAAGTATAATAATAATAAAAAAAAGAAAAAAAAATAAAATTGACAGTCTAACATCATAATCAAAATGACTAGAGAAGGAACAGCAAACAAATTAAAAAGTTAGCAGAATACAAGAAATAACTAAGAACAGAGAAGAATTAGAGGAGATAGAAGCACAAAAAACTCTTCCAAAAATCAATGAATCCAGGAGCTGTTTTTCTCAAAAGATTAACAAAATAATTAGACTGGTAGCCAGAACAATAAAGAAGAAAAGAGTGAAAAATTAAATACACAAAATAAAAAATAAGGGGATATGACCACTAATCCTACGGAAACACAAACTACCATCACAGAATAGTATAAACACCTCTATGCAAATAAACTAGAAAATCTAGAAGAAATGGATAAACTCCTGAACACATAAACCTTCCCAAGACTAAACCAGGAAGGAACAGAATCCCTGAATAGATCAACAACAGGTTCTGAAATTGAGGCAGTAATTAATAGCCTACCAACCAAAAAAAGCCCAGGGCCAGACAGATTCACAGCCGAATTCTACCAGAGGTACAAACAGGAGCTGACATCATTCCTTCTGAAACTATTCCAAACAATAGAAAAAGAGGGACTCCTCCCTAACTCATTCTATGAGGCCAGCATCATCCTGATACCAAAACCTGGCAGAGATACAACAAAAAAGGAAAATTTCAGGCCAATATTCCTGATGAACATCGATGCAAAAATCCTCAATAAAATACTGGCAAACCGAATCCAGCAGCAAATCAAAAAGCTTATCCACCATGATTAAGTCGGTTTCATCCCCGGGATGCAAGGCTGGTTCAACAAATGCAAATCAAAAAATGTAATCCATCACATCAACAGAACCAATGACAAAAACCACAAGATTATCTCAATAGATGCAGAAAAGGTCTTTGATAAAATGCAACAGCCCTTCATGCTAAAAACTCTCAATAAACTAGATACTGATGGAATGTATCTCAAAATAATAGCTATTCATAACAAACCCACAGCCAAGATCATACTGAATGGGCTAAAGCTGGAAGCATTCCCTTTGAAAACCAGCAGAAGACAAGGATGCCCTCTCTCACCACTCCTATTCACCATAATATGTGAAGTTCAGGCCAGGGCAATCAGGCAAGACTGATTCAAATATGGTATTTGAATAAAGAAATGAAGGGTATCCAAATACGAAGAGAGGAAGTCAAATTGCCTCTGTTTGCAGATGACATGATTGTATATTTAGAAACTCCATCATCTCAGCCCCAAATCTCCTTCAGCTGATAAGCAACTTCAGCAAAGTCTTAGGATACAAATCAATGTGCAAAAATCACAAGCATTCCTATAAACCAATAATAGACAAGCAGAGAGCCAAATCATGAGTGAACTCCCATTCACAAATCCTACAAAGAAAATAAAATACCTACGAATACAACTTACAAGGGATGTGAAGGACCTCTTCAAGGAGAATTATAAAGCGCTGCTCAAGGAAAAGAGGGGACACCAAAAAATCATGGATAGGAAGAATCAATATCGTGAAAATGGCCATACTGCCCAAAGTAATTCATAGATTCAACGATATCCCCATCAATCTATCATTGACTTTCCTCACAGAATTAGAAAAAACTACTTTAAATTTCATATGGAACTGAAAAAGAGCCCTTATAGCCAAGGCGATACTAAGCAAAAAGAACAAAGCTGGAGGCATCACTTTACCGGACTTCAAACTATACTGCAAGGCTACAGTAACAAAAACAGCATGGTACTGGTACAAAAACAGATATATAGACCAATGGAACAGAACAGAGGCCTCAGAAATAATGCCACACATCTACAACCATCTGATCTTTACAAACCTTACAAAAACAAGTAATGGGGAAAGGATTCTCTATTTAATAAATGGTGTTGGGAAAACTTGCTAGTCATATGCAGAAAACTGAAACTGGACCCTTTACTCACACCTTATGCAAAAATTAACTCAACATGGATTAAAGACTTAAAAGTAAAACCCAAAACCATAAAAACTCTAGAAGAAAAACTAGGCAATACCATTCAGGACATAGGCATGGGCAAAGACTTCATGACTAAAACACCAAATCCAATTTCAACAAAAGCCAAAATTGACAAATGGGGTCTAATTAAACTAAAGAACTTCTGCACAGCAAAAGAAACTATCACCAAAGTGAACAGGCAACCTACAGAATGGGAGAAAATTTTTTACCATCTATCCATCTAAGAAAGAGCTAATATCCAGCATCTACAAGGAACTTAAACAAATTTACAAGATAAAAACAACCCCATCAAAAAGTGGCCAAAGGATATGAACAGACACTTCTCAAAAGAAGGCATTCATGTGGCCAAAAAACACATGAAAAGAAGTTCATCATCACTGGTCATTAGAGAAATGCAAGTCAAAACCACAATGAAATACCATCTTATGCTAGTTAGAATGGTGATCATTAAAAAGTGAGGAAACAACAGATGCTGAAGAGGATGCGGAGAAATAGGAATGCTTTTGCACTGTTGGTGAGTGTGTAAATTAGTTCAACCATTGTGGAAGACAGTGTGGCGATTCCTCAGGCATCTAGAGCCAGAAATACAATTTGACCCAGCAATCCCATTACTGGGTATGTACCCAAAGAATTATAAATCATTCTACTCTAAAGATACATGCACACGTATGTTTATCACAGCACTGTTCACAACAGCAAAGACTTGGAACCCACCCAAATGCCCATCAGTGATAGACTGGATAAGGAAAATGTGACACATATACACCATGGAATACTATGCAGCCATACAAAGGATGAGCTCATGTCCTTTGTAGGGACACAGATGAAATTGGAAACCATCATTCTCAGCAAACTAACACAGGAACAGAAAGCCAAACAGTGCATGTTCTCACTCATAAGTGGGAGTTGAACAATGAGAACACATGGACACAGGGAGGGGAACATCACACTCCGGGGCCTTTTGGGAGGTGGAGGAAAACGGGAGGGATAGCATTAGGAGAAATACCTAATGTAGATTACAGGTCAATGGGTGCAGCAAACCACCATGGCACACGTATACCTATGTAACAAACCTGCACGATCTGCACATGTATCCCAGAACTTAAGTATAATAATTTTAAAGAAAAAAAGTGGGAAGGATGAAGTTAAAATGTAGAGTTTTTATTAGTTTTCTCTTTGCTTGCTTGTTTTTACATAATTGTTAACTTGTCATCAGTTTAAAATAATGTATTATGTTATTTGCAAGCCTTATGGTAACCTCAAATCAAAAATTAAATATACAACACATAACAAAAAGAAGGTAGACATTAAAGAATAGCACCAGGGAAAATCACTTTCACCAAAAGGAAGACAGGAAGGAAAGAAGGAGGGAAGAGAAGACAACAAAACACTAAAAAACAAGAAAATGAAAGGAGTAAATCATTACTGATCAATAATGACACTGAATATAAGTGGATTAAACTCTCCAATGAAAAGAAATAGAGTGGCTGGGGAGAGAAAAGAAAAACGGCAGATAGGAGGCAGGACTAAATTGCGGCTCCCACTCAGAAGGACAGAGCAGTGCATGGAGATTCACACTGTGAACTCTTGCTCCAAGGACTACTGCATGAATATACAAGGAAAGCTAAGAGAATTCATAGACCCTTTGAAGGAAGAAGATTGCTCCTGCACACCCCGGGAGACAGCTCAAAACCAGTGAGTCCCCAAAGTGTGAAAGTGTGAAAGGTGGATCATCTTACCCCTGAACACACACCCACACTGGGGAACCTAAGTTCCAGATCATGGGAGAAAGATTTGACCTTACCTGGAACTGAGACGATTTTAGAGAGCCGAGCAAAATGCAGGGGTAGAAGAAGCAGCGGGAAGTGCCCTGTGGGCTCTCTTAGCCCCCAAAGAAGCCATTTCTGACTTTGTCTTGCAGAGGTCCTTAAGGAGGGCTGCCAGAGGAACTGGGAAAAGACCAGAGGAAGAAGAAAACTTCTAGCTGAACTTGGTGTAAAAAAAAAAAAAAAAAAAAATCGACCTAATGTGAAGTTTCCTGGACAGAAATCAGGGGAGGAGGTGAGTCCAGAGTGCAAATACAGCACAGAAGCCACAGCAGGCAGGGAGGAATAAAACCTGAAAGCCCTGCTTGCTTTCACACCCAGGAGGCTGGTAGCCTGGGGCAGGTTCTCAGCCCTGCTCACCTGCTGCCTGAAAGGCAACTTGGTGCTGTTGGGGGTGGGGCATGGTGGAAGTGAGACCAGCCTTTTGGGCTGCATGGGAGCTGGATGAAGCCTGTAATGGCTCTCTTTCCTCCAATTCCCTGACAACCTGCATGACACAGCAGAGGCAACCATAATCCCCTGGGAACATAACTCCATTGGCCTGAGAACCACACCCCCAGCTGCCACGGCAGCCACAGCAGACCCCACACAAGGGGAGTCTGAGCTCAGACACGCTCAACCGTACCCTCATGTGATGGTCTTTCTCTACCCACTCTGGTAGCAAAAGACAAAGGACATATTATCTTGGGAGTTCTAGGACCCCATGCATTGCCTGATCATCCCTATACTACTACAGCTGATGTTCTCTTGAAAGTACCACCTCCTGGCAAGCCAAACAGCACAAAACTAGTACAACAAAACTACAACTAAGGACCCTTGCAGAGTCCACTTCACTCCACTGCCACCTCCATCATAGTAGGTATGGCTATCCATGGCTGAGAGACCTGAAGACAGTTCACATCACAGGACTATGTGCAGACACCTCCCAGTACCAGCCAGGAGCCTAGCAGCTCCACTGGGTGGCTAAATCCAAAAAAGAAATAATCACTGCAGTTTGGCTCTAAGGAAGCCATATACCTAGGAAAAGGGGGAGACTACTACAGCAATGAAGCACCTCATGGGACAAAAGAATCTGAACAGCAGCCCTTAAGACACAGGATCTTCCGTCTGACATAGTCTACCCAAATGAGAAAGAACCAGAAAAACAATTCTGGTAATATGACAAAACAAGTTTCTTTAACACTCTGATATGGTTTGGCTGTGTCCCCACCCAAATCTCATTTTGAATTATAGATCCCCTAATTCCCATGTGTTGTGGGAGGTACCTGGTGGGAGATAATTGAATCATGGGGGCCATTTCCCCCATACTGTTCTCATGGTAGTGAATAAGTCTCACGAGAACTGATGGTTTTATAAGCGGAAATCCATTTTGCTTGGATCTCATTCTCTCTTGCCACCACCATGTAGGAAGTGCCTTTGCCTTCTGCCATGATTGTGAGGCCTCCCTAGCCATGTAGAACTGTGAGTCCATTAAACCTCTTTTTCCTTATACATTATCCAGTCTCGGATATGTCTTTATTAGCAGCCTGGGAAAAGACTAATACAGTAAATTGGTACTGGCAGAGTGGGGTCCTGCTGTAAAGATACCTGAAAATGTAGAATGACTTTGGAATTGGGTAACAGGCAGAGGCTGCAACAGTTTGGAAGGCTCAGAAGAAGACAGAAAAATGTGAGAAAGTTTGGAACTTTGTAACTTGTTGAATGGCTTTGACTAAAATGCTAATAATAATATGGACAATGAAATCCAGGCTGAGGTGGTCTCAAATGAAGATGAGGAACTTGTTGCGAACTGGAGTAAAGGTGACTCTTGCTATGTTTTAGCAAAGAAACTGGCGGCATTTTGCCCCATCCTAGAGATTTGTGAAACTTTCAACTTGAGGGAGATGATCTAGGGTATCAGGCAGAAAAAAAATTTCGAAGCAGCAAAACATTCAAGAGGTGACTTGGGTGCTATTAAAATTATTTACTTTTAAAAGGGAAACAGCATAAAAGTTCAGAAAATTTGCAGCCTGATGATGTGATAGAAAAGTAAAACCCATTTTCTCAGAAGAAATTCAAGCTGGCTGCAGAAATTTGCATAAGTAAAAAGGAACCAAATGTTAAACGCCAAGACAATGAGAAAAATGTCTCCAAGGCATGTCAGATTTTCCACTTCCTTTGTGGAAGCCCCTACCATCACAGGCCCAGAGGCATAGAAAGCAAAAATGGTTTTGTGGGCCAGGCCTAGGGGCCCCCTGCTGTGTGCAGCCTAGGGACTTGGTGCTCTCCATCCCAGACACTCTAGCCATGGCTACAAGGGGCCAAGGTACAGCTTGAGCCATGGTTTCAGAGGGTGCAAGCCTCAAGCCTTGGCAGCTTCCATGTGGTGTTGATCCTGTGTGTGCACAAGAGTCAAGAACTGAGGTTTGGGAACCTCCACCTAGGTTTCAGAGGATGTATGGAAATGCCTGGATGTTTAGGCAGAAGTTTGCTGCAGGTGTGGGGCTCTCATGGAGAACATTTGCTAGGGCAATGCAGAAGGAAAATGTGGGGTTGAATTCCCCACACAGAGTCCTCACTGGGGCACTGCCTAGTGGAGCTGTGAGAAGAGGGCCACTGTCCTCCAGACCCCAGAGTGGTAGATCCACCGACAGCTCTCACCATACACCTGGAAAAGCTGCAGACATTCAACGCCAGCCTGTGAAAGCAACTGGGAGGGAGGCTGTACCATGCAAAACCACAGGGGCAGAGCTGCACAAGACCATGGGGACCCACCTCATGCATCAGTGTGACCTGGATGTGAGACATGGATTAAAAGGAGATCATTTTGGAGCTTTAAGATTTGACTGCCCTGTTGGATTTTAGACTTGCATGGGGCCTGTAGACCCTTTGTTTTGGCCAATTTCTCCCATTTGGAATGCCTGTATTTACCCAATGCCTGTACCCCAATTGTATCTAGGAAGTAACTAACTTGCTTTTGATTTTACAGGCTCATAGGCAGAAGGGACTTGCCTTGACTCAGATGAGACTTTGGACTGTGGACTTCTGAGGTAATGCTGAAATAAGTTAAGACTTTGGGGGACTGTTGGGAAGGCATGATTGGTTTTGAAATGTGAGAACATGAGATTTGGGAGGGATCAGGGGCAGATTGATACAGTTTGGCTGTGTTCCCACCCAAATCTCATGTTAAATTTTAGCTCCCATAATTCCCATGTGTTGTAGGCGGGACCTAGTGGAAAATAATTGAATTATGGGGGCAGGTCCCCGATACTGTTCTCATGGTAGTGAATAAGTCTCATGAGATCTGATGGTTTTATAAGGGAAAACCCCTTTTGTTTGGTTCTCATTCTCTCTTGCTGCCACCATGTAAGAAGTCCTTTTGCCTTTCACCATGATTGTGAGGCCTCCTTAGCCATGTGGAACTGTGAGCCATTAAACCTCTTTTTCTTCATAAATTACCCAGTCTCGGGTACATCTTTAATAGGAGTGTAAGAACAGACTAATACACCCCCACCTAAAGACAACAACAGCTCATCAGCAACAGATCCAAATGAAGAAGAAATCCCTGTGTTGCCAGAAAAAGAATTCAGAAGGGTGATTACTAAGCTAATCAAGGAGGCACCAGAAAAAGGTGAAGTACAACTTAATGAAATAAAAAAAAATCATACAAGATTTGAAGAGAAAAAATCTTCAGTGAGATAGATAGCATAAATAAAAAACAATCACAACTTCTGGAAATAAAGGACACACATAGAGAAATGCAAAATGTACTGGAAAGTATCAGTAATAGAATCTAACAAGAAGGAGAAAAAATTTCAGAGCTCAAAGACAAGGTTTTTGAATTAACCCAATCCAACAAAGACAAAACTAAAATAATTAAAAAAAAAAAAGAACAAAGCCTCCAAAAAGTTTGGAATTATGATAATGACCAAATCTATGAATAATTGGTATTCTTGAGGAAGAAGAGAAATCTAAAAGTTTGGAAAACATATTTGAGGGAATAATCAAGGAAAACTTCCCCAGCCTTGCTAGAGATCTAGACATCCAAATACAAGAAGCTCAAAGAACACCTGAAAAATTCATCGCAAAAACATCATCGGCTAGGCACATAGTTATCAGGTTATCTAACATCAAGACACAGGAGAGAATCTTAAGAGCTGCCAAGCAAAAGCATGAGGTAACCTATAAAGAAAAGCCTATCAGATTAACAGCAGATTTCTCAGCAGAAACCCTACAAGCAAGAAGGGTTTGGGGCCCTACCTTCAGCTTCCTTCAACAAAACAATTATCAGCCAAGAATTTTGCATCCAGAGAAACTAAGTTTCATAAATGAAGGAAAGATACAGTCTTTATCAGACAAACAGATGCTAAGAGAATTCACCACTACCAAGCCAGCACTATAAGAACTACTAAAAGAAGCTCTAAATCTTGAAACAAATCCTTGAAATACACCAAAATAGAACTTCCTTAAAGCATAGAGCTCACAGGACCTATAAAACAAAACCCCAATAAATTTAGAAAAAATCCACAAAGTATTCAGGCAACAAGTAGCATGATGAATAGAATAGTGCCTCACATCTCAATACTAACATTGAATGTAAATGGCCTAAAAACCTAAAAATAATACTACCACATGATCCAACAATCCTACTGCTGGATATACACCCAAAACAAAGAAAATTGGTATATTGAGAAGTTATCTGCACTACCATGTTTATTGCAGCACTATTCACAGTAGCCAAAATTTGGCAGGAACCTAAGTGTCCATCAACAGATGAATGAAGAAAATGTGGTACATATACACAATAAAGTACTATTCCATCATGAAAAAGAATAAAATCCTGTCATTTGCAACAAATGATGGAACTGGAGGTCATTATGTTAAGTGAAATAAGCCAGCAAAAGAAAGACAAATTTTGCATGTTCTCATTTACTTGTGGGAGCTAAAAATTAAAACAATCAAATTCATGAAAATAGTAGAATGATGATTACCAGAGGCTGAACAGGGAAAGGTGGGAGTGGCAATGGTTGACGAGTACAAAAATTTAATTAGATAAAATGAATAATACCTACTATTTGTTAGCATGACAGGGTGACTACAGTTAACAATAATTTATTGTAAATTTTGAAATAACTGAAAGAGTATAATTAAATTGTTTATAAAATATATATTTTTAAAATTTGAAAATGGTAGGATTTGTCGTTATTTTCTTTTTTAATATACTTTTAAGTTCAGGGGTACATGTACAGTTTTGTTACACAGGTAAATGTGTGTCGTGGGGGTTTGTTGTACAGATTATTTAATCGTCCCAGTATTAAAACTAGTACCTATTATTTTTCCTGATCCTCTCCCTCCCCCCACCCTCCACCCTCTAATAGGCCTCAGTGTGTCTTGTTCCCCTGTATGTGTCCATGTGTTCTTATTATTTAGCTCCCACTTATGAGAACATGCGGTATTTGGTTTTCTGTTCTTGGGTTGGTCTGCTAAGGACAATGGCCTCCAGCCACATCCATGTCACTGCAAAGGACATAATCTTGTTCTATTTTATGGCTGCATACTATTCCATGGTGTATATGTACCATGTTTTCTTTTTTTTTTTTTTTTGAGACAGAGTCTCGCTCTATCGCCCAGGCTGGAGTGCAGCGGCGTGATCTCAGCTCACTGCAAGCTCCGCCTCCTGGGTTCACACCATTCTCCTGCCTCAGCCTCCTGAGTAGCTAGGACTACAGGCGCCTGCCACCACACCCGGATAATTTTTTGTATTTTTAGTAGACACGGAGTTTCACTGTGTTAGCCAGGATGGTCTCAATCTCCTGACCTCGTGATCTGCCCACCTCAGCCTCCTTAAGTGCTGGGATTACAGGCGTGAGCCATCGTGCCCAGCCTGTACCACATTTTCTTTATCCAGTCTATCACTGATGGGCATTTTAGTTGATTTCCTATATTTGCTATTGTGAATAGTGTTGCAATGAACATACCCATGCACGTGTCTTTAAAACAGAATGATTTACATTCCTTTGGGTATATACCCAGTAATGAGATTGCTGGGTCGAATGGTATTTCTGTTTTTAGGTTTTTGAGGAATCACCATACTGTTATCCAGAGTGGCTGAACTAATTTACACTTCCACCAACAGTGTATAAGCATTCCTTTTTCTCCACAACCTCACCAGCATCTGTTGCTTTTTACATTTTAATGACAGGCATTCTGACTGGTGTCAGATGGTATCTCATTGTGGTTTTGATTTGCATTACTCTAATGATGAGTGACGTAGAGTTTCTTTTCATATAATTGTTGGCTGCATGTAAGTCTTCTTTTGAGAAGTGTCTGTTTATGTCCTTTGCCCACTTTTTAATGTCGGTTTTTTTTGTTTTTTTTTGGTAAATTTGTTGAAGTTCCTTAAAGATACTGGATATTAGACCTCTGTCGGATGCATAGTTTGCAAAATTTTTCCCCCATTCTCTAGGTTGTCTGTTTACTCTGTTGATAGTTTATTTTGCTGTGCAGAGGCTCTTTAGTTTAACTAGATCCCATTTGTCAAATTTTGCTTTTGTTGTAAGTGCTTTTGGTGTCTTCATCATAAAATCTTTGCCCGAGCCTAAGGCCTGAACAGTATTGCCTAGGTTGTCTTCTAGGGTTTGTACAGTTTTGGGTTTTACATTTAAGTTTGTAATCCATCTTGAGTTAATTTTTATATGGTGTAAGGAAGGGGTGCAGTATTAATCTTCTGCATATGGTTAGCCAGTTATCCCAGCACCGTTTATTAAACAGGGAATCCTTTTACCACTGCTTGTTTTTGTCTACTTTGTTGAAGATCAGATAGTTGTAGGTGTGTGGTCGTATTTCTGCATGCTCTATTCTGTTCCATTGGTCTATGTATCTGTTTTTGTACCAGTACCACACTGTTTTGGTTACTGCGGTCCTGTAGTGTAAAGTCGAGTAACATGATGCCTCCAACTTTGTTTGTTGTTGTTGTTTTTGCTTGGCTAGTCAGGGTCTTTTTTAGTTCCTGAATTTTAAAATAGTTTTTTCTAGTTCTGTGAAGAATGTCAATGGCAGTTTAATGGAAATATCATTGAATGTATAAATTGCTTTGGGCAGTAGGGCCATCTTCATAATGTTGGTTCTTCCTAACCAAGACAATGGAATGTTTTTCCATTTGTTTGTGTCATCTCTAATTTCTCTGAGCTTTGCAGTTCTCTTTGCATAGACCTTTCACTTCACTAGTTAGCTGTATTCCAAGGTATTTTATTCTTTTTATGGCAATTGTAATTGGGAGTTTGTTTGTTATTTGGCTCTCAGCTTGACTGCTGTTGAGGTATAGGAATGTTAGTGATTTTTGCATCCTGAAACTTCACTGAAGTTGCTTATCAGCCTAAGCAGCTTTGGGGCTGAGAATATGGGATTTTTTTTTTTTTTTTTTTTAGCTATAGTATCATGTCATCTAAAAACAGGGATAGTTTGTCTTCCTCTCTTCCTTTTTGGGTGCCCTTTATTTCGTTCTCTTTCCTGATTGCTCTGTCCAGAATTTCCAATACTATGTTGAATAGGAGTGGTGAGAGAGGGCATCCTTGTCTTCTGCCAGTTTTGACAAGGAATGCTTCCGGGTTTCCCCCATTCAGTATGATGTTGGCTATGGGTCTGGGGTCTGTCATACATAGTTCTTACTATTTTGAAGTATGTTAATTCAACAGTTTATTGAGAGATTTTTTAAACGTGAAGGGATGTTGAATTTTGTTGAAAGTCTTTTCTGCATCTATTGAGACAATCATGTGCTTTTTATCTTTAGTTCTGTTTATGTGATGAATCCCATTTATTGATGTGATATGCTGAATCAACCTTGCATCCTGGGGATGAAGCCCACTTGATCATGGTGGATAAGCTGTTTGGTGTGCTGCTGGATTCAGTTTGCCAGTATTTTGTCGAGGATTTTTGCATCAATGTTCATCAAGGATATTAGCCTGAAATTTTCTTTTTTTGTTGTATCTCTGCCAGGTTTTGGTATCAGGATGATGCTGGCCTCATAAAATGAGTTAGGAAGAAGTCTCTCTTTTTCTTTTTTTTGAATAGTTTCAGTAAGAATGTAACATAAATAATTCATAAAGGTTTGAGGTGCTTAATACTCCTATTTATCCTGATGTAATTATTACGCATTTTGTGCTTATATCAAAATATCTCATGTACCCCATAAATATATAGATATACTATGTACCCATAAAAATAAAAAAAAAATTAAAATCCCCATAATAATAGTAAGGGTGGTGGGAAGAATCTTTGGGAGGTGATGAATGGGTTTATCATCTTGATGGTGGTGATGTTCTCTACGTTACTTATTTATCCCCAAGCCCACTAAGATGTATGCATCAAACCTATATAGTGGAATGACTGAATGATTATGTCCCCCCCAAAATAATTTGTATGTTGAATATGAATGGAAAAAAGAAAGCTCTATGTGATGGTATTAGGATTTGGGGCTGTTGTAAGATAATTAGTTCATGTGATTAGTTACAAAAGAAACTCCAGATAGCCTTTTCACCATATGAGGACACAATCAGTAGGCTCCATCTATGAAAAGGACAGTGCGCCCTGACCAGACACCACATGTGTCAATAGCCAGAATGTGAGGTGAAACAGTGAGAAATAAATGTCTATTGTTTATGAGCTATCCAGTTTATGGAATTTTTATAGCATCCTGAACAGACTAAGATATACAGCTTTTATATTTAAACCACCCCTCAATAAAGTGGTTCACATAAAAACAGGAAAATTCAACACTTTCATGATAAAAACATTGAACAGAGGGGCTTCAAGATGGCTGACTACAGGCAACTGGTACTCACTTCCCCCACAACAAAAAGCTAAAATAGCAAGTAGACAATTACACTTCCAATTGATCATCTCACAGAGAAGCCTGTAAGTCAACAGAGAAATGACAGGAAATACCTAAAGTAATGAAGGAGAGAGAAGCAAGACAGCCTAGGATAGGCTGGGAGCCTGAAATTGCTCCTAAATCTGTGGAAAGGGTAATTAAGATACCTCTAGTGTTGTACATTCCCACTGCAGACTACTGCAATTCCAGCCACAGGACAGCCCCTAGATGCTTATGGGTCCTAACACTAACAAAGGCCTGCCTGGAGATCATGTGAAGGCATTGCTCCATAGATGGTAGTCACACTGGGTCCCATGCCCCTACAAGTCCTAAGCAGCTACAGTAAGGTGCCACACTGAGAGCCCAGCCTCCACTGTATTGCTTCCTGCCTGAGGAGAGCCGGGCAATTACCCTGGAATCTCCACATTCCTAGAACTCCATTGATTTTCCCTACTGCAGCATCTCTGTGACTGGCTGTCCCAACCAGGGCTGACCCTGAATCATTGGTAACAACCCCACTGCCCTCAGCAGCAAACCCACCACAAAGCTGCCTCTACTGTGAGCTGCCACCACCAGGGCCAAAGCACAAGTAAAACAAATGCCCCCTAGCCACCTGCATATAGCCACTGACACTGAAAGCAACCCCACCTGCCACAGGAACAACGCTGTAGTACAATCACTGTTGCCCCCACCCAAACATTCCACCAGAAGCCTGGAGATCACCCTGCCCCTGTTTACCAAACCAAGCACTTGCACACACTACCAGAGGGCCTGAGGACACATCCATCTGGACCAGCTCCAACACCCCATCCCCCCGCAAGTGCCCAAACACATTATCCAGCAGCCTAGAGACTGCCAAGCCCAGAACACTATCATTGATACCTGAGCACTCCTCCTAGGAGGCTACGGTCAGGCCCACTCAACCATTACTACCACAGCTGGCATCCAATCACAAGCACCATTTGAAGGCCTGGGGACTTGCCTGCCCAGCCCAGAGCAGGCACTGCCAACATCAGTGTGGACATTTTGGTAGCCAGAGGGTTATCCTGCCACTCCTACTGCCATTGTCTTTGCCATGTCCACCACCCTCCAAGATCCTGTCCACCCAACCGGCCCACCACTGCAACTACCCGCACTGAAGCACCCTGCCTGGAAACCAAGAATTGGTTTGACAGGACCTGCTAACACTTGTGCCAGTATACGCTGTTCGGGGACCTGCTGCTGTCACCACTGGGGCAAAAAAAGGCTTACATAGTGTTGTCGTCCCCAGCAAAACGTCACCACAAGCTCCACTAACAACCACATCCTAAGCCACCAAAGGAATCAAAGACACCACTGATGCTTTTACAACTGAAAATACCATGAAGACTAGACTACTGTATATATCAAGAATCAAAGCCAAAGTGCTCTACCCAACCAAAACCATAAAAACATTTTTTAAAAAAAGTCTGCCCCTAAAAAGCAAATTTGAAAATTTGGAAGAAGCAACTGTTACATTAGATACATACATACATAAGGACACACACAAAAAAAACATCAAAAAGCAAGGAAGTTTGACACCTCCAAAGGAACACAATAATTCTCCAGGAACAGGTTCCAATCAGAAAGAAATTTACAAAAACTTGGAAAAAGAATTCAAAACAGTGATATTTTAAAAAAGTACAGTGAGATACACAGAATAGAATAAAACAATACAAAGAATCAGAAAAACAACTGGGGATCTGAATAAGAAATTTACTGAAGAGATAGATACCATAAAAAAGATTTAAACAGAAGTTCTAGAAATAAAGAATTTATTAAATAAAATAGAAAATATAGTCAAAATCTTTAACAGACAAGTTCAAGCAGAAGAAATAATTTCAGAACATAAAGACAGGTCTTTTGAAATAACCCAGACAAAAATAAGAAAAAAAGAGTAAGAAAAAAATGAACAAAGCCTACATGACATGGGACAGAATAAAATTACTAAATGTTTGAAGTTTTGGTGTCTAAGAAGGTGAAGAGAAAATGAAAGGGATAGGAAATCTACTTAATTAATAGTTGAAAACTTCCAAAGTTTTCTAGCAAGAGATTTAGATATCCTGATACAGAAAGATCAGAGATCTCCAAATAGATACCATTCGAAGAAGTCTCCTCCAAAACACATTATCGCCAAACTGTCAGAAGTCAAAGACAAAGAGAGAATTCTAGAAACAGCAAGAGAAAAGTATCTTGTCACTTATAAAGGAATCTTACAGACTAACTAGATTTCTCAGCAGAAACCTTAGAGGCCAGAAGAGAATGGAATAATATATTCAAACTGCTGAACTAAAAAAAAAAATAATGCCAGCCAAGGATACTATACCCAGAAAAGTTATCCTTCAAACATGAAGGAGAAATAAAAGTCTTTTCCAGAAAAGCAAAAGCTGAGGTAATTCATCACTACTAGACCCATCCAACAGAAATTGCTTAAGGGAATCCTACACCTGGAAGCAAAAGCATGCTACCTGCCCTCATGAAAACACATGACAGTATAATATCTACTGGTAAAGGAAATACAAATAAGAAAGAAAAGACTCAAATATTAACACTATAGAAAACCAACAAAGCACAACAGATGGATGGATGAAAGAAGGAAGGAAGGAAGGAAAGAAGGAAGGAAAGAAGGAAGGGAGGGAGGGAGGGAAGGTATACAAAACAACCAGAAATCAAATGATAAAATGAGGGGAATAAGCTCTCACCTACCAATAGTAACACTGAACAAATAAAACTTTCCATTTAAAAGAAACAGACTGGCTGAATGAATAAAAAATTATGAATCAACTGTCCTAGTCAATTTGTGTTGCTATAAAAAATACTGGAAACTGGGTAATTTATAAAGAAAATAGGCTTATTTGGCTCAAAGTTCTGCAGGCTCTACAAAATGCTGGTTCTAGCATCTGCTCCTAGTGAGTGCTTCAGGTTGCTTCCACTCGTGGTGGAAAGGGAAGACGAGCCAGAATGTGCACAAATTATATGATAAGAGAGGAAGCAAGAAAGAGTGGAAAGGAAGGTACCAGGATCTTTGCAATAACCAGCAAAACCAACAGAATGAGAACTCACTCATTACCATGAAGATGTCACCAAGCCATTCAGGGGGGATCCCTCCCCATAACCCAGACAACTCCCATTAGGCCCCATCTTTAACACTGGGGATCAAATTTCAACGTGAGATCTGGAGGAAACAAAGAAACCAAATTATAGAACCAACTATATGCTGACTACAAGAAACTCATCTAATCTGTAAAGACACATGTGGACTGAAAGAATAGGTATGGATAAAGATACTCCATGCAAACAAAAACCAAATCAAGTAGGAGTAGCTATACATACATCAGATAAAACAAACTTTAAGTAAAAAACAGTAAAATGAGACAAAAAGGTCACTATGTAATGATAAAGTGATTGGTTTAGCATAAGGATATAAAAATTCTAAACATATATGCACCTAACAAACTTGAGCACCCAGATACATAAAATAAGTATTACTAGTTATAAAGGAAGAAATAAACTCCAATACAATAACAATTGGGGACCTCAGCACCCCACTCTCAGCATTAGATAGATCATCTATCTACACAGAAAAGTAACAAAGAAACATAATACTTAAGCTACATATTAGGCCAAATGGATCTAACAAACATTTACAGAAAATTTCATCCAACAGCTACACAATACACATTCTTCTAATCAGCACATGGAACATTCTCTAGGATAAATCATATGTTGGCACATAAAGCAAGTATCAACAAATTAAAAAAACTCAAAATTCTATTAATGATCTTTTCAGGTCACAATGGAACAAAACTAGAAATCAATAACAAGAGGAATGTAAGAAACTGTACAAATGCATGGAAATTAAACCACGTGTTCCTGAATGACCATGGGGTTAACAAGAAATTAGGGATGAAATAAAAATATTGCTTGAAACAAATGAAAACTGAAACACACCAAAACCTATGGGATACAACAAAAGCAATGCTAAATGGAAAGTTTATAGCATTAAATGCCTACAACAACAACAAAAAATAGAAAGCTCACAAAATAACAACCTAACACTGCATCTCAAGGAACTAGAAAACAAAAAACAATCCAAACACAAAATTAATAGACCAAAAATAAAAAAATAAAAATAAAGATCAGAGCAGAACTAAATGTAACAGCGATTCAACAATACAAGAGATCTATTAAACAAAAAGTTGGTTTTCTGAAAAGAGAAACAAAATCAATAAACTGCTAGTCAGACTAACCAAGAAAAAAAGAGAAAAAGAAAAACCAAATAAAATCAGAAATGAAAACAGAGACATTACAATGGATACCAAAGAAATACAAATCATCTGACACTATTATGAATAACCAAACACTAAAAAACTAGAAAACCTAGAGCAAATGGATATTCCAGGACACTATAACCCACCAGCATCAAATCAACAAGAAACAGAAAACCCGAACAGACCAATATCATATAATGAGATTGAAGAAGTAATTTTAAAAAGTGTCCCAACAAAGAAAACTCCAGGAATGGATTGTTTCACAGGTGAATTCTACCAAACTATCAAATAAAAGCTAACACCAATTCACCACAAACTGTTCAAAAAATTGAAGAGGAGGGAATTCTTCCTAACTCATTATAATAGGCCAGCATTATACTGACATCAAAACCAGACAAGGACATAATATAAAAACAAATTGGGAAGGGACCAAGATGGCCAAACAGGAACAGCTCCGGTCTGTAGCTCCTACCGAGACCAACACAGAAGGTGAGTGATTTCTGCATTTCCAACTGAGGTACCCAGTTAATCTTCTTGGGACTGGTTAGGAAGTGGGTGCAATCCACAGAGAGTGAGCAGAAGCAGGGTGGGACATCACTTCACCCAGAAAATGCATGGAGCCACCTCCCTCTCCCAGCCAAGGGAAGTGGTGAGGGACTGTGCTACCCATGCCGAGTACTCTGCTTTTCCCATGGATAAAGATACTCCAAGCAAACAAAAACTGCTATTAAAAAATGAAATCATGCATTTGCAGCAACATGGATGGAAATGGAGGTTATTTTGTTACATAAAATAAGCTAGGCATGGAATAACAAACAGCGCAGGTTCTCACTCATGTGGGAGCTAAAAACATTGATTTCATAGAGGTAGAGAGTAGAATGATACTTCCAGAGGCTTGGAAGAGTGTGTGATTGGGGGAAATAAAGAGATGTTGTTTAATAGGTACAAACATGCAGTTAAAAGGAGTAAGTTTGATTGTTTGATAGGACGGGGTATGAATGTTTACCCAAGTACAACGTATTGTGTATTTCAAAATAGCTAGAAGAGAGAACTTGAAATGTCCAACACATAGAAATAATAAATATTCAAGGTGATGGACAGCCCAAATACCTTGACTCATTCCACAGTCTATGTATGTTACAAAATATTATATGTACTCCATAAATATGTAGAAATATTAACTATCAATTAGAAAAAACAAGGCTGAGACAGGAGGATGGCCTGAGGCCAAGAGTTCAAGACCAACCTGGGCAACACAAAGAGACCCCATCTCTAAAAATATTTTAAAAGAAAACATTAGCCAGGTGTGATGGTGTGTGACTGAAGATGCCACTACCTGGGAGGCTGAGGTGAGAGGACTGCTTGAGCCCAGGAGTGTGAGGCTGAAGTGAGCTATGATTGCATCTTTGCACTCTAGTATAGGCAAGAGAGCAAGAACTGGTCTAAAACAAAACAAAACAAAACAAGGACACCAAACAAATTAGGAATGGAAAGAAACTTACTCAACATGATAAAGGCCATACATGAAAAATACACAGCTAATCTAATATCATAATAAATGGTAAAAGACTAAAAGGTTTTTGTTTCAGAGGGGAAGATGGTAACGATACACACTTTCGCCGCTTCTATTCAATTTAGCACTGGAAATTCTCACCAGGACAATTAGGCAAGAAAAATAAATAAAAAGCATCTAAACTTTTTTTTTTTTTTTGAGAGAGATGGAGTCTCACTCTGTCACTCAGGTTGGAATAGAGTGGTGCAATCTCAGCTGACAGGAACCTCCACCTCCTGGGTTCTAGTGATTCTCCTGCCTCAGCTTCCCAAGTAGCTGGAACTACAGGAGTGTGCCACCACATCCGGCTACCTTTTGTATTTTATAGTAGAGATGGGGTTTCAGTATAAGTTGGCCAGGTTGGTCTCGAACTCTTGAACTCAGGTGATCCACCCATCTCTGCCTCCCAAAGTGCTGGGAATACAGGCATGACCCACTGCACCCAGCCAAAAATGCATCTAAATTTTAAAGGAAAAAGTAAAAATATCTCTGTTCACAGATGACATAAACTTATAGGTAGAAATCCCTAAAGAATCCATAAAAAGTTATTAAATCTCACAGAAATGAGCAGTGTCACAGGATACAAACTGAATACACAAAAATCAGTTTGTTTCTGTACAATAATAAACGTGCTGATGAAAATGAAAAAAATTCAATTTATGATAGCATCAAAATGAATAAAATAGGATTAAATCTAACTAAGGAGGTAAAACACTGATACACAGAAAACCACAAAATATTGCCAGAAGAAATTTCAGAAGACTTAATTAAGACAGTCTGCTCTTATGGATTGGAAGACTTCCTATTGTTAAGACGACAATACTACCCCCCAAAAATGTACAGATTGAATGCAATCCCTATCAGAATCTCAGTAACTTTTTCATAGAAATAAAAAATATCCTAAAATTCACAGGAAATCTCAAGACACCGCTATTAGCCAAACAATCTTAAAAACGAGAAAAAAATGTTGGAAGACTCACATCTTCTGATTTAATAATTTACTACAAAGCTCAAGTGATGATCCGCGCCAAGATGGCCAAATAGGGACAGCTCCAGCCTCCAGCTCCCAGCGTGAGTGACACAGAAGATGGGTGATTTCTCCATTTCCAACTGAGGTACTGGGTTCATCTCACTGGGGCATGTTGGACAGTGGGGGCAGGACAGTGGGTGCAGCCCAACGAGCAAGAGCTGAAGCAGGGTGAGGCATCACCTCACCTGGGAAGCGCAAGGGGTAAGGGAATTCCCTTTCATAGCCAAGGGAAACCGTGACACACAACACCTGGAAAATCGGGTCACTCCCACCCTAATACTGCGCTTTACCAAGGGTCTTAGCAAACGGCACACCAGGAGATTATATCCCGTGCCTGGCTCAGAGGGTCCACGCCTGCGGAGCCTCTCTCATTGCTAGCACAGCAGTCTGAGATCTAACTGCAAGGTGGCAGCGAGGCTGGGGAGGGGCGCCCGCCATTGCTGAGGCTTAAGTAGGTAAACAAAGCAGCCTGGAAGCTCGAACTGTGTGAAGCCCTCCGAAGCTCAAGGAGGCCTGCCTGCCTCTGTAGACTCCACCTCTGGGGACAGGGCTTAGTCAAACAAAAGGCAGCAGAAACCTCTGCAGATGTAAATGTCCCTGTCTGACAGCTTTGAAGAGAGTAGAGGTTTTCCCAGCATGGAGTTTTGAGATCTGAAAACCGACAGACTGTCTGTTCACAGGGGTCCCTGACCCCTGAGTAGCCTAACTGGAAGACATCCCCCACTAGGAGCAGACTGACACCTCACACCTCACAGGGCCAGGTACACCTCTGAGACAAAGCTTCCAGAGGAACGATCAGACAGCAACATCTGCTGTTCAGCAATATTCACTCTTCTGCAGCCTCTGCTGCTGATACCCAGGCAAAAAGGGCCTGGAGTGGACCTCGAGCAAAGTCCAACAGACCTGCAGATGAGGATCCTGACTGTTAGAAGGAAAAATAACAAAGAGAAAGGACATCCACACCAAAACCCCATCTGTACATCACCATCATCAAAGACCAAAGGTAGATAAAACCACAAAGATGGGGAAAAAGCAGTACAGAAAAGCTGGAAATTGTAAAAATCAGAGTGCCTCTCCCCCTCCAAAGGAACGTAGCTCCTCGCCAGCAACGGAACAAAGCTGGACGGAGAATGACTTTGCCGAGTTGAGAGAAGAAGACTTCTGACAATTAAACTTCTCTGAGCTAAAGGAGGAATTACGAACTCACGCAAAGAAACTAAAAACCTTGAAAAAAGATTTGACGAATGGCTAACTAGAATAACCAATGCAGAGAAGTCCATAAACGAACTGACAGAGATGAAAACCATGACATGAGAACTAAGTGACAAATGCACAAGCTTCAGTAACTGACTCAATCAACTGGAAGAAAGGGTATCAGTGACTGAAGATCAAATGAATGAAATGAAGCGAGAAGATAAGTTTAGAGAAAAAAGAGTAAAAAGAAATGAACAAAGCCTCCAAGAAAGATGGGACTATGTGAAAAGACCAAATCTACATCTGATTGATGTACCTGAAAGTGACAAGGAGAATGGACCAAGTTGGAAAACACTCTGCAGGATATTATCCAGGAGAATTTTCCCAATCTAGCAAGACAGGCCAACATGCAAATTCAGGAAATACAGAGAATGCCACAAAGATACTCCTCGAGAAGAGCAACTCCAAGACACATAATTGTCAGATTCACCAAAGTTGAAATCAAGGAAAAAATGTTAAGGGCAGCCAGAGAGAAAGGTTGGGTTCCCAAAAAGGGAAGCCCATCAGACTAACAGCGGATCTCTTGGCAGAAACTCTACAAGCAAGAAGACAGTTGGAGCCAATATTTAACATTCTTAAAAAAAAAAGAATTTTCAACCCAGAATTTCATATCCAGCCAAACTAAGTTTCATAAGTGAAGGAGAAATAAAATCCTTTACAGACAAGCAAATGCTGAGAGATTCTGACACCACAAAGCCTGCCCTACAAGAGCTCCTGAAGGAAGCACTAAACATGCAAAGGAACAACCAGTACCAGCCACCGCAAAAACATGCCAAAATGTAAAGACCATTGATGCTAGGAAGAAACTGCATCAACTAACAAGCAAAAATAACCAGCTAACATCATAATGACAGGATCAAGTTCACACATAACAATATTAACCTTAAATGTAAATGGGCTAAATGGTCCAATTAAAAGACACAGACTGGCAAATTGGAAAAAGAGTCAAGACCCATCAGTTTGCTGTATTCAGGAGACCCATCTCACACGCAGAGCCACATATAGGCTTAAAATAAAGGGATGGAGGAAGATCTACCAAGCAAATGGAAAACAAAAAAAAGGATATACATTCTTCTTAGCACCACATGCACTTATTCCAAAACTGACCACATAGTTGGAAGTAAAGCACTCCTCAGCAAATGTGAAAGAACAGAAATTAAAACAAACTGTCCCTTAGACCACAGTGAAATCAAACTAGAACTCAGGATTAAGAAAGTCAAAACCGCTCAACTACATGGAAACTGAACAACCTGCTGCTGAATGACTACTGGGTAAATAACGAAATGAAGGCAGAAATAAAGACGTGCTTTGAAACCAATGAGAACAAAGATATACATACCGGAATCTATGGGACACATTTAAAGCAGTGTGTAGAGGGAAATTTACAGCACTAAATGCCCACAAGAGAAAGCAGGAAAGATCTAAAATTGACTCTCTAACATTACAATTAAAAGAACTGGAGAAGCAAGAACAAACACATTCAAAAGCTAGCAGAAGGCAAGAAATAACTAAGATCAGAGCAGAACTGAAGGAGACAGAGACACAGAAAACCCTTCAAAAAATCAATGAATCCAGGAACTGGTTTTTTGAAAAGATCAACAAAATTGACAGACCACTAGTAAGACTAATAAAGAAAAAAAGATAGAAGAATCAAATAGATACAATAAAAAATGATACAGGGGATATCACCACCCACCACACAGAAATACAAACTACCATCAGAGAATACTATAAACACCTCTACACAAATAAACTAGAAAATCTCGAAGAAATGGATAAATTTCTGGACACATACACTCTCCCAAGACTAAACCAGGAAGAAGTTGAATCCCTGAATAGACCAATAACAGGCTCTGAAATTGAGGCAATAAGTAATAGCCTACCAACCAAAAAAAAGTCCAGGACCAGACGGATTCACAGCCGAATTCTACCAGAGGTACAAGGAGGAGCTGGTACCATTCCTTCTGAAATTATTCCAATCAATAGAAAAAGAGGAAATTCTCCCTAACTCATTTGATGAGGCCAACATCATCCTGATACCAAAGCCTGGCAGAGACACAACAAAAAAAAAGAGAATTTTAGACCAATATCCCTGATGAACATTGATGCAAAAATCCTCAATAAAATACTGGCAAACCAAATCCACCAGCACATTAAAAAGCTTATCCACCATGATCAAGTGGACTTCATCCTTGGGATGCAAGGCTGGTTCAACATATGCAAATCAATAAACGTAATCCATCATATAAACAGAACCAAAGACAAAAACCACATGATTATCTCAATAGATGCAGAAAAGGCCTTTGACAAAATTCAACAGCCCTTCATGCTAAAAACTCTCAATAAATTCGGTATTGATGGAACTTATCTCAAAATAATAAGAGCTATTTATGATAAACCCACAGCCAATATCATACTGAATGGGCAAAAACTGGAAGCATTCCCCTTGAAAACTGGTACAAGACAGGGATGCCCTCTCTCACCACTCCTATTCAACATAATGTTGGAAGTTCTGGCCAGTGCAATCAGCCATAAGAAAGAAATAAAGGGTATTCAATTAGGAAAAGAGGAAGTCAAATTGTCCCTGTTTGCAGATGACATGCTTGTGTATTTAGAAAACCCCATCATCTAGCCCAAAATCTCCTTACGCTGATAAGCAACTTCAGCAAAGTCTCAGGATACAAAATCAATGTGCAAAAGTCACTAGCATTCTTATACACCAATAACAAACAGAGAGCCAAATCATGAATGAACTCCCATTCACAATAGCTTCAAAGAATAAAATACCTAGGAATCCAACTAAAAGGGATGTGAAGGACCTCTTCAAGGAGAACTACAAACCACTGCTCAGTGAAATAAAAGAGGACACAAACAAATGCAAGAATATTTCATGCTCATGGATAGGAAGAATCAATATCATGAAAATGGCCATACTGCCCAAGGTAATTTATCTATTCAATGCCATCCCCATCAAGCTACCAATG
>NW_012101425.1:122889-123306 GCF_000951045.1 Mandrillus leucophaeus | reverse complement strand
AACAAAGCTGGAGGCATCATGCTACCTGACTTCAAACTATACTACAAGGCTACGGTAACCAAAACAGCATGGTACTGGTACCAAAACAGAGATATGGACCCATGGAACAGAAGAGAGCCCTCAGAAATAATACCACACATTTACAACCATCTGATCTTTGACAAACCTGACAAAAACAAGAAATGGGGAAAGGATTCCCTATGTAATAAATGGTGCTGGGAAAACTGGCTAGCCCTAAGCAGAAAGCTGAAACTGGATCCCTTCCTTACTCCTTATACGAAAATTAGTTCAAGATGGATTAGAGACTTAAATGTTAGACCTAAAACCATAAAAACCCTAGAAGAAAACCTAGAAAATACCATTCAGGACATAGGCATGGGCAAGGACTTCATGTCTAAAACACCAAAAGCAACGGCA
>NW_012101425.1:65439-121875 GCF_000951045.1 Mandrillus leucophaeus | reverse complement strand
TATATATATATATATATATGTAACAAACCTGCACACTATGCACATGTACCCTAGAACTTAAAGTATAATAATAATAATAATAATAATAAAAAGCGCAAGTGATCAAAAAAGTGTAGTACTGGCGCAAAGAGAGACATATAAACCAATGAAATAGAACACAGCCTAGAAGTAAAGTCTCAAATACATGGGCAACTATATTCAACAAGAGTATCAAACATTCGAAGGAGAAAGTATGTCTTCTCAACAAATGCTACAGGGAAACCTGGATATCCCCATGCAAAAGAGTGAAGTAGGAAGCTGACCTCACATAGATAAAAATTAACTCAAAGTGTATCAATGCACTAAATGTAAGAGCTACAACTATAAAACACTCAGAAGAAAAGAAGAAATTGTCTCGACACTGGATTTTGCTATGATTTCTTAGATATGATGTCTAAAGGAGTGGCTGGCAAGATGGCTGAACAGAAACAGCTCTGGTCTGCAGCTCCCAGAGAGATCAATGAAGGAGGCAGGTGATTTCTGCATTTCCAACTAAAGTACCCAGCCCATCTCACTGGACTAGTTAGACAGTGGGTGCAGCCCACAGAGGGCGAGCAGAAGCAGGGTGGGGTGTTGCCTCACCTGGGAACCACAAGGGGTCAGGGAACTCCCTCCCCAAGTCAAGGGAAGCCATGAGGGACTGTGCCGTGAGTGAGGAACAATGCATTCCGGCCCAGTTACTACACTTTTCCCACAGACTTTGCTACCCACAGACCAGAAGATTCCCTTGGGTGCTGACACCACCATGGCCCTGGGTTTCAAGCCAAAAACTAGGCGTCCATTTGGACAGACATTGAGCTAGCTGCAGAAGTGTTTTTTTCATACCCCAGTGGCTCCTGGAATGCCAGCGAGACAGAACTGTTCACTCCCCTGGAAAGGGGGCTGAAGCCAGGGAGCCAAGTGGTCTAGCTCAGCAGATCCCACTCCCATGGAGCCCAGGAAGCTAAGGTCCACTGGCTTGAAATTCTCACTGCCAGCACAGCAGTCTGAAGTCAACCTGGGATGTCCGAGCTTGGTGGGGGAAGGGGAGTCCACCATTACTGAGGCTTGAGTAGGCAGTTTTACCCTCAAAGTGTAAACAAAGCTGCCAGGAAATCTGAACTGGGCAAAGCCCATCACAGATTGGCAAAGCCACTGTAGCCAGATGACATCTCTAGATGCCTCCTCTCTGGGCAGGCCATCTCTGAAAGAAAGGCAGCAGCTCCAGTCAAAGACTTATAGATAAAACATCTCCCTGGAACAGAGCACCTGGGGGAATGGGCCGCTGTGGGAGCAGCTGCAGCAGACTTAAACATTCCTGTCTGCCAGCTCTGAAAAGAGCAGCAGATCTCCCAGCACAGCGCTCAAGCTCTGCTAAGGGAAAGACTGCCTCCTCAAGTGGGCCCCTGACAACCGTGCTCCTGACTGGAAGACAACTCCCAGGAGTAGTCAAGGGACACTTCATAGAGGGGAGCTCCAGCTGGCATCTGGCAAGTGCCCCTCTGAGACAAACCTTATAGAGAAAGGAGCAGGCAGCAATCTGCTGTTCTGCAGCCTCCGTTGGTGATACCAAAGCAAATAGGGTCTGAAGTGGGCCTTCAGCAAACTTCAGCAGACCTGCAGCAGAGGGCCCTATTAGAAGGAAAACTAACAAACAGAAAGGAATAGCATCAACATCGACAAAAAGGACGTACACAAAAACCTGTTCCAAAGGTCATCAACATCAAAGGCCAAAGGTAGATAAATCCATGAAGATGAGAAAAGATGAGTGCAAAAAGGCTGAAAATTCCCAAAACCAGAATGTCTCTTCTCCTCCAAAAGATCACAACTCCTCACCAGCAAGGGAGCAAAACTGGACAGAGAATAAGTTTGGCGAATTGACAGAACTAGGCTTCAGAAGGTGGGTAATAACAAACTCTGCTGAGCTAAAGAAGCATATTCTAACCCAATCAAGGAAGCTAAGAATCTTGAAAAAAAATTAGAGGAATTGCTAACTAGAATAACCAGCTAAGAGAAGAAGATGAATGGGCTGATGGAGTTGAAAAACACACCACGAGAACTTCGTGAAGCATGCACAAGTATCAATAGCTGAATCAATTAAGCGGAAGAAAGAATATCAGAGACTGAAGATCAACTTAATGAAATAAAGCATGAAGACATGATTAGAGAAAAAAGAATGAAAAGGAATGAAGAAAGCCTCCAAGAAATATGGGATTATGTAAAAAGAGCAAACCTACATTTGATTGGTGATAGGGAAAATGGAACCAAGTTAAAAAAACACCCTTCAGGATATAAGCCACGAGAACTTACCCAACCTAGCAAGACAGGACAACATTCATATTCAGGAAATACAGAGAACACCACAAAGATACACCTGGAGAAGAGCAACTCCAAGACACATAATCATCAGATTCACCAAGGTTGAAATGAAGAAAAAAATGTTAAGGGCAGCCAGAGAGAAAAGTCGGGTTACCCACAAAGGGAAGCCCATCAGACTAACAGCAGATCTCTCTGCAGAAACCCTACAAGCCAGAAGAGAGTGGGGTCCAATATTCAACATTCTTAAAGAAAGGAATTTTCAACCCAGAATTTCATGTCCAGCCAAACTAAGT
Source organism: Mandrillus leucophaeus (assembly GCF_000951045.1). Taxonomy (NCBI): domain Eukaryota; kingdom Metazoa; phylum Chordata; class Mammalia; order Primates; family Cercopithecidae; genus Mandrillus; species Mandrillus leucophaeus. Next base: position 119,245 of record NW_012101425.1, on the reverse strand, counting down.
GAAGGAGAAATAAAATTCTTTACAGACAAGTAAATGCTGAGAGATTCTGTCACCACCAGGCCTGCCTTACAAGAGCTCCTGAAGGAAGCACTAAACATGGAAGCGAAAAATCAGTAACAGCCACTGCAACAACATATCAAATTTTAAAGACCATTGACACTATGAAGAAACTGCATCAACTAATGGGCAAAAAACCCAGATAGCATGATAATGACAGAAGCAAATTCACACATAACAGTATTAACCTTAAATGTAAACGGGCTAAATGCCCCATTTAAAAGACACAGACTGGCATATTAGATAAAGAGTAAAGACCCATTCATGTGCTGTATTCAGAAGACCCATCTCATGTGCAAAGACACACACAGTCTCAAAATAAAGGGATGGAGAAATATTTACCAAGTAAATGAAAGGCCAAAAAAAGCAGGAAGTGCAATCTTATTCTCTGATAAAACAGAATTTAAACTGACAAGGATAAAAAAAGACAAAGAAGGGCATTACAAATGGTAAAGGGTTCAATGCAACAACAAGAGCTAACTATCCTAAATATATATGCACCCAATACAGGAGCGCCCAGATTAATAAAGCAAGTTCTTAGAGACCTACAAAGAAACTTAGACTCCTACACAATAATAGTGGGAGACTTTAACACCCCACTGTCAATATTAGACAGATTAACGAGACAGAAAATTAACAAGGATATTCAAGACTTGAATTCAGCTCTGGATCAAGCAGAACTAATAGACATCTACAGAACTCTCCACCCCAAGTCAACAGAATATATATTTTTCTCAGCACCACATCACACTTACTCTAAAATTGACCACATAATTGGAAGTAAAATACTCCTTTGCAAATGCAAAAGAATGGAAATCCAAACAAAACATCTTTCAGACCACAGTGCAATCAAATTAGAACTTAGGATTAACAAACTCACTCAAAACAGCACAACTACATGGAAACTGAACAACCAGCTCCTGAATGACTACTAGGTAAATAACAAAATTAAAGCAGAAATAAATAAGTTCTTTGAAACCAATGACAACAAAGACACGACATACCAGAATATCTGGGACACAACTAAAGCAGTGTTTAGAGGAAAATTTAGAGCACTAAATGCCCACAAGAGAAAGCAGGAAAAATCTAAAATTGATACCCTAAAATCACAATTAAAAGAGCTACAGAAACAAGAGCAAACAAATTCAAAAGCTAGCAGAAGACAAGAAATAATTAAGGTCAGAGCAGAACTGAAGGAGATAGAGACACAAAAAACCCTTCCAAAAAAAAAAAAAAAAAAAAAAAAAAACACCAATGAATCTAGGAGCTGTTTTTTTGAAAAAATTAACAAAATGGACTACTAGTCAGACTAATAAAAAAGAAAAGAGAGAAGAGGAAAATAGACACATTAACAAATGATAAAAGGGATATCACCACTGATTCCACAGAAACATAAACTACCATCAGAGAATACTATAAACACCTCTATGCAAATAAACTAGAAAATCTCGAAGAAATGGATAAATTCCTGGACACATACACCCTCCCAAGACTAAACCAGGAAGAAGCTGAATCTCTGAATAGACCAATAGCAATTTCAGAAATTCAGGCAGTAATTAACAGCTTACCAACGGAAAAAAGCCTAGGTCCAGACGGATTCACAGCTGAATTCTACTAGAGGTACAAACAGGAGCTGGTACCATTCCTTCTGAAACTATTCCAAACAATAGAAAAAGAAGGACTCCTCCCTAACTCACTTTATGAGGCCAGCACCATCCTGTTAACAAAACCTGGCAGAGACACAACAAAAAAGAGAAAATTTCAGCCCAATATCCCTGATGAACATCGATGCGAAAATCCTCAATAAAATACTGGCAAATCGAATCCAGCAGCAAATCAAAAAGCTTACCCACCACGATCAAGTCAATTTCATTCCTGAGATGCAAGGCTAGTTCAACATACACAAATCAATAAACATAATCCATCACATAAACAGAACCATTGACCAAACCCACAAGATTATCTCAATAAATGCAGAAAAGGCCTTTGATAAAATTAAACAACCCTTCATGCTAAAAACTCTCAATAAACTGGGTATTAATGGAACACATCTCAAAATAATAAGAGCTATTTATGACAAACCCACAGCAAATATCATACTGAATGGGCAAAACTGGAAGCATTGCCTTTGAAAAGAAGCACAAGACAAGGATGCCCTCTCTCAACTCTTATTCAACATAGTATTGGAAATTCTGGCCAGGGCAATCAGGTAAGAGAAAAAAATAAAGGGTATTAAATCAGGAAGACAGGAAGTCAAATAGTCTCTGTTTGCAGACGACATGATTGTATATTTAGAAAATTCCATCATCTCAGCCCAAAATCTCCTTAAGCTAATTAGCAACATCCGCAAAGTCTCAGGATACGAAATCAATGTGCAAAAATCACAAGCATTCCTATATACCAATAATAGACAAACAGAGAGCCAAATAATGAGTGAACTCCCATTCACAATTGATACAAATAGAAAAAATACCTAGGAATACAACTTACAAGGGACATGAAGGACCTCTTCAAGAAGAACTACAAACCACTGCTCAAGAGAGGACAAAAACAAATGGAAAAACATTCCATGCTCATAAATAGGAAGAATCAATATCGTGGAAATGGCCATACTGCCCAAAGTAATTTATAGATTCAATGATATCCCTATCCAGTGACCATTAACTTCACATAAGTAGAAAAAACTACTTTAAAATTCATATCAAATCAAAAAACAGCCCACATACCCAAGACAACCCTAAGCAAAAAGAACAAAGCTGGAGGCATCATGCTATCTGACTTCAAACTATACTACAAGGCTATAGTAACCAAAACAGCATTGTACTAATACCAAAACAGATATATAGACCAATGGAACAGAACAGAGGCCTTAGAAATAACACCACACATCTACAACCATCTGATCTTTGACAAACCTGCCAGAAACAAGCAATGGAGAAAGGATTCCCTATTTAATAAATAGTGTTGGGAAAACTGGCTAGCGATAAGCAGAAAACTGAAACTGAACCCCTTCCTTACACCTTATACAAAATTAACTTAAGATGGAGTAAAGACTTAAATGGAGGACCTAAAACCATAAAAACCCTAGAAGAAAACCTAGGTGATACCATTCAGGAGATAGGCATGGGCAAAGACTTCATGACTGAAACACCAAAACCAATGGCAACAAAAGCCAAAATGGACAATTGAGATCTAATTAAACTAAAGAGCTTCTGCACAGCAAAAGAAAGTATCATCAGAGTGAACAGGCAACCTACAGATTGGGAGAAAATTTTTGCAATCTATCCAACTGAAAAAGCGCTAATCTTCAGAATCTACAAGAAACTTAAACAAATTTACAAGAAAAAACCAACCCCTACCAAAAAGTGGGTGAAGGATATGAACAGACACTTTTCAAAAGAAGACATTTATGCAGCCAACAAACATGAAAAAAAAGCTCATCATCACTGGTCATTAGAGAAATGCAAATCAAAACCACAATGAGATACCATCTCATGCCAGTTAGAATGGTGATCATTAAAAAGTCAGGAAACAGATGCTGGAAGGATGTCCAGAAATAGGAACACGTTTACACTGTTGGTGGGAGTGTAAATTAGTTAAACCATTGTGGAAGACAGTGTGGCAATTGCCCAAGGCTCTAGAGCCAGAAATACCATTTGATCCAGTGATCCCATTACTAGGTGTATACCCAATGGTTTATAAATCATTCTCCTATAAAGACACATGCACACAAATGTTTACTGCAGCACTATTCACAACAGCAAAGACTTGGAACCAACCCAAATGCCCATGAATGATACTCTGGATAAAGAAAATGTGGCACATATACACCATGGAATACTATGCAGCCATAAAGAAAGGATGAGTTCATGTTCTTTGAAGGGACATGGATGAAGCTGGATACCATCATTCTCAGCAAACTAACACAGGAACAGAAAACCAAACACTGCATGTTCTTACTCATAAGTGGGAGTTGAACAATGAGAACACATGGACACAGGGAGGGGAACATCACACACAAGGATCTCTCAGGAGGTGGGGGGCTAGGGGAGGGATAACATTAGGAGAAATACCTAATGTAGATTACAGGTCAATGGGTGCACCAATCCACCATGGCACATATATACCTATGTAACAAACCTGCACATTCTGCACATGTATCCCAAAACTTATAGTGTATATATACAATTATGTTTTATATATAAAATATATAAAAATATATATTTTAAAAGATATAATGCCAAAGCCCAGGCAAGAAAAGAAAAACAGTTTAAAGGGACTTCATCAAAATCAGCAATTTTGTACATCACATGGCACTATTAAGAGAGTGAAAAGACAAACCACAGAACAGTAGAAATTATTTGTAAATTATATATTTGATAAGAGATTAACAACAAGATTATATAAAAACACCCACAACTTAAGAACAAATAAACAACCTAGAGAGAAAATGGACAAAGGATGTGAACAGACATGTCTTCAAAAAAGATACACAAATGTTCAACAAGCAAATGAAAAGACACTAAATATCACGAATCATGAGGGAAATGTATATCGAAAACACAATGAGACACCATTTTATGCTCATTTGGGTGGCTGTTATAAATAAAATAGAAAATAACACACATTGATGAGGATCTGCATACATCTGAACTCTTCTGCATTGTTGGTAGGAATGTAAAATGGTACAGCTCCCATGGAAAAGACTGTGGTGTGCAGAAGTTCTTTAGTTTAATTACATCCCATTTTTCAATTTTGGCATTTGTTGCAATTGCTTTTGGTATTTTAGTCATGAAGTCTTTGTCCATGCCTATGTTCTGAATGGTATTACCTAGGTTTTCTTCTAGAGTTTTTATGGTTTTGTATCTTACATTTAAATCTTTAATCCATCTTGAGTTAATTTTTGAATTTTTGTGTAAGATATAAGAAAGGGGTCCAGTTTCAGTTTTCTGCATATGGCTAGCCAGTTTTCCCAACACAATTTATTAAATAGGGTATCCTTTCCCCATTGCTTGTTTTTGGCAAGTTTGTCAAAGATGAGATGATTGTAGATGTATGGTATTATTTCTGAGGCCTCTGTTCTCTTCCATTGGCCCATACATCTGTTTTGTACCGTACCAAACTGCTTTGGTTACTGAAGCCTTGTAATATAGTTTGAAGTCAGATAGTGTGATGCCTCCAGCTTTGTTCTTTTTCCTTAGGATTATCTTGACTATACGGGCTCTTTTTAAGTTCTATATGAAATTTAAAGTAGTTTTTTCTAATTCTGTAAAGAAAGTCAATGGTAGCTTGATGGGGATATCATTGAATCTATAAATTACTTTGGGCAGTATAGCTATTTTCACAATATTGATTCTTCTTATCTATGAGCATGGAATGTTTTTCCATTTGTTTGTGTCCTCTCTCATTTCCTTGAGGAGAGGTTTGTAGCTCCCTCTAAAGAGGTCCTTCACATCCCTTTTAAGTTTATTCCCTGTGTAGCAACTGTGAATGGGAGTTTGCTCGTGATTTGGTTCTCTGTTTGTCTATTACTGGTGTATAGGAATGCTTGTGATTTTTGCATGTTGATTTTGTATCCTGAGACTTTGCTGAAGTTGCTTATCAGCTTAAGAAGTTTAACTATCATCAGAGTGAACAGGGAATCTACAGAATGGGAGAAAATTTTTGCAATGTATCCATCGGACAAAGGGCTAATATCCAGAATCTACAAGGAACTTAAACGAATTTGCAAGAAAAAAACAACCCCATCAAAAAGTGGGCAAAGGATATGAACAGACACTTCTCGAAAGAAGACATTCTTGCGGCCAACAAACATATGAAAAAAAAGCTCATCATTACTGGTCATTAGAGAAATGCAAATCAAAACCACAATAAGATACCATCTCACTCCAGTTAGAAAGGCGATTATTAAAAAGGAAACAAAAGATGCTGGAGAGGATGTCCAGAAATAGGAACACTTTTACACTGATGGTGGGAGTATAAATTAGTTCAACCATTGTGGAAGATAGTGTGGCGATTCCTCAGGGATCTAGAACTAGAAATACCATTTGACCCAGCAATCTCATTACTGGGTATATACCAAAAGAATTATAAATCATTCTACTACAAAGACACACGCACCTGTATGTTTACTGCAGCACTAGTCACTACAGCAAAGACTTAAAACCAACCCAAATGCCCATCAATATTAGACTGGATAAAGAAAATGTGGTACATATACACTCTGGAATACTATGCAGCCATAAAAAAGGATGAGTTCATGTCCTTTGCAGAGACATGGGTGAAGCTGGAAACCATCATTCTCAGCAAACTAACACAGGAATGGAAAACCAAACACTGCATGTTCTCACTCATAAGTGGGAGTTGAGCAATGAGAACATATGGGCAGAGGGAGGGGTACATCACACAACGGGGCCTGTTGGGGAGTGGGAGTAAAGGGGAGGGATAGCATTAGGACAAATACCCAATGTAGATGATGGGTTGATGGGTGCAGCAAACCACCATGGCACATGTAACACACCTGCACGTTCTGCCCATGTATCCCAGAACTTCAATATAATAAAAAAAAAAAAAAAGAAAAGGTTATGGTGGTTCCTCAAAAAGCAAAACAGTTGCCATATGACCAGAATTGTACTCCTAGATATATACCCAAAGGAACTGAAATCAAAGACTCAGGCACTTGTACAGTAATGTTTACTACAGCATTATTCCCAATAGCCAAAAGGTGGAAACAACTCAAGTGTCCATCAATAAATAAGTGGCTAGACAAAACTATGGTATTTACACAAAACAGAATGCTATTAAGCCATAAAAGGGAATGAAATTCTGAAATATGAAATGGATTAACTCTGAAGACTTTACAGTATGTGAAATAAGCTGAATCTAAAAGAAAAAATGTGGCATTATTTCACTTACATGAGGTATCTAGAATAGGCAAATTTGTAGAGACAGAAAGATTAGAAGTTAGCAGAGTATGAAGAAAGGAAGAATTGAGAAGTTATTACTTAATGGCTACAGAGTTCCTGTTTGGGGTAATGAAAAAAAAACTGGAAATCGGTAGTGGTAATGGTTCCACAACAGTATAAATGTAATTGAGGCCTCCAAGTTGCGTACTTGAAATGCATACACATTGAAATACGAAAAAGACACACTACTGAGTAAAATCCTATCTGCTGGCCCTTACATTTAAACTCTATCTACTGGATTGCAACCTGAATTTTACCAGCAAACAAAAATAAATTCCTTCAGCATGCAATGCCTATGAAATCCAATGCAGAAAACTAAGGAACCCATATAGAACCATGGAACTCTGAAAGTACTCAAAAAGAAAGTGGGTGGATCGACTGAGGTCAGGAGTTCAAGACCAGCCTGGGCCACATGGTGAAACCCTATCCCTACACAAATACAAAAATTAGCCGGGCGTGATGGCAGGTGCCTGTAATCCCAGCTACTCGACAGGCTGAGGCAGAAGAATTGCTTGAACACAGGAGGTAGAGATTGCAGTGAGCTGAGATCATGACTTTGCACTCCAACCTGGGTGAATGAGCGAGACTCTGCCTCAAAAAAACAAAACAAAACAAAACGAAGGAAAGCATCTGTATACAACATTTGTCAAAACTTCAAGAGAAAAAAAAAAAACCCTGTAAAATAAAAAGGTCCCATCCAAATAACAGCAATTTCAAAATGAGAAACACAAGAACCCTCAGAGCAGAAAAAAAAATCAATGCAATAATTCCAGCAATTCAAAAAGTCAGTGTGTTTACTTACCTACCAATGATTGCACTATGTCCCCAGCAATGGATTCTAAACAGTTTTGAATGTCTGAAATGACATAGAATTCAGAATCTGGATGGCAAAGAAGTTCAAAGAGATTCAAGAAAAAGTTGAAGTCCAAACCAAGGAAGCCAGTAAAATTATCCAAACGTTGAAAGATGACCTGATCATATTTAAAAAAAAAACCAAACTGAACTTCTGGAATTGAAAAATTCACTACAGGAATTTCAACATAAAATTAGAAGCATTAACAAGATTATATCAAACTCAAGGAAGAGTTTCAAAGATTGAAGACTAGTGTTTTGAATCAAGCCAGTCAGACAAAAGTAAAGAAAACAGAATTATAAAAAAGGAACAAAGTCTCTGAGAAATAGGGAGTTATGTAGATAGACCAAACCTATGACATATTAGGACTCCTGAGACAGAAGGAGACAGAGTAAGCAACATGGAAAACATATCTGAGGATACAGTTCATGAACATTTCCCTAATCTTGCTAGAGGTTGATATGCAAATTCAAGAAATTCAGAGAACCTCTCCATGATACTATATAAGACAATCATTCACAAAACACAAAATCTCTAGGATGCAGCAAAAGCAGCATGAAGAGGAAAGTTTAGAGTGCCAAATGCCCACGTTCAAAACTTAGAAGGATCTCAAATTATCAATCTAACATTGCACCTAGAGGAACTAGAAAAACAAAAACAAACTAACAAAGCTAGCAGAAGAAAACAAAAATCAGAGGAGCACTGAAAAGAACTGAGACCCAAAATCCATACAAAGGGTCAATGAAACCAAAAGTTGGATTTTTGAAAGGATAAACAAGATCTGTAGATTGACAGCTAAATTAACAAAGAAAAATGAGAGATGATCCAAATAAGCACAATGAGAAATGACAAAGGAGACATTACAACCAATCTCACAGAAACATAAAGATCTTCAGACACTATTATGAACACCTCTATGCATACTAATTAGAACATCTAGAGGAAATGAATGAATTTCTGCAAACACACAGGCTCCCAAGATTGAATCAGGAAAAAAAAAATGGAAACCCTGAACAGAACAATAACATGTTCCAAAATTGAAACAGCAATTAAAAACCTACCAATGAAGAAAAACCGTAAACCAGATGGATTCACAGCTGAATTCTACCAGACATAAGAAGAGCTATTACCAATCGTACTGAAATTATTCCAAAAAATAGAAGAGAGACTCCTCCTTAATTCGTCCTATAAACCAGCATCATCCTGATACCAAAATATGGCAAAGAAACAATGAAAAAAAACTTCAGACCAACATCCCTGATGAATGTAGACGCAAAAATCCCCAACAAATACTAGCAATCTGAATCCAGCAGCACATCAAAAAATTAACTCTCCACAATCGAGTAGGCTTTAATCCTAGGATGCAAGGTTGGTTCAACATATGCGGATCAGTAAATGTGATTCACCACATAAACAGGACTAAAAACAAAGACCATATAATCTTGTCAACAGACAGAGAAAAAGCTTTTGATAAAATCCAACTTCACTTCATAAAAACTCTTAACAAACTAGCCATCAAAGGACTATATCTCAAAATAGTTAAGAGCCATCTATGGCAAACCCATAGCTAACATCATATAGAACAGGCAAAAGCTGGAACCATTTCCCAGCTTTTTTGAGAACTGGAACAAGAAAAGGATACTCACTCCCACCACTCCTATTCAACACAGTACTGGAAGTCCTAGACAGAACAATCAGTCAAGAGAGAAAAAAAAAGGCACATAAATAGGTAAAAAAGTGAAACTACCTCTTTTTGCTGATGGTATCATTCTAGACCTAGAAAACCCAAAAGACTCTGCCAAAAGGCTCCTTGAACTGATTTAAAAAAAGTCAGTAAAGTTTCAGAATACAAAATCACAATATTTTGTGATTATTGAAAAAATGATTCTAAAGTTTTCTTTAGTTTATATGGAAAAGTAAAAGATCCATAATAGTCAACACAATATTTAAGGAGAACCAAGAGGACTGATACTACTTGACCTCATGACTTACTATAAAGCTACAGTAATCAAGACAGTGTGGAATTGATGAAAGAACTGATTAGTTATTCAGTGGAACAGAATAGAGAAGCCAGAAACAGACCTCTGACAAAAAGGTAATTCAATGGAAATTGTTGTCTTTTCAACAGATGGTGCTGGTACAACTGGACATCAACATGCAAGGAAAACTGAATGTATTCACATACCTTACACCTTTTACAAATGCCAAACTCTTAAAATTCCTAGAATATAACACACAACAAAATCTAGATGACCTTGGGTTTGGCAATAAATTCTTACATACAACACCAGAAAGCAAGATGCATAAAAGAAAACATTAATAAGTTGAAATTCATTAAAATTAAAATGTTCCACTCTATAAAATACACTATTAAGAGAGTAAAAAGACAAACCACAGGCTGAGAGAAAATATTTGCAAAACACATACTTTGTAGAAGACTGGTATCTAAAGTATACAAATAACTCTTTAACAACTCAACAATAATAACATAAACATCCCAATGAAAAAGTGTGCATAGGCTCCTCAGTCCTCACCCCACTAGAGTCTCCTCCAGAAACTGGTGGGTGAGGGAATTTGGAGGCCACTAAGCCCTCTTTTCCTTCAGGAACCATCCTGTACCCATGCCACTACAAAAAGGGGGGTCACAGGCCTGATCAGAAACCTCTTCAAAGAAGATACATAGAAGAAAAATAAGCTTGTAAAAAGCTGCTCAATATCATATGACTATGCAGAATTAGAAATTAAAACAATAGTGAGATATCACTACCTACGTTTTAGAATGGCCAAAATCCACAATACTGACAACACCAAACGTTGATGAAGATGCAGAACAATAGGAAGTCTTATTCATTGCTGGTGGGAATACAAAATGGCACAGCGACTTTGCAAGACAGTTTGGCAGTTTCTTACAAAACTAAACATACTCTTACCATATGATCCAGCAATCATCAAATGAGTTCAAAACTGCCCACTCAAAAACCTGTACTTGAATGTTTATAACAGTCTTATTTATGAGTGCCAAACCTTGGAAGCAACCAAGAAACCCTTCAACAGGTGAATAGATAAACTGTGGCAAATCCCAAAAATGGAATATTATTCAGTGACAAAAAGAAATTAGCTATCAAGCCAGAAAAAGACATGGAGGAACCTTAAATGCATATTGGTAAGTGAAAGAAATCAATATTAATATATTCTATATAATTCCAACTTATATGACATTCTGGAAAAGGCAAACCTATGGAGACAATAAAATGTTAGGTGATTGCTCAGGATATGAGGGTGGGATGAAATAGGTGTAGCATAATGGAGTTTTAGGGCAGTGAAACTGCTATTCTGTATGATACTGTGATGATGGAAAAATATCATTATACACTTGCCAAAATCCATAGGATGTAGAACACAAAGAGTGAAGCCTAATGTAAACCATGGACTTTAGTTAATTATAAGATACCAACATTGGCTCACCAACTGTAACAACTGTACCACACTAATGTAAGATCTCAATAGTAGAGGAAATCAGGGTCTATGGAATCTGTGCTTTTTGCTCATTTTTTTTCCTGTAAACCTAAAATTGGTTTTAAAAATCTATTAATTAAAAATTGCATATTAAAAAGTGAAGACAAAATAAAGATATTCTTAAATAAAAACTGAGAGTATCTGTGGCCTGCAGACCCAGTTTATGTGAAATACTAAAGGAAGTTCTTCAGGCTGGCATCAAGTGACACCAGATATTAATTGGAATCTGCACATAGAAAAAAAACATTTCAAGAAGCCAAATAAATTCCAAGTAGGATAAATTCAAAGTGAACCATACCAAGATAAAGTATAATTAAACTGTTGAAAGTAAAAAACAAAGAGGGAAATCTTGAAATCAGTAAGAAAGAAGTGACTTGTTAAGTACAAGAGATTCTTCATAAGATTAACAGTTATTTTCACATCAGAAACCATGAAGGTCAGAGGCAATGGGATGGCATATAGTATTTAAAGTGCAGAAATTACAAAACAAACAAGCAAGTTCTGTCAACCAAAAATTCTATACCGAGCAAAATTATTCTTCCTTAAAAAAAAAAAAAAAAAAAAAAAAGAAATGAAGAAATTCCCAGACAATCAAGGGCTGAGGGAGTTCCTCACTATTAGGACAGCTTTTTAATAAGTTCTAAAGAGAGATCCTTAGGCTGAAATGAAAAGACACTAGACAATAACTTGAGGCATATGATAAAACAAAGAGAAATGGTAAAGGTAATTGCACAAATATATTTAAAAGCCAATATTGTATTTTGGGGTTGGAACTCTTTTTCCTGCATGATTAAAAGAGAAAATGATAATCATAAATCTGTTAATGGACACACAATACATAACATATAATTTGTGATAACAACAACATAAAATGGGAGGTATGGATATATATAGCAGTAGAATTTACATACTATTAAAGCTAAGGTGATGTTAACTCAAACTAGTATTTTATAAGTTGTTAATTGTAACAACTAAGAAAATAACTTGAAAAGATACAGAAAAGGAAATAAGGTACACAGTACACTAAAAAACCTCAATTAAACATAAAATAAATAAGTAATGAAGGAATTGAGGAACAAAAAACATACGACATGGAAAACAAATGAGCAAAATAGCACAGGTCCTTCCTTATGTGTTATGGGCTGAATTATATTCCCTCAAAATTCATACATTGAAATCACAACTACCAGTATCTCAGAATGCGAGTAAGCAATGTACATTCACTGAGGGCAGTAAATGCCTACATTAAGAAAGAAGAATGATCTCAAATCAATAACCTAAATTTAGACCTTATGGAACTAAAAAGAGCAAACTAAACCCAAACATAGCAGAAGAAAGGAAAAAACAGTGGAGAGAAATGAAATACAGAATAGAACAATAGAGAAAATGAACAAGTCCAAAAGTTTTTTGTTTGAAAAGAAATTTGACAAACTTTCAGCTACAAGGATTAAGACAAAAAAGAAGACTGAGATGACTAGAATCAGAAATGAAAATAGGGACATTACATATCACTCTTACAGTAATTTAGAAAAAAATTAGAAGAGAATAGTAAAAATAATTATAGGCCAACAAACTAGACAACCTAGATGAAATGAACAAACTCCCAGAATTGACTCAAGTAGAAATAGAAAACCTGAATAGACCTATAACAAGTAAATATTGAATGTGTAATCAAAAACCTATCAAGAAAAAAAAAATCCCAAGATCAGATGGTGTCACTGTTAGGTATATGTCCAAAAGAAAGAAAATTCTCCCAAATATTTAAAAGAAGAATACCAATCCTTCTTAAACTTTTGTAAAATACAGAAGAGAGGGAAACACTTCTTAACTTCCTAACTGAGGGGAAGGAAAATGAGAAATGACTGCTTAATGGATATGGGATTTTCCTTGCAGGTGATAAAAAATTTCTGAAACTAGATAGTGGATGGTTGCATAATACTGTCAATGTAGTTAATGCCACTGAATTATACACTTTAGTTAAAAATGCAAATTTTATGTCATGTGTATTTTTCCACAGAAAACCATTATGCTCAGTTTTAAAAGCCCTGAAAGAGTACATATTGTATAAAATGTTCAAAAATGTGAATATAAGAGAGAAGGTACATCAGTGGTTGTTTAGGGCTGGAAGGATTGGAGGGAAATTGGGAGTGACTAAAAGTGGTCACAAGGTTTACTCTTAGGATGATGGAAATGTTCTACAATTAGATTATGGTGATAGTTACACAACTCTGTAAGTACATTAACATTCAATGAATTGTTCTCTTAATATGAGTTAACTTTATGTTCTGTAAATTATTTCTCAATAAATTATTTTGTAAGTAAGATGGCTGACTCTCAAGCTGACCAGAAAAGTATCAAAGTTAGCTTAATACCAATCACTGTACTTCTGCAGAGCAGATACAAATCCTACATTCAATACAATTAGCTAGTAAAGCTCACAAAAAAGAAAGCAAACTTATCAGCTTTTAGTATTAATGTGCCATAAACATCATTTTCTTATATACGGCTCAAATGACTCAATGTTGACACATAAATTAAAGGTTCAAAGATAGTAAGGAAAAGGCAGTCTATGACCAAGTTATAATACTCAATGCACTTGCTTTATGCATGTTGTCTTTGACCAAGAGCACAAAATGTATTTTATGTAAGACCTAAATTACACGTAGATTACATGTAATTTGCTTAATTCTTGGCAGAACTATTTGTCTCTCATTGCAAAGACTGATTTTCTTTTCCAAATGGCATAATGTATGGATGGGGCATTTGTTTCTATCATATGCTTTTCCTTCTTTTTATAATTAGCTACAAAAACACAGAATCAATCAGGACAGTGAATTACAACCTCTGTCTCCTGAAACATCATATTCATGTCATGAGTCAGAAAGTAGTCCATTCCTCTGACCATCTCTCTCAATTTAATAAGTATTAAAGCAAAAAAGGAAAGGATAAAAGTAATTTCAAATTTTGAGTGACAGCACGACTGGGGCTGAAACTGACTATGATATCACAGTTGGCTCAGTGGTATATAGAAGAACAGGTAAATGAAAAGCCTCATTTCATGTATCATGTAGCTGTGAAATCCCACCAGAGCCAAGAGAGATTAGGGGGAACTCAAGGCACTCTGACCTATATTTCTTTTCTTTATCATCTAATTTGCTAGAGAAAATTCCCATGAATTATACTGCCAAAAAAATTATAAGGCAGACTATCTACATAAAAATTCTTGTCTTGGAAACATTTTCAATAATTGGCTAACATAGCATCTTCATTATTATTTCCATTTTATTTTGTGAGCAAACAGAGATATGACTTGGATAAAGCTAGATACCCAATTAGAGATGGCTATAGCAAGATGTCAAACAACAGCCCATAGGCCAGATCTGGCTTGCTGCCTGTTTTTGTAAATAAAGTTTTATGAGAACACAGTAATGTTCACTCACTTACATATGGTTATGGCTGTTTACATGTGACGATGCCATAGTTAAGTGGTTGCAACAGAGACCTCTGGCCCACAAAGACTAAAATATTTACTATTTGGTTTTCTATTCACTGCTAAAGAATTAAAATTCAGTGGGTTGTTTATTATACAACTTATGTGAACATTTCTTGTCTCAGGACTAGTCAATTTGATGTAAGAAACACGATGTAGTCAAGAGAATGCAGTGTTAAAGACAAAAACAAAAACAAAATAAAGCAAGGATTATTTTTGTGGCTGGGCTATTTGCCATGTGACTCTGAGAAAGTCACTTCACTTCTCTGGATTTATGTCCACACCGGTAAAATAAGGGATGTGAACTATATGAATGCAAATCATCCTTCCAATTAAACTATTGTAGTCTATTCAACTTATTTTACAGATTAGAAAATCAGTAGTGAATGTATAAAAATTCTTAATTATATTTTATATTTTTTCATGTAGACAGACATCTTTGAGTTGCTTTAAATTTCATCATAAAACCATGTTTAAAGTAACTAGTAGTATCTCGATTTTATAGGTGAGAAAACTTGAGTACACAGAAAGAACAGTGACTTGCACAAGGTTACCAGCATGTTCTTAACGTTTTGCGGTCTAGTATAGTGTTGACAACATGGCACATACAAAATCAGAGGCCGTGAACTATAACGCTTACACAGCAAGGCAGATAATGTAAACTATCGGTGGTTTCTAAGATGAACCAGAGAATGTATGTTCTACTTAAAGGAAGCAGCCACCACTTAGAGCCAACTGCTGACATATAGCCATGTGGGTCCAGTATTGCCAGATCTTTAGATTTTACAAGAGGCTGGATATCATGAATTTTAAATATTCCAATGTTTAAATGCTGGTAAACTGCTTAAAATGTTTAAAAACAGAGTGGGCTGTATTTGGCTCATGGATGACAATTCATAAATCTATATTAAATAAATTTTTTAAATGGACAGATTTGCGAACTAGAATATACTGATGCCTCAACTTCACTATGAGCTTTTAATTATCCAAAGTAATGGAGGATAGCAGAGATCAGAGCATCAGTATTATCTTAGTTTCCATTGAATATTTTATTCAAAGTATTGATAGTAAAATCAAATAATTGAAAAAAAATGTTTCTCCTTATTTCAGGCCTTCTGGTGAAGGTATTAACAAATAGACAAAGTGTAAACAGGTCATCAGAAAAAGGGCAGTCCTGGATAATACAGAAACCAAAAAAAAAAAAAAAATCTGTTCTTAAGTAATTGAGATTAGCTGTATTTACATGAGGGGAAATTCAAACATGATTAATTCATACTGAGGCTTTAAAAATAATAGGGATGGGTAGGAGCTACTGATTTAGCTTTTAAAAGTAAGATATGACAATTAAGAAAAGGAATTTATGCTATCAGCTTTTTTTTTAATTTATAGAAAACCATTTGAGAATACTGTATCTGCTTTGACAAACAATAAACTAAGCAATGTTTAAAGTGAAGCTCTGACCTACTTGTGACTGCCAACAGAATCAATAAAATGCTTAACTTTTCCATTCAAAAAGTCATAGAGTTGGCAATATTTCATTATTTGTCTTTTTGAAGTAAACATTAAACCAGGCAAGAAAAGAATGGAGATGATAAAATAATGAGTGCTTCTTGGGAATATTTTTGGCTTTAATAAAATAACTGCACCACTAATTATTCTTCCACAAGGCACTATAATTTTGAATCTGATTTCGTTGGCTACTTATTATATAAAAGTTTAAATGAAATCATTCATGCAGTACTAGGAAAAATACTTTAGGTAAAATGAATTAATTTTCCTCATTGGCTTCAATTGAAATGTTTTAAAGGTCTCTTCCCACCAGAGGAAAAAATTCACAAAAACTAAAGTGAAATTTTAAAGAAGACAAGATTAAGAGAGTACTCTTAAATCTATGACATAAGTAGTAACGCTATGCTAGCATGTTATTGTAACATGTTTAAAACTAAGGATTTGCCCTGCAAACTTTGTAGGTTACTCTCACTTTTGCCTTTCTTCAGATCAGAAGCTCTCCTTTATACCTATAACTTGGAAATACCTTAAGTCACAGCATCAAGTATTTTAAAAAGAATAAGTAGCCCACTTACATTTATAATTACTTAGTATTTAACTTATACTGCATTTATGTGAAATGATGGGAACCCATGTTAAATGGTAAAAGTTGGACAAATAACAATGTGTCTGTTCCCAAGTTTCCTTATCTCTAAAAAAAAGATAGCATTGTTACAAGAATTAAATAAATTGTGTAAAGTACTTGAAAAGAGTTCATAGCACATAGTAAGTTTTCGTAAATGTTAGTTATTATTATTATTATACAATAAAACAGTTACTCACTCTTTTGTTGAGACAAATAACAGGCCATAGGCTGCAACCCAGTGTGCAACAGCAGCAGAGACAACCACACAGCAGCCATTTCACATTGACCGGGAGAGCCTTTTTCAAACATGCATTCACACGGCCAATGCTGGTCTTAAATTCTTCTGGGGCCACCTACAAGAGGGTATAATCTTTAACAGTTTGTGGGCAGCTTTTCACTATCTCTAAATCTAAGAAAAACGTTTATTACAAATAATTTGAGGAATCACAAATATCTAAATAGATATATTCCCCATAAATATGTTCACACACTCTACGGTGCCACTGAAAAGCACAACAATATAATTTCATGTTCATAGAACTTAGCCTGATGTTGAAAAACAATCTTCTGAAATGACCACCAATAAAATGACTGCAATAAACTTGACAGAAAAGGATAACATTCAAGCTGTTTTCTTACCAAATAGTCTCATTATCAAGGCAGTATAATTGATAGTCTCTAGTCATTATGAGTAAAAGCTGGGTAAGACTAGAAGCATAACACAACAATAAAAACCCAAATACTACTAGAGGAAATGCAATTAAAATTAGACCTTGGCAATATTCCTGGATTACTTTGAAAAAGGCAACTCTCAAACCCTTATTCCCTGGCAAATTTGCAATATAACAATTTTAACATTAGCCACTGTTAGTTACACTACCAAAAGACAATGCCTAGTGATTGCATTCAAAATGGCCTGTTAATATTCATTATAAAATGGACTCAGAACTGCTGTAAATTTTCAAAGTTGAAAGGTCTTTAAATACACAAGTTTAATATTTCTAGTTACTACCTCCTTTCCTGGAAGTGGCTGCTTGTGCTTCTCTGTAAACAAGGACAAAGTCAGTTCAAAGGCATGCACATGACTGGAATAATTAGATTTATACCAAAAATTCTGCTTGAAGGTTATGAAATTCAAACGTACACTAAAAATACTTTGCTTTCAGTGAAATCACATTTCTGGATTACAAAAATGATTCTCTTTCATTTAGAAAGCTGTCAGACTATAAAGTTTACGAAAGAACTTTTAGCATCTGGCTACAAAAGCAAAAATTATGCAATTATTAGGAAAAGTAAGGTACTATAAAATAAAAACCACATTAGCAGGTTAGGAATCAAAAATATAGAGCTTTACTACCACTATTCCAAATAAAAATTATACTTGAGGAATCAATGTATTACATTTTTGTCTCTTAATCAACACTATAAAACATATACCTATTAGCAAATGTTATAAAAATACATGATCACAGAATTCAGCACTAAAGTAAGCTAAACATTAAGAATATAAGCTTTATTAGAAGCTTTATTAGAATTGTTCATGTCACTCAATAAGGTTAACTGCTTAGCCCATGAATCTGATTTTCTTACTAATATGTTAACAAACAATAGTTGTGAAATTATAACGCTCAAAACTTTGTTTACACGGAGCAAGTAAACTAATTTCATTCTCCATCTAGACTGTCAGCAACATGATATAAAGACAATCACTGTGTGCAAAGAATTCCAATTAAATGGCAAAATTTCCAAGTAAATATGAAAACAAATTCAGAGAGCCTTGCCTTATAATTGAAATTAGAAAACACTAACAAAAACAAACTTAGTGCACTAAGCACACTAAGACAAACTAAAAACACTGAAAAACAGATCAAGAGACTTGAATTATAGTTACTTATTAGCTATGAAAAATCCAGCCAAAATCATTTAATTTTCTGAGTTTCAGTTTCCCACTGATAAAACGAGAATAATAATCTTCGTTTTATATATGTCACAGAAAATGTAAATTAATCCTTGGAAGTAACCTCCTGACCAAAATGCTTTGAAAAAGAAAGTCCATGAATCATGTCTCTGAGAAGGTTTGGAGAAAGAAAAGAAACAGATCTCTTTTGTATGAAATCTCACCTGAAGGCAATGGGTTTACTCAAGTAACTATTAATATTCCATAGTTTTCCTATATATTATAAACAAAAGCATAATTTGTTTATAATCTGCTGCACGTTAAACTCAGATTCAATGCTCTTTAATTCTTCAGCAAAACAAAAACAAAAACAAAAACAAAAAAGCTCTTCTTTCTAAAAACAAGGTACCAAGTTTCTATCTTGAGATTTACCTCTCCAACAGCAATATTCAACTTCTTTTCTCCTAGGGAATCACTGAGCAACCAAATAGAAGTTAAAATAAAGAAAAAATATGTACATATTTAGCTTTAATCTATATTACATTACTGTCAACTCTCTTTAAATTATGTATCCAGAATATGTTTTTTAAACATGGTAAATTTTGATATAAACTCATGCAAATCATAAAATTATTAAATCTGTCCATTTACAAATTTAAATGTTTGTAACTGGAATTTACATTTTTATTTAAAAAGTAAGTACAAACACAGATGTTAAAAAATAAAACTAAAAGGTGCAGAAATGAGTCAGTCCAAAAGAAAAAAAAATTGTTTATAAGGAGCCTTAGAAAAGAAAGCTCCACTTCTACCAGGGATGAATAGTGTTAGAAGACTGACGGAGACAAAAGCTAGAGAATAAAAGAGGGAAGAGAAAACTGGCTTTTTATTTCAAACATTGTGAATAAAATAAATTGTATGCTGAGGTATATAAAATTTGTTATAAAATTTGCCTTTTATTATATGCTTCTGGAATTGAAAACAAAACATTACCTAAATATGTGGTCATTTTCCTTCTTTCCCGCCAACACTTTCTTCTTTTTAACATTTAATAGTCTCAATTTCTATTTTCTTACCATGGACAAATTAAAAACTAAAATATTCAAGTTACTAAAAATGAGAATTCAAATGTTTTGAGGTCATAAGACAAATATATTGAAAAGAAAAGCTTTTACTAGAGTTTCAAACAATAAACTAACATCTGCATTTTGACTTTAAAAGGAGGACAGGATTGCCTTTGAAAGAAATCTGTATTTGAGTAACAGTAAAAGTCATAAAACAGGGCTAAAGACATAAGAAGTGATAATTAGTTTACTCAATTTTAAACAACGTGAAAGAAACGTTTAGTTAACTGTGTAGGATCAGGTTAACATTTTACTCATTTACTTTCATATAATTGAGTATCTCTAGCAATGAAGGTTAGATAGTAGAAGACCCTTACTTTCTAACTGAACAGTAGGTTGTAAAGAAACATTTCATTTCTTTTGGCTTTCTTGGAATGAAAAAAGAAAACCACACCATAAAGGTGGGGTAAAGGGTCATAATATTTTATAACAGGATGCAAGAGACTCTGTAAACAGAAGAAACTCTAAGGAAACCCCAGCAGGTCTGATCTGCTTCCTTCAATCATGGGGAACACAATCCTATCAATCAGGTGTCATACTGTATCACAATAGTAAAGGTCGATTTTTATTGCTTACAATCCCCAAACACTGCACACTAGTCTCCCTATAACACGGTTTAATTGTTTCAAGCTGAGGGCCAAAAGCTTTACTTTCTTTTCTAAATTTCTGTGGTTCTTTTATTTTCTGGTCACTAGAATCTGTGTGTATACATCTGCTCGATATGAAATACGGAAAAAATCTTTTCTGCACTTAAAATAAAAGGTTATCTTTTTGTTTGCACTAAAAGCATTAACACATAAGAAGCAAAAAATTAAAATTGAGCCACAGAGCTTGTCAAAATTGTTTTTTGAGGTTTTCAGACTTCCCTCTGCAATTTTGCTTAGCTCAGGCAGGCATAAAAACTATTTAGAATTGCATTCATATTGGAAGACTGATTTTGGATTTCGTAAAAGGTAGACTTTTTTTCTACTTTAGCTGTCACGGTTATTCATTTAAAAATATTTTAATGTAAGAGCTGTTAAGTCTCGAATTTAGACCTTTTTTCTTTTATTTTTTTCCTCAGATACACATGAATAATATTTGCCTTTTCTCTCCAGTTATTTGAGAAGCATTTTGATAATGCAAAGGAACATATACAAATGAAAGTACCAGTCGGAGAAAAATTATCTCAAGGAGAAAATGAATAAAGCTAATGTTACCACCATGTGACTTTCAAAAATCAGGTCTTCAGAATTCCTTTTAGCGTTTTTCCCATCACCAAACACATGCTAAGAAAAATATCACAGTTATAATTTATACCTTATCCAACACATGATAAATTTTGTACACTATACATAATGTACACTTAAATAAATACTCAAGTCATTACAATAATGTGCTACAAAAACAATCACTTGAAAAGAATGGATATCTTTATGAGCAGCTCATATCCAGATAATTTAGGCTGTGTGAGCGCATACCAAGAGCAGCTTGTTATTCTTTCTTACTCCTCTAGTTTAAAACAGTCTACTACCTTTGGGGCCACTGGAATTTTTAGTTTCAGAAGGCTTGTAAATAAATGAGAAGGTGTGAAAAGATATTCTGAAGATTCCTTGAGCATATAAAATAGGCCAATTTCGAAAATAGATAATTTGTATGCCTGGGAATTTTATACACTGGCGTATTTTTTAGATAATTCATTTCTAGAATTTCTTGGACCTGTATTTCAAACTCAGCCAATGGTAAAGTTGGATATAACTACACCTACAATACATGCAGCAGCATCAAAGGAAACATGAAGAATAAGTTTTTTACTGAAGTTCTTATAATTCACTTTCTTTTTAATTTTAATAATGAATTTACCATCTTTCTACAAAAATACATTATTATTCAAGATATATTTCCATAGCTACTTTATTCATTTGAAAAAAACATTTATGATTAATTCATATAAGACAAATCTAAGTCTAGGCTGCTGCTTCAATTGGTAAATTATTCCAATTCACCAGGATAGGAAGGTAGAACGTACTAAAGAGTGAGCCAAAATCTCACACCAAAGGGTTCTTTGTGTCCTAAAATGTTAAATGGCCACATATTTTCTAAGGCTAACTTAGCCAGGAACTATGACCACCTGTTTAGTATTCAGTGGAATGATTTGATATTATACCTCAGAAGAGACAGAAAAGATCAACAGTCAACAGAACAAATTAGCGGTGAGACCAGAGAATAATAATGTATTCTCTCAGAATTAGATGAAGAAAAATTGCAAAAGCAATGAAAAATTGAAAGCCAGTGAGTAAAATGAAAAGCAACCAGGGTGAAACTACAATACAATGATGAAGAATAGTCAACAGCAACTACAAACTAACATTGGGAAGCTAATAAGTACATGACAGAATACTAGGAATTTAATATATGCTCTCTCATTTAACTCTTAAATTAAAAAGTGAGGTAACTATCAGCATCATCTCTATTTTTCACATAAGAACTGAGGCTCAGAGAAGTGACCTGCCCAAGGCCACACGGTAAGTGACAGAACTTGGATTCCAACCCAGATTTGACTGCAAAGCTTGTTTAACTACTATATTTTATCTCAAGCTACCTCCCATTTTTCAAGGGGAAAACAAAGCAAATAAAGTGTAACATACCTTGCAGGGTTAAATTAAACAGAATTTCTTATGATTTCAAAGATGTTCCTTGAAAAAAGAAATAGGTCTGCTGTCTACTCCCCCAAAGAGGCTGGGGGGAAGATTGTGATTAGACCAAAAGCAAAAAGAATACACAGTTGGAAAATGCATGACAAAAATAAGCAAATGTCAGTAGAAGCATCTTTTCTGGTTCTCAAAGAGTTTAGAACAAGGGACATTGAATTAAGAATAAATTAAAGTTCAAAAGGCAATATAGTCACACGGTTTAAAAATGAAAGCAATACTAAAAGATATACAGAAAAGTCTCATCCTTACCCTTGCCTCCATCCATCTCATTCCTCTTCTCCCATCAAAGGTAATAACTTTTATTAGTTTCATGAGTATCTCTCTAGAATTTCTTTATGTAAAAATACATTTATTAAAGGACTTATTTCTCCAATTTATTACACATACTAAACACACTGATTTTCATTTTGCTTTTCTCACCAACAATATGAGAATAATTGATGCTACAATAGAATAAAAAACCTGTTAGATGAGATAATTTTAAAACATGACCAAAATCTATACTGACAAATACCATTATTCTAGCACTAAAATTAAATATATTTAATTTAAAGGCTTCAAAATACAAAAAGTTAATTTCCTTTAACCCCTAATCATCTTTTTAGCTATCCAAGCTTTCAACTGTTAACTATTTGGCAATGATTGAGTATTCTATATTACAATGGTTTTTCTCTCCTCTTCTACAATTGCTCAAGTAACAAACATATATAAATAACTTTTTGCCTTAGGCAGAGCCTTTTCCTTTGGGATAGAAAGTTCACATTATTGTCATAAGATGATCTTCCAAATATTGTTTCTTTTTAAAAACTGTATATATTTAAGGTGTACAACATGATGTTTTGATATACATATACACAGTAAAATGATTACTAGTCAAACACATTAGCATATCCATCTCCTCACGGTCACCTTTTTGTTATTTTGTGATAAGAACACCTGAAATCTACTCTCAGCAAATTTCCAGTGTATAATACAGTATTATCAACTATAGTAATCAGGCTGTGCATTAGGTTTTTAAATTTATAGTTTTGAATCCTAGTAAATCTATGAATTTACTAGAAACTACTACTCAATGTAGAAAACCAGGGACTAGAAAGGTACTAATTTATTACAGTGAGTCCAATCTTACTAACTCAAACTATCTAAAAGTCAGAAAAACATCTAATAAAAAATTTAATTATTTTCATGTATAACAAATCATACCATATGGTACTTTAAAAATTAATAGTAGTGATACAGTTAAAAAAATAACTTTAACTCTAAAAACACTGGAAATTAATGACCCAAATAAAAACAATTATAGCTACCTATGCTGAGAAAAAAAAATGCAAAAGTGAAAAAGCTGAATGGATAAATAAATAATGGCTAGCATTAATGGACAATGAACAAAATAACTGGTCAGAGGCTGGTAGCCATGGCAACAGCTTTCAGACACTATAAACACAGCTTCCAACTACTGAGGCCTCCTATTACTTGACTTCATTAACAATGATTCAAAGCATTTGTCATAACAATGAGTAAGCCATACAACAATGCTTTAGAACTGAAAACTTCAAAGCAAATTCTCACTTACCTTCCCTGTTAGAACGGAGGGAAATTCAGTATCAAACTTGTTGCTCAAGCCAAACCTTCAAAACAAAGACAGAACAAAATATGTTCTACCCAGCATATTTAAATATTTCCTTTTTGTAAAAAAAAAAGTTATAAACCTATGCATTTTTCTTTTGGCCTTTTGATTTAAAAATGTGCCCTGAAAAATTTTTTATATGATATTTATAGAAAGCAAATCTTTGATTATTAATCCAAACTAATTTTTAAAAAGCTTAACAAAAAGCAAACATTAAAGTGGGATTCTAACTCAACCCATGACGTAGGATTAAAAAATAATAAGTTAAAGAAACACATATTGAGCTGGAAATGTCCATTTTTAACTGAAATGTTTCAGTTAAAACCTACTTCAGTTGATAACTGTTGGAGCTGGATTATGGGTACTGTGTGGGATTTCATTATACTATTCTTTCCACTTTTGTGTATGTATGCAAATGTTCCTAATAAAAACTACCCCTCCACAATTAATACAGCCTTTGGAACTACAGAGTTTGACCACTTGTGACCAGTTACTATTCAGATACTCAAAGTTTAATCCTTATGAATGGCTTTCACGTTTGTGCTCAACCAGTTTTGAGAAAACAGATTCCAGACTTGAAAACTCTCTTTTCCAGTACACTCAGTGAAATCTGCATTAAGAAGTCAAAATGAATTTTATGAGGCTTTGCTCACTTGCTTGTTGATTTCAGGGATAACAAAGGTCACTTCCTGAATGTTAGATGATACTATTTCATATTAACTACAAGTTTACATTAGTGGAGGATAGGTTGTAAGCAAAAAGGAAAAGACAGTAACATTTACTGAGAACTCCATATGAGGTGGGCAATAACAGTAACAGCTACTAATAACTATGTACTTACCATGGGCTAGACACTGTGCTAACTAAATATAGTCACATGCTACATAACATGTTTCAAAGATAGACTGCATATATGATGGTGGTCCCATAAGATTATACAGGAGCTAAAAAATTTCTATTTCCTAATGTTGCCATAGCCCTTATACTGTCATAGTCATAGCCTTCATAACATCGTAGTACAATATATTACACACGTTTGTGGTGATGCTGGTATAAACAAACTTACTTTGCCACCATAGAAAAGTATAGCACATACAATTACATACAATACATAATACATGATGATAATAACAAATGACCGTTACTGGCTTATGTATTTATTATACTATACTTTTTATTGTTATTTTAGAATATATTCCCTCTTCTAACAAAAAGTTAACTGTAAAGTAGCCTCAGGCAGGCCCTTTTAGAAGTATTCTAGAAGGTACTGTTATCACAGGAGATGACAGCTCTGTGTTATTATTGTCCCTAAAGACTTTCCAATGGGATAAGCTGTGAACGTGGAAGTGATATTGATGATCGTGACCCTGTGTAGACCTAGGCTAATGTGTGTGTTTGTGTCTTAGATTTTAACAAAAAAGTTTAAAAAGTAAAAAAAAAATTAATAGAATAAGGATATAAAGAAAATATTTTTGTACAGCTGTACAATGTGTTTGTGTTTTAAGCTAAGTATTATTACAAAAGAGTCAACGAGTTTCTAAAAATTGAACAGTTTATACAATTAAAAAGTTATAGTAAGCTAAGGTTAATTTATTATTGAACAGAGAATAGCATTTGAAAATAAATTTATTGTAGCCTAAGTATATGGTATTTACAAATTCTACAGTAGTGTACAGTAATATCCTGGGTCTTCACATTCACTTACCACTCACTCACTCACTCACTAACACATAGCAACTTCTGGTCCTTCAAGATCTATTCATGGTAAGTGACCTATTAAAGGTATAACATTTTTTGTCTTTTATATTATATTTTCTCTGTACTTTTTCTATGTTTAGATACCCAAATACTTACCATTGTGCTACAATTGCCTATAGTAATCAGTATAGTCACATGCTGTACAGGTTTGTAGCCTAGGCGCAACAGGCTTACCATATAGCTTAGGTGTGCACTAGGCTATGCCATCTAGGTTTGTGTAAGTATACTCTGTGATGTTCACACAATGATAAAATTGCCTAACAATGCATTTCTTAGGAGGTATCCCCATTGTTAAGTGACACATGACTCTACATTACTTTTACGCTTTAAAAGTCTTCAAGAGAAGTATTGTCAACCCCATTTTAAAGACAAAGAAGCTAACATCCAGAAAAAAATTCAAAAAATAAATTAAATGACTTGCCCACAGTCATGTATTAAGTGGGGAAAACCAAAACTCCAATGTTGATCCCCAAAATCCTTATTTTATCCTATATTAAGTTCCTTGAGAACAGGAACTATGGGTTATTTATTTTGCTGTTTTCTATTATACCTAGCAGCATAATGAAATCTAATCAGTGTTGAAAAATGTTTGTTGAATAATAAACTACTGTACTATTTAACTGATTTATGGCACTTGGTTGTAGGGTCACTTTAAAGAAATGTTAAGAATCAATGTCTGATTAAAACTCTGTGCAAGAACTAGAGGAACTGGGAAAACAAGAACAAAATAACCCCAGAGCTAGCAGAAGAAAATCTGAGAACCAAAAATCCACATAAAATATCAATGAAACCAAAAGTTGGTTCTTTGAAAGAATAAACACGATTTACAGACTGCTAGCTAGATTAACAAAGAAAAAAGAGAGAAGATCCAAATAAGAGCAATCAGAAATAACAAAGATGACATTACAACCGATCCCACAGAAATACAAAAAATCTTCAGATAACTATTATGAACATCTAGTACACAAAATCCAAAATCTGGAGGAAATGGGTAAAATTCTGGAAACATACAAGCTCCCAAAATTGAATCAGGAAGATTTGAAGCCCTAAACAGAACAAGTTCCAAAATTGAATCAGAAATAAAACACCAACCAACCAAAAAAAAGCTCAAGACCATACTGATTCACAACCAAATTCTATTAGATGTACAAAGAAGAGCTGGTACCAATCCTACTGAAACGATTCCAAAAAATTGAAAAGGAAGGACTCCTTCCCAACTCATCCTATGAAGCTAGCATCATCCTTAGAGGAAAAGCTGGCAGAGAAAGAAGGAAAATAAGAAAACTACTGGCCAATATCCCTGACGAACATAGACACAAACATCCTCAACAAAATACTAGCAATCCGAATCCAGCAGCACATCAAAAAGTTAATTCGCCACGATCAAAGAGCCTTTATTCCTGGGATGCAAGGTTGGTTCAACATACACAAATCAATAAATGTAATTTACCACATAAACAGGATTAAAAACAACAAAGAAAAGATCATCTTAATAGGCACAGAAAAAGCTTTCGATAAAATTCAATATCCCTTCATGATAAAACCCTCAACAAACTAACCATCAAAAGAATGTACCTCAAAATAATAAGAGCTATGTATGAGAAACCCACAGTCACCATCATACCCAACAGGCAAAAGCTGGAACCATTCCCCTTGAGAACTGGAACAAGAAAAAAAATGTCCACTCTCACCACTCCTTTTCAACATAATACTGCAAGTACTACTCAGAGCAGTCAGGCAAGAGAAAGAAAAAAAGGCATGCAAACAGGAAAAGAAGAAGTCAAACGATCTCTTTTTGCAGACAATATGATTCTACACCTAGAAATCCCTAAAGACTAGCCAAAAGGCTCCTTGAACTGATAAAGAAAAAACTTCACTAAAGTTTCAGGAAATAAAATCAATGTACAAAAGTCAGTAGAATTTCTATACACCAACAATATTTAAGCTGAGAGCCAAATCAAGAATGGCATCCCATTTGCAATAGTCAAACAAACAAACAAACAAAGAAAACAAAACAAAAACCCTAGGAATACATCTAACCAAGAAGGTGAAAAATGTCTACAAGGAGAACTATAAAACACTGCTGAAAGAAATCAGAGATGACAGAAACAAATGGAAAGATATTTCATGCTTACGGATTGGAAGAATCAATAACATAAAAATGGCCATACTGCCCAAAGCAATTCAAAGATTCAATGCTATACCTGTCAAACTACAAACATCATTCTTCATGGAATTAGAAACAACTATTCAACAATTCATATAGAAACAAAAAAGGACCTAAATAGACAAAGCAATCCCAAACAAAAATAACAAAGCCAGAGGCATCATATTACCTGACTTCAAACTATACTACAAGGGTATAGTAACCAAAACAGCATGGGACTGGCACAAAAACACACATAGACCAATGGAACAGAATAGACCACAGAAATAAAGCTGCACACCTACTACCATCTGATCCTTGACAAAACTGACAAATGTGAGTAATAGAGAAAGGCACCTCTGTTCAATAAATGGAGCTGGGATAACTGGCCAGCCATATACAGAAAAATTAAGCTGGAACACTACCTGTCATGATATACACAAATTAACTCAAGATGGAGTAAGTACCTAAATATAAGACTTCAAATTATAAAAATCCTAGAAGAAAACCTGGGAAACACCCTTCCCAACATTGGCCTTGGCAAAGGATTCATGATTAAGTCTTTAAAAGCAACTGCAACAAAAACAAAAATTATTAAGACCTAGTTAACCTAAAGAGCTTCTGCACAACAAAAGAAATTATCAATAAACAGACAACATACAGAATGGGAGAAAACATCCACTATCCATGCATCAACAAAGGTATAATATACAGAATCTATTAGGAATTTAAATAATTCAATAAGCACTAAACAAATAGCCTCATCAAAAAGTGGGCAAAGGGCAGGAAGACACATTTCTCAAAAAAACACATATAAGGGGCCAACAAACATATGAAAAAATGCTCATCATCACCAGTCATTAGAGAAATACAAATCAAAACTACATTTCATGCCAGTCAGAATGGCAATTATTAAAAAGTAAAAAATAACAGATGTTGGCAGGACTGCTGAGAAAAGGGGATGCTTATACAACATTGGTGGGAATTTAAATTATTTCAGCTACTGTAGAAAGCAGTTTGGAGATTTCTCAAAGAATCAAAAATAGAACTACCATTTGAACCAGCAATTCCATTACTGGGTGTATACCCAAGGGAAGATACATTGTTCTACCAAAATTACACACGTGACCATATGCTCATCGCAGCATTATTCATAGCAGCAAGGATATGGAATTGACCTACGGGTCCATCAATGACGGACTAAAGAAAATAAGGAACATATACACCATGGAATCCTATGCAGCCATAAAAAAGAACAAAATCATGTTCTTTGCAGTAACATGGATGCAGCTGGAGGCCATTATCCTAAATGAATTAACACAGAAACACAAAACCAAATATCGCATGTTCTCACTTATAAGTGGGAGCTAAACATTAAGTACACATGAACATAAAGATGGGAATGAGAGACACTGTGGACTACACGAAGTGGGAAGAAGGGAGGTGAGTAAGGGTTGTAAAACTCCCTGTTGGGTACTATGCTCACTACCTGGGTGATGGGTTCAATTGTACCCCAAACCTCAGCATCACGTAATACAGCTTTGTAATGAAACTGCACATGTATCCCCCAAATCTAAAAGTTGACAAAGAAAAAAATAACCTCTATACAGGAATTTCATATTGTCCTTGTATCATTTATACTAATAACTCATTTTCAAGGACACGTGCAGTTTTAAGCACAAAAACTCTCTATATTTAGCAGCTAGTAGCAAGATACATACCTGTACATAAATACACTATATTATGTATGTTTAAAATGTATTTTGAAACAAATTTTGTATTTTAAAATAGTCGAGTAAATAAATTAGCAATTGAAAAAAGATTTTAACTACATTTAAAAAATCCTTCATTAATTCTGTTCAGGTGTGTCAGTACAACATGTAATGAGAATATTATATACAAATACATATTCCCTTTAAATCAATACACAGACACAAGAGTATAGCTAAACTGAAAACAAGGTGGGACACCATTATGCATGAATTTTTACGGCAATCTTCATCTGCTGCTTGAGAAACTGACATTCTAATATTAAACTTATTTGTAATTATTTGCTTCAGCAATCAATAACAAATATTTAATATTATAAGAAACATATTTTATTTAAATCTATTCAGTGAGTGAAGTAGTGACTTTATCACTAGTGAAAAGATGCAATTCATTATTACACGAAGAGTAAATTCTTATTGTACAAACACATAGATGTAGTTTTCATTTTTAGAAAGTAGATATGATTATTTTAAGTAGACCTCTATTTCCACATCTTGTCTAAATGCCTTATAGATGCAACATCAGTAACATGTTCCTACCTTGATTAGCAATTGCTGCTAATTTAGCTTTTGCCAGCTGTCATTCCCCTACTAGATATCAAATATGCAGTCAATACAGACAGATATATCCTTCAAAATGTATGTATTATTTTTATTGTTTTAAAAATTCTTAGCTTTACTATTCCCTCTTTTCACTTATCACCAGACAAATGAACTGTCCACTGCTTCCATTTCCCTAATACCTCCTTTCTTAAGAAATTTTGAAACTTGATTTTTGATACTGTCATTTTGCTGAAAATAATCTCTTATTCAGTAAATTTACTCAAAATGACAAGTCCATCTTGTCTTGTTTATTGCCAAATTCAATGTCTTCTCAGAACTTTTTCAGTTGACTTTGTTTGCAGCTGTGACACTGTTGATAACTCCCTTCCTAACACTCCCATTCTTTCATTCTGCCCTCAGACTCCATAGTTCTTCCAAAATTTAGTTTTTAGTCTTCTGCTTTTCTTTCTAAGCAAACTATAAAAGTTCATCTGTATTTGACAACTTTGACAATCATTTTTCTCTGTTAACAATCATCATATCTATAGCTCTAGTAATATATTTTCGTACATGCTCTGGTCCCTCATCTTTAATTGTATACTGAAAATTTCTGTTTGGACATCTTGCCACAAAATAATACCACCTTAAGTGAAACCTGCCTAAAACTAAATGTTATATTTTCTTGGAACCTGGTTCCCCCTTTCAAATTCATCTCTATCAATGGCACATTACTCTCTTCCTTTAACCTATACCTTGGTATCATATTCGCACCCTCCCTCTCCTATGTTTTGCATCTTGCTTACAGCCAGGTGGTCCCTAAATCATGTTATTTGCTCCTTTGAAATCATTCTCATAATGATCCCTTCCTTTCCATTGTCACTGCTACATTGGCTCTTGTCCTTGCTCATGTGGTTCTCCTTGCTTCCTCTCCGAAGTTTAAGTCTAAGTCCTACTCAGCCTTCAAGGCTCAAGTTCCAACCCCTACTGTAATGCCTTCAATGTCAAAGCCTTCATGGATTCCTTCTTTATCTAAATACTCACGGCCACTTCTAATGTGCACTATACAATTCAACAGTTAACAAAATGTTGTCTTTTATTCCTTGCTGCTCCATATCAATATCTTAAAGGCAATTTTCCTGTTAGCTTTGTAAAGCAAAGCCTATACTTCGTTTTCTCTGTGTTCTTCACAGTGTTTAGCCCAGTGCTCAAGTTCTAGAGAAATACTTGCTATATTCACATTACTAACTTTCTTCTCCAATATATAAAGGGATTTCCTTTTCTAAAATATAAAAAATATATTAGAAATGGTAACTAAAGTGTTGCTTTATTTCTTAAATTACTCCCTTATGACCTACATATATCCATATAAAAAGTATGAAGAAAGGCAAAGTAGGCTTGATACTCTCATAGTTTTGGCTAATAGGCAGCAGCAATCTTGTTCTTGCCTATAAGACATTTTTTTCCCTTAACTTTCCCTTTTATAGACTCAGCACACTAAAAAAATACTTAACTCAAATAACTTTAGGTACATTTCACTTAGCAGCTACTAGGAAATGTTGAAATGGCTGCTGCTGAATAAACACCTCAGCTGGGTTTCATAAACAAACCATTAAGTTAAGAATTATGAGTCCAGAGAGGCTAGACAAACTTATCTACTTATTACTGATCAGTGGTAGATATTAGCCAAGATGTGGGGCTCAGCAGGCACTTAGGAAGTGCTCACACTATCATTTTATCAACTTCATTAAATATAGAACCTATTGTACGTTTGAAGCTGACCCAGCTGGTAGTTCTCAATGATTGTATTTTCTTCGTCAAGTGTCTTCAATGCCCATATTTTTAATTTCTTAGACAAATTCTTTGAAGTAAAGGAAACCGAGGCAAAGGATCTATACTCTCACTTCCTCTTCCCTTTTCTCTCCCTCCCCATACCTCTCACCATTTTTCATATTTGAAAATGGCCATATACCAGCCTTTCAAAATCTTGCACAAATTAAAGTTCACGTACTCAGTTTAAGAAAATGTGGTAAAATTCTGCCAATAAGACATGACTTCACTAGAAAACCATGCACTTATAGTAATACTGATTCTGAAGCATGTGCACTGAACTCTATTTGCTACACCAAGGAAAAGGCTATGCCACAAAATAAAAGGAGATTTTTAAAAGATCCTAGTTAAATCTCTTTAATATTTTATATGAGAAAAATGTCTTCCCATACTATATAATGGCAAGTTACCATGGCTTCAATATTCTCAAAGCCTAAAACCTTAAAAAACTTCACCTTACATAAAAACAAATTAACAATGCATCACTGTAATTTCTCAGACAACTGTTACAGAAAAGGCATTCCATTCCCTGATTTGAGAAGTATCAATATTTGTATTGCTAAGTTTTTGGAGAAATGCACTTTGGCAAAATTGGCCATCTTTGTCAATTCTATAATCTAATAACTTCAGCTTTCTTAATTTTAATGAGAATTTTATGAGCCTCTGCGAATTAGTAATATGTTGTCTCTACTAATTTTCATGCAGGTGTAATGGTAAATATCTATATATTTTAAGTAATATAAAGAGGGTGGTATATGTCTATAAGGAAAACAACCTCATGTGATGGAATGTTTTTTTCTGTATTTCAATACATTAGATCCAAATATTTATCCTAAAAATATCAAGAAGAAATGTGATACTGTTATATTATTCAGATGTACAGTATTTTTGAAGCACAATACTTCCAAGAGACATTTCATTATTTCTGTTTCTATAGTCTCAAATCTGTAAGAGTTAACATAATCATATTTTTTAAAATTTGGAAAAAGATCTCCTAATATCCATTTATGATCATCATCTCAGAACTGGAAATACAAGTAGTATGATTACGTCATTCTACTTCTTAAGAAATTATAATGAATTTCATGTTAAAAGACTAATATCTTCTTAAAGTAACTAGAAACCCAAAACATTAAGATAATACTCTGACACATAGGGAATAGCTTAACAAAGCTTTCAGAGGTAAGCTCATGCCACAAACTCCATCACTGGTGATACTGGTACTAGTGATATTGTTGTATTCATACACATCTATGCTCAGAAACAAGTGCTCTCCACAGCAGGATTCAACTAATGTATCTGTTGAGGGCCTACAGTATAGTTTGTACTATCTGGGCACACTGAGTGTTACTAAAGTGAACCAATATTCATTCAACTCACCTCTTGTCAGGTACTGTGCTATGCACTGAGGATTCAGAGGGAATCAGAAATTGTTCTTGTCATTGCAATTTACAATTTAGTGGAAAAAAAGACTTGCAGAAAGTGGTGACATATAGAGAGCCAGGGAAATGGGAGCCAGGTAAATGGGAGGTGAATGTTAGCATTCTAGGTGGAGGCCCCAGATTGAGCAGAGGCAGTGAGATAAAAAAAAAAAAAAAAAAAAAAAAAAACAGCACGCTGTGAACAGGAACATACAAGCAGTAAGGGAAATGGCAAAAGTTTAGGCTGACAGATACACAGAGTCCATTTCTGTATGCTCTGTTATGGAGCTTAGATTCTCACATGAAGGGAAAAACCACAAGATAATCTTAAGCAGGAAAAATGGTTTGATTAGATCTGTATTTTTTGTGTCTTAATCTAGCAGCAGGCTGGAGGATGGATGTGAGGATGACAAGGTTGAAGGCAAGATGACTAGCCAGGGTAGTGAAAGGGTCCTGAATCAATAAAGTGGTGGTAGGGAGAAAAAGAAATTCTTAAGCCATGTATTGTTGATATTTGCTAATTGCTTAGCAGTGGCAAGTGTGAGTAGGGAGAACTAAGCATGCTTTAATGGGATAGGTGGAGGTACCTTCAACTGAGGTTGTGAATACAGAACTCAGAAAGCTATTTTGAGCATTTGGGGGTGGGGATATGAGGGGTGTGTTGGGAGATTTTTGTTTATGTCAAATTTAAGATAACAGTAAGCTACCAAGTGAAGAAGCCCAGATAAGAGCCCAAGCAGAGTCTGGTAAAGAAATCCCTATTTGGGAGCCATGAGATAACTGAATCTATGAGAGGTAAGATGAGACCATCTAGGGAGAGTAGGGAATAAGAAGAGTAGTGGGCTGAGAACAAAACTCCAGAGATTGCTGGTATTTAAAGGTCAAGAAGGAAGAGAAGCCCATGAATGAACAGGTAAGAAACTGCCAGAAAAGTAAAAGGAACACCAGGAGAGTGAAGTGGCCAAGGAGTTCTGTGATTTATTTTGGCTGGCAAAATGTTTTTTCTTAAATTAGAATTTGAATACCATTAGATGAGATACATAACTTTCAGTTCAACTAAAGCCCCATCTCTCCTTATGCTGCGCTATTTTCTGTGACCTGCCTTGCCTCTGAAGTCCTGTGTGTTTGTGAACCCTGGAGTAGAAGCTTCTAAAAAAGAAGAAATCATTTTAAGTATCAAATGTAGCAGAGAGAACCTGAAGGATAGGGAATGAAAGATGTCCACTAATTTAGCAACAAGAGGGTCACAGTGATGTTAATTAAGGATAGCTCCTCTGTGGTTTTGGTAGCAGAATCCAGATCAGAGAGGGGTAAAGATAAAACAGATAAGGTAAATGTAGCTACTTTTTTTAGAAATTTGAAGGATAAGAAAGAGAGATTGGATAGTAGCTAAAGGGAACACGGGCATAGGAAGGCTTTTGTCTTATTTTGTTTTTTAAAAATTAGAGACTGAATATGGTTACAGGTTGAGCCAGTAGAGAGGTAATATTGGAGAGATGGGTGGCCTGGTGGAGCAAGATCTGGGAGGAGGCAGGAAGAGAAAGGTATGGAAGGCACAAATGGACAGGTGAGCATTGGACACATGGAGGGTCTCCTTGAACTCTGAGACTGAAGGAAGATGGCACAGAAACTCAGAGCTAATTAAGATCCAATGCACGTTTTCAGCAGGAAAGTGACATGACTAAACTGTGTTTTAAGAAAATTAGTTTGGCACAAGCACACAGGATGGACTGGAGTAGGGAGAGGCAGCAGACTGTGGCAATAATTCAAGCAGGAGATGATAGCAGCCCAAACCAGAGTGGTGCCAAATAGGAATGAGAAAATGAAAAATCTAAGAGATATTTCAGAAACTATGATGACATAATCCTGGGGCAGACTGACACAGGGCAATTCAAGGAGAAGAAAGAGTCAAAATGACTCAAAGGTTTTGAATGTTACCTGGGAGATCAGAACGGTGGCATCAAGGAAAGAAATGAAACAAATGGAAAGCACGGGCAATGTGGAGAGGGATGTTGGGCTTAAAATATACTGACTTTGAGGTGATGGCTCTCAAATTTTAAACTTTGAGAAGAAACAAAATGCTCTATACAATAGAAGACTGCACAAAGAATGGAAAAAAAATCAGGGCTGGGAGATAATATTAAATATTTCATTCAGATAGGGTATATAGTTTAAGGCAACTCTAACACTCCTATGCCAGAAAAAAAATAAACAGAAGTTGATATTTTAGAAGTATCAGATAAGATTTTAGAATTCTCAGAATAAGATTACCTATTTCATAAGGATTTTACTTTACTTGATAAAAGGAAGGCTTTACCACCATACAAAGACCCATTTCTCAGATCCAGTTAAATTTTCTCCTACACATGTAATCTCTTTCAAATACCAAGACATTTAATGTCATATCTGATTTCTAGGTGTAAGAATGTATACAATAAAACTAAATAAGTTTCCAAAGTATATACATTGGTTAGTGAGTCTAGTACTGGTTTGCTGCTTTTCAGGTTTTGGTTTCAGTCAATGAATACCACCAGTACTACCCGCATGCTCCTAATTAGAAGAATAGTATACCCATCACAAGGGCCTGGGCATGGCAAGTGTCAGTGTTCTTCTAATGAAGAAAACAGGTTGGAAAGTACCTGCGCAGGGTCGAATGGAACCACAAATAAATTTCAGGTAACTTTAATTTTATTTTCT
The DNA here is from genome assembly GCF_000951045.1 of Mandrillus leucophaeus. Lineage (NCBI taxonomy): Eukaryota > Metazoa > Chordata > Mammalia > Primates > Cercopithecidae > Mandrillus > Mandrillus leucophaeus. The sequence continues at coordinate 82,731 of NW_012101425.1, read as the reverse complement.
TGTTCCTTCTCCTTTGCATGAATTTTGCAGATGTGGAGGTGGAATGTTGGAGTATAAAATCATGGACTAAAGGGACATGTAACATAATCTGCATAAAAGTAACCTTTGGTACTAGCCATCATAATTAGTTCGGGTAATAAATTGTCTCCCTAGTGACAAAAGGAATGGAAGTAAAACCGTGCAATAAGCTGGCATATAAACATTGCAGGCTATCTGCAAAATTCTTGGACCAAGAAAAATTGTCTTAAAATTTCCTAATCAAAAAGTAGCTCTAAAACCTTCCCCCGACCCTTCCCCAATTTCAAAATATTTGTTAATATATTTGATGCAAAGATTACAAAAGTATATTACAATTAAAATACACAACATGTCATGCCTGTAGTCCCAGCTACTCGGGAGGCTGAGGCAGGAGAATTGCTTGAACCTGGGAAGTAGAGGCTGCAGTGAGCCAAGATCATGCCATTGCACTTCAGCCTGGGCGACAGAGCGAGACTCCATCTCAAAAAAAAACAAAAACAAAAAACAACAACTCAACATGTTAAAAATTCAAACTAATATAAGGGAGGTAGTACATACATGATTTAATATAACATGAACTCAATTGAAAGTCAAAGGGACTAGGTGAGCCATCATCAAAACCAGAGGCAGCATGACATAATAACAAAAAGGAACCTATTTTGAAAATGCAGTAAAAGATAGCATAGTTCAGAGGGTGAACATGACACAGTACTCAAACTTCCAAACAGTTACGGTCCAAGCAAATAAAAATGAGGAAGCACTCTTTAAAGCCCAGAGAATCATCAACATCTTTGCCCTGTAGCTATGTTATGAAGTCCCTCCCCATTTTATTTTCTCAAATATTCAATTTTTTCTCAAGATTTCAATTTTTAAAAAATCACCCTGGATAAATTTTAAAGAAATCATGCTCAGCTCCCAAAGTACTAATTTCCATATATATTTAATGCCTGTATATTTCATATTTGGGCATACAAAATCCCTTGGAGGTAAATTATCTCGGAACTGAAAAGCTTTGGAAACCATCTACTCCAAACCCTTCATTTTAGAGATGAAGAAATCAAGGCGCAGAAATCAGAAAAAGCAACCTGACCAAGGTCACAGGAAGCAAAACCAGGACTAGCATCTAAGAGCCCTGACTCAATCCGTTTCTCTTTCTACTTTCCATAGCTGCCTCTCAACCTGAACCTCTAATCGAGTGATATACAAGGAAGGATTAGATAGGAAGAATGGATGGATGAATATGCGGGTGAATGAACATTCTATTATTATTCACAAAATGTATCATGTTTCTGTTTTGAAGAATGCAAGCCTAGTTCTTGTCACATGTCACAGCAATTGCTGTTCCCCACAAAGTATCAATCTTGTCAGCGAAAAAACGCTCTGGTACATCCTGCAGTTTAGAGACTGTTCACTTGCCAGCATACGTACAAGAAAGGAGACTCACCCCTACTCCAATCGCTCTGGCTCCCAAACCCCTAACTTCCCTCTCCTATGCTCACTCTTTACCTGGCATTGGTGCATCATATTTACATTCACCTCACTTCCTTCACACGTATCCACCCATGGTTTCCCCATTTAGACCTGGTGCCCTTTCCTAACTGTACGCCTCAGTAAACCCTCCCCCACTCCACAGGCCCCTCGATCACTTCTCATTCCTCTGTTGCCAAATCTCAGGCTTTTCAAGTCCCAAGACCCCCTCTCGCTTACACAGTGATGTGGCCGGCACCCCGCACTAATACAGGGTCGGGAGCATATCTCCGCAGATGCTCCTCGCTCACTACCCGAGGCGGGGGCGGCGCCTCCTCCTCCTCTTCCTCCTCCTCCTCTTCTTCCTCCTCCTCCTCTTCCTCCCCCTCTTCCTCCTCATCCTCCTCGTCATCGTCGGGCCCAGATACAGACGACGACGACGACGGCGACGACGACGACGTTGCCGCTTCTTCTTCCTCCTCCTCCAGTTCAGAGATGGTGTCGAACTCCGCCATGTTGGGCAGCAGGATGCTCATCACGTGACCTCGCGATCGCCGCCACTCTCCCGGAGAGGAGTTTGAACCTGCTGAGGTGCTGCAAGAGGAGGGGGAACGAAATGAAGAGAAAGAGGAGGGGTGTAGGGACAGGATTTGAGGAGACGCGCCTGCGTGTTGGGCAGACGGGGGGGTGCGGGGGGGCGGCTGTTGGAGGCGGGGGCACTAGAGAGGAGCAAAGTCAGTGTACGCTTGCGCGGCTCCAAGGGGAGGGGGCAGCTAGAGGTGAACTCCAAGGAATCATCCAGGTCCGGTCTGCGGGTGCTCGCCTTAATACTGCTCTCTGAGCGTCAGCTACTTGTGTTCTGGGTATCTTCTGATTTGATTTCCTATTAGTTAATGCTGGGCATTATTAACCCCACTGCAGGCGGGTGAGGGAAAGCGTATTGTATAAAAGTAAGATTAGAACTTTATCCAAAATATCTCAAGGTATATACCAATCCCTTACGTTTGTTCAACATTGCAGTTTAAAAGCCATGCGTCATAACTTTGTCACAATCTTGGGAGGCAGGGTAAGCACTTTTATTAGCATTTTACTTACGAGGAAACTTTTTACTACTTCTACTATGTAATACTTAACGGAAGACTTAAGTCAGGGACTGTGTTAAGTGCTCTGTATGTATATCTCATTTAATCCTCCGCAACCCTATGGGGTATGTATCATGATGATTTTATTTTACAGATGGGAAATCTAGCTGCGGAGAAAATAAGTAATTTGTCCAGTGTCAGGGAGCTACTAATGGCAGACTTGATTTTAAATTTGGTGGTCTCTTCTGATTCCAAAAGCCCAGTACTCTTAACCAAAGGGCTGTACTGCCTGAAGTTATTTGGAAAGATTTTGTAGAGTGGTGCCTCTTGGGCTCTTCCTTAAAAGATGAATCAGAATATGCATGTTTGAATTTTGGAGTGTTTTTTGGGGGAGGGGGCAGATGGAGGGAGTGAAAGGAGCATTCTAACCTAAGGAAACCTTAATTAACATCATCCATTTTCCAGGCACTGAGCTAGACCCTCACGTACAATATTTTAGCTAACCCTTAATCCTGAGAGGTAGGTATCATTATATCTATTTTATTACATGACAAAAGTGGGTTTCGGAAGTTAAGTAATTTATTCAGGTATATGGTGACCTTTTGTCCAAAATTTTCCATTTTAAATAGTCTATCCTATCTTCTTTATACTCGCTAAAATGTTGTGGAGATCACATATTTTGCGTTTCTAAGTAGTGTGCCAAACTGTTTTATACTTGGCAGTAGCACAAAAATCCATATCATTAAGACAGTAAAGTCACACAGCTGCTAAGTAACAGAACAAACACTGTAATCCAAGCATTCTAATACCAGCTTCACTGCTCTTTCTGCTACACTACGGCTGTATCCCTATCAGATGGTGTGTCTCTGGGGAAACAGACATAGTCAAACTTTAATTTAGGATGAGCATGACATTATCAGTATAAACAAAGTATTTAATGTGTGTGAAGTAGGAAGAAATTAGTTCTGTAAGAGGAATGAATCAAACCATTATCATCAAGGAGTATGTGTTATTAAAATGAAAAGCCCATTTTTATTCAAAAGTTGGATTATTTAGGGAACTTTAAAAATAAGTCATAACACTATCAATAAGCAACAAATTACAACTTTTTGTCGTTTAGATGACTGTATCTACTAGCCAGGAATTATAGAAGATGGAACCTTAAAATATTTTGTAGTAGCCTTCTGGCAAGACATATATCATATATCTTTGCTTTTTTTGGATGTTAATAAATGTGTCAGAGTTAAGATCAAAATTAATACTCTGCAACAGTTCTTTTCTTTCAAGAAGCAAAAAAAAAAAAAAAAAAACTGTAAACGACATTTAAAATTTTTCCAAATATCTTATCCACGAAGGTCCACTAAGTCTGTGTATAGAGGGAAAAGTATTTCACCGACTACTGCTTAAATAATAGTTTCTCCTCACACTCAAGATTAGGCTAGGAAAGGCTATTTGAAGGACAGAAAGGGAAAGGAGTAGGGGGTGGACTCTGTAATAAGTGCAAGTAAGATATTGGAACTATGGTAAAAGTGGAGAAATTATGGCCATGGAGAATGAGAAGGAAGGAAAGGGATGGGGAAAATCTGTTAAAATAGAAAGAGGCCCCTCGTATTTAGTCAGATGTCAAAAGGACCAAACAGTTCAGGGAAGTGCTATACTTGGCTAAATGCACAAGGTAGTCAAATCTGTCCATCTGTTTTCTGGCTTATATATTGTGATTAAAAGTCATATGTGATACCAAAGGTTGTTTGTTTTGCTTAACTATAGGAGAATTTGGAATTAAGCAAGCTGAAGAAAAATACATTTTGTTTATCCATTGTCAGTAAACACGAGAAACACCATGGTTTCTGAATGATACCTTAGTATTAAGAATAGTAAATCGAGGAGTAGATGGAGAAGAAAGCAGGTTGTGTAACATTATGCCTAACTTGCTAAGCAGGGTATGGGGGTATTTCTCCCATATAATTAATAGGGAACTGAGGCATGAGATCATTAACCATCTAAGAGGTTTCAACCTTAACAGCTGAAAAGAATTGTAACCTTTTAAAGACAGCTTTATTTTATTTATTTATCAAAGCATTCAATTCATTAGTTTTAGTTACAGAGTTGTGCAACTGTCACTACAAACTAGTTTAAAATATTTACATCATCCCCAAAAGAAAGCTCTGTCCCATTTTTCAGCCATTCCCCATTCATCCCCAACACTTGGTAAGCATTAATCTACTTTCTTTTCTACAGATTTGTTTAATGGACATTTAAATAAATGGGATCATACACTAAGTGGTCTTTGTGTCTAGCTTCTTAGCATATGTTTTTGTGGTTCGTCAATGTTGTTTCATGTATCAGTACTTTATTCCTTTTAATTGATGAATAACATTCCATTGTTGGGGTAAATCGTATTTTGTTTATCTGCTTACCAGTTGATGACATATGGGTTGCTGCCACATTTTGGATGTTATGAAAATGCTGCTATAAACATTTGCACACATGCTTCTGTTTGAACATAGGTTTTAATTTCTCTTGTATAGATAACCTATGAGTGGAATTCCCGAGTCATATGCTAAGATGATGTTGAACTTATTAAGACACTGCCAAGCTGTTTTTCCAAAGTGACTTCATCAATTTACATTCCCACAAGCAATGCAGGAGAGCTCCACTTTTTCCACATCCTCTCCAACACTTGTTATTGTCTTTTTTTATTATAACTATTCTTATGGGTGTGCATCATGGTTTTACTTTGCATTTCCCTAATGATTAGCGATGAACATCTTTTCATGTACCTGTTTTCTGTTTGTATAGCCTCTTTGATGAAATGTCTACCCAAATCTTTAGCCCCATTTTAAAATAAAGCTCTTTTTGAGATACTTGTAGATTCATGTGTAGATGTAAAAAATAATACAGAGAGATCCTGTTTACACTTTACTTACTATCCCCCAATAGCAACATCTTGCATAACTATTGTTATGCAGATTTAACAACCACAAAATTGACATTGATACAATCCGTCTGTTTTATTCAGATTTTCCATCATAGATGTACTCATTTGTGTCTGTGTGTGTGTCCATTTAGTTCTGTGCAATTTTATCAGAGGTATAGGTTCTTATGACCATCACTACAGTCAAGATACAGAATAATTACATCACCATAAAGATCTCTCCTGTTATATTTTCATGATACTTCTTATCCTCCTGCTTACATTATGTAAACTGTGTCATACTATATGTAATTTTGGGGGCTTAGATTTTTTTCTCTCAGCATACTTATGCTGAGAATCACCCAGGTTATTGTATGTATCAGTGGTTATTTTTATTGCTGTGTAATACTCCACAGTATAGATTTACCAGTTTGTTTAGCTATTCACCCACTGAAAGGCATGTGTTGTTCTCACGTTTCAGATGTTATGAATAAACTGCTATTAAAAAAATTGTGTACAGCTTTTTTGTCCTTTAAAAAATTGGGCTATTTGTCTTATGGATTTATAAATGTTCTTTATGCATCCTAGATAGAAGTCCTTTATTACATATATAACGTACAACTATTTTGTCCCAGTCTTTGGCTTGCCTTTTCTCATGGTTAATGATATCTTTAGAATGGAAAAGTTTTAAATTTTGATCAATTCATCAATTTTTAATCACTTATGCTTCTGATGACATACCCAAGAAATTTTTGGCTAACTCATTATCAGAAATATTTGCTCTTATGTTTTCTTCTAAGAGTTTTATTGTTGTTGTTTTTTTTTTGAGCTGGAGTCTCGCTCTGTTGCCCAGGCTGGTGTGCAGTGGTGCGATCTTGGCTCACTGCAAAGCTCTGCCTCCTGGGTTCACACCGTTCTCCTGCCTCAGCCTCCCAAGTAGCAGGGACTACAGGTGCCTGCCACCACGCCTGGCTAAATTTTTTTTTTTTGTATTTTTAGTAGAGATGGGGTTTTACCGTGTTAGCCAGGATGGTCTCAATCTCCTGACCTCGTGCTGCCTGCCTCGGCCTCCCAAAGTGCTGGGATTACAGGTGTGAGCCACTCGTCCTGGCTGAGTTTTATTGTTTTAACTCTAACATTGAGGTCTGTGATTCATTCTTAATCAATTTTTTGTGTATGGTATTAAGTAAGGGTCTAAATTTATATTTTTGCTTTGTGGTTATGAAATTATTCTAGCACCATTTACTGAAGACAGTCCTGTTTTCATTGAATTGCCTTGATATTGATACAGGAGATAGAAATAAATTATTTAGGCAAATAAGGCAAAAGAGTGTCCTCAGCAGAACTTGTTTTCCAACAAAAAGCAGCCCAAGAAATCACTTCTTTTCTTTTCTTTTTTTTTTTTTTTTGAGACAGTCTCTCTCTGTCGCCCAGGCTGGAGTGCAGTGGTGCAATCTCGGCTCACTGCAACCTCTGCTGTCCCGGTTCAAGCAATTACTCTGCCTCAGCCTCCCAAGTAGCTGGGATTACAGGCACCTGCCACCATGCCTGGCTAATTTTTGTAGTTTTTTAGTAGAGACGGGGTTTCACCATCTTGGCCAGGCTGGTCTTGAACTCCTGACCTCATGATCCACCCGCCTCAGTCTCCCAAAGTGCTGGGATTACAGGTGTGAACCATCGCGCCTGGCCAGAAAACACTTCTTTTCTAACAAAGGGAAGCCTGGAAGATAGTGCTGCAAACATACATGAGGAAGCTGGAAGCTTGCACGGGGGATGCCAGCAGCTGTACCTATAGAAAGGGCTACCTGGGGACAGGCATGTCCACCATGGGGTCTCCACCTTCCCTTTTTTGTTAGAATGTGCAGAGTAAGAAAGAAATAAGCAACATGGAGTAGCTCAGGCAGAGGACCCAACTGCATAATAAAAGATTGGGGTTAGGGCTGCCAGAGATTTGCACCCTGTGCAGATGACACATATGGTCCTAATGGGTTTTTCAGATCCTATGTCAATCAGGTACTGCCTCCCAACTAGCTCATCTATAAAAACCCTTGCATGTCACTGCACATTGGCAATCCATTTTTCTGGGAACCCTCTCTGTGGCAGGCAAATTTCTTTCTCCTATTACAATTCTGCTCTAAATCTCACCCTTTGTATGTGTCTGCATCCTTGATTGCTGTGGCCGTGAGACCAAGAACGTGAGGTGTCACCCCATTCAATGAGGCTGCTTCAATATCTTTGTTGAAAATTAATTGACCGTTAATGTTTGGTTTTGTTTTGGGACTCTTAATTCTAGTCAATTTTTTTCTCTATGTCTATCTTCATGCCAGCACCAAATCATCTTGAATATTGTAGCTTTATAGGAAGGTTTTAATTGGAACATTTAAGTCCATCACATTTGCTCTTTTTCAATATTATTTTGGCTATCCTGAGTCTTCGCATTTTCATGTAAGTTTTAGGATCATGTCATCAGTTTCTTTTTAAAAAACCAGCTGGAATTTTGATAGGAATTGCTTTGAATCTGTAGGTCAATTTGAGAATGTCATCAACTTTACAATGTTGAAGTTGTATATTGTTTTGCAAAATTCTGGGATAAAGTCTAATTGGTCTACATATTTTTTTCCTTGTGATGTTGATTTGGCTTTGTTATCAGACTGAGGACTTTCACTGTTTTCTCCATTTCCTGGGAGAAACTGTGAAGTATTGTTGTTTTTCTTCTTTAAACATTTGATAGAATTCAGCAGGCCTGGGCTTTTTATTATGGGGGTATTTTTATTACTAATTTATTATTTTTACTTGTAATACTTCTATTGAGATTTTCTATTTTTTCTTAAGTCAGTTTCAGTATTTTTGTCTTTCTAGGAATTTGTTTCATATAAATTGTCTAATTAGTTGGCCTAAAATGTTTTATGGTTTTTCTTGTAATTTGTTAAAAAATTCTGTAAGATTAGTAGATAGTGATGTCCCCTTGTTCATTATAAATTTAGTAATTTTTGTTCTCTCTTTTTTTTTTACTTGTACTACCTAGCCATAGATTTTTCTATTTCATTCATATAAACCAAGGATAAAATCCTAAGTCCCCCAACCCACTGAACAGACCACTTCTTGGTCAAGGGGACCCTAGAGAAACCTGAGAAACTGACCGACAATGACAGAAAGAGAGGTCAGACATGCCTCATTACACCCCATCATTTTGAAGATTAGGCACTACTGACCAGCATTAACATTGAACTAGAGATCATAAGACTGACAAAACACTCTTTGTGGCAACATCACTGTTTTTCTTCATATGTTGGCCACATGAATGTCTTCTTTTGAGAAGTGTCTGCTCATACCCAGCACTCACTTTTTGATGGTGGTGTTTGGTTTTTTTTCTTGTAAATTTGTGTAAGTTCCTTGTAAATTCTGGATATTAGACCTTTGTCAGATGGTTAGATTGCAAAAATTTTCTCCCATTCTGTAGGTTGCCTGTTCACTCTGATGATAGTTTCTTTGCTATGCAGAAGCTCCATAGTTTAATTAGATTCCATTTGTCAATTTTGGCTTTTGTTGAAATTAGTTTTGGGGTTTTAGTCATGAAGTCTTTGCCCATGCATGTGTCCTGAATGGTATTGCCTAGGTTTTCTTCCAGGATTTTTATGGTTTCAGGTTTTATATTTAAGTCTTTAATCCATCTTAATTTTTGTATAAGGTGTAAGGAATGTGTCCAGTTTCTATTTTCTGCATATGGCTAGCCAGTTATTTCAGCACCATTATTTAATAGGGAATTCTTTCCCCATTACTTGTTTTTGTCAGGTTTATTGAGGATCAGATGGTTGTAGATGTGTGATGTTATTTCTGAGGTGTCTGTTATGTTCAATTAATCTATATATCTGTTTTGGTACCAGTACCATGCTGTTTTGTTTACTGCAGGCTTGTAGTATAGTTTGAAGTCAGGTAGCATGATGCCTCCAGCTTTGTTCTTTTTGCTTAGTATTGTCTTGGCTGTATGGGCTTCTTTTTGGTTCCGTATGAAATTTAATGTAGTTTTTTCATATTGTCAGTAGTAGCTTGATGGGAATAGCCTTGAATCTATAAATTCCTTTGTGCAGTATGGCATTTTCATGATATTGATTCTTCCTATCCATGAGCATGGAATGTTTTTCCATTTGTTTGTGTTGTCTCTTATTTCCTTGAGCAGTGGCATGTAGTTCTGTTTTAAGGGGCCCTCACATCCCTTGTAAGTTGTATTCCTAGGTATTTTATTCTTTTTGTAGCAATTATGAATGGGAGTTCACTTATGATTTGGCTCTCTGCTTGTCTATTGTTGGTATGTAGGAATGCTTGTGATTTTTCCACATTGATTTTTATATCCTGAGACATTGCTAAAGTTGCTTATCTGCTTAAGGAGTTTTTGGGCTTAGACAATGGGGTTTCTAAATATACAATCATGTCATCTGCAAGCAGACAGTTTGACTTCCTCTCTTACTATTTGAATACCCCTTATTTCTTTCTCTTGCCTGATTGCCCTGGCCAGAACTTCAAATATTATGTTAAATAGGAGTGGTGAGAGAGGGTATCCTTGTCTTGTGCCAGTTTTCAAAGGGAATGCTTGCTGCTTTTGCTCATTCAGTATGATACTGGTTATGGATTTTTCATAAGTAGCTCTTATTATTTTGAGATATGTTCCATCAATACCTTGTTTATGGAGAGTTTTTAGCATGAAGGGATGTTTGATTTTATCGAAGGCCTTTTCTGAATCTATTGAGATATTCACATGGTTTTTGTCATTGGTTCTATTTACATGATGGATTATGTTTATTTATTTGGGTATGTTAAACCAGCCTTGCATCCCAGGGATGAAGCCAACTTGATTGTGGTAGATAAGCTTTTTGATGTGCTGCTGTATTCAGTTTGCCAGTATTTTCTTGAGGATTTCACTTCAATGTTCATAGTGGATATTGGCCTGAAATTTTCTTTTTTTGTTGTGTTTCTGCCAGGTTTTGGTGTCAGGATAATGCTGGCCTCATAAAATGAGTTAAAGAGGAGTCCCTATTTTTCCATTGTTTGGAATTGTTTCAGAAAGAATGGTACCAGCTCCTCTTTATACCTCTGGTAGAATTTGGTTTGATTCCATCTGTTCCTGAGCTTTTTTTTGGTTGGTAAGCTATTAATTACTGCCTCAATTTTTTTTTTTTTTGGTTCCATATGAAACCAGGAAGAAGTGGAATTCCTGGTTTCCACTTCTTTCTGGTTTAGTCATGGGAGAGTGTATGTGTCCAGGAATTTATCCATTTCTTCTCAATTTTCTAGTCTATTTGCATAGAGGTGTTTATAGTATTCTCTGATGTTAGTTTGTATTTCCGTGGGGTCACTGGTGATATCCCCTTTATCATTTTTTATTGTATCTATTTGATTCTTCTCTCTTTTCTTCTTTATTAGTCTAACTAGCAGTCTATGTATTTTGTCAATATTTTCAAAAAACCAGTGCCTGGATTCATTGATTTTTTTTGAAGCATTTTTCATGTCTTTATCTTCTTCAGTTCATCTCTGATCTTAGTTATTTCTTGTCTTCTGTTAGCATTTGAATTTGTTTGCTCTTGCTTCTGTAGTTCTTTTAATTGTGATGTTAGGGTGTCCATTTTAGATCTTTACAGCTTTCTGATGTGGGCATGTAGTGTATAAATTTCCCTTTTAACACTGCTTTAGCTGTGTCTCAGAGATTCTAGTATGTTGTCTCTTTGTTCTTATTGGTTTCAAAGAACTTTTTGATATCTGCCATTATTTTGTTATTTGTCCAGCAGTCCTTCAGGAGCAGGTGGTTCAATTTTTATGTAGTCGTGCAGTGTTGAGTGAGTTTCTTAATCCTGAGTTCTGATTTGATTATGGTCTGAGAGACTGTTTGCTATGATTTCTGCTCTTTTGTATTTGCTGAGGAGTGTGTTACTACCAATTATGTGGTTGAGTTTAGAATAAGTGCTGTGTGGCACTGAAAAGAATGTATATTCTGTTGATTTGGAGAGGACAGTTCTATAGATGTCTATTAGTTCTGCTTGGTCTAGAGCTGAGTTCAAGTCCTGAACATTCTTGCCAATTTTCTGTCTCATTGATCTAATATTGACAGTGGAGAGTTAATGTCTCCCACTATTATTGTGTGGGAGTCTAAGTTTCTTTGAAGGTCTCTAAGAACTAGTTTTATGAATCTGGATGCTACTGTATTAGGTGCATAAACATTTAGGATAGTTAGCTTTTCTTGTTGCATTGATCACTTTACCATTATTTAATGCCCTTCTTTGTCTTTGATTTTTGTTGGTTTAAAGTCTGTTTTATCAGGAACTAGGATTGCAACCCCTGCTTTTTTTTTTTTTTCTTTCAATTTTCTTGGTAAATATTCCGCCATCCCTTTATTTTGAGCCTATGTTTCTCATTGCATGTGAGATGGGTCTCCTGAATACAGCACACCGATGGGTCTTGACTCTATCCAATTTGCCAGTCCATGTCTTTTCATTGGGGCATTTCACCCATTTACATAGAAGATTAATGTTGTTATGTGTGAATTTGATTCTGTTATCATGATCCTACCTGGTTATTTTGCTCACTAGTTGATGCAGTTTTTACATAGTGTCATTGGTCTTTATATTTTGGTGTGCTTTTGCAGTGACTGCTACCAGATTTTCCTTTCCATATTTATTGCTTCCTTCAAAAGATCTTGTAAGGCAGGCCTGGTGGTGACAAATTACCTCAGCATTTGCTTGTCTGGAAATGATTTTATTTCTCCTTCGCTTATGAAGTTTAGTAGGGCTGGATATGAAATTCTGGGTTGAATATTCTTTTCTTTAAAAGTGTTGAATATTGACCCCACTCTTTTCTGGCTGGTAGGGTTTCTGCAGAGAGATCTGCTGTTAGTCTGATGGCCTTCCCTTTGTGGTAACCCAACCTTTCTCTCTGGCTGCCCTTAATACTTTTTTCTCCATTTCAACCTTGTTGAATCTGCTGATTATGTGTGTGGGTGTTGCTCTTCTCAAGGAGTATCTTTTTTTCTTATACTTAACTTTAAGTTCTGGGGCACATGTGTACAACATGCAGTTTTGTTACGTAGGAATACATGTGTCATGGTAGTTTGCTGCACACATCAACCCATCACCTACATTAGGTATTTCTCCTAATGCTATCCCTCCCCTAACCCCCTACCCCTGACAGGCCCTGGTATGTGATGTTCCCTTCCCTGTGTCCATGTGTTCTCATCATTCAGCTCCCACTTATGAATGAGAATGTGCAGTGTTTGGTTTTCTGTTTTTGTGTTTGCTGAGAATGATGGTTTTCAGCTTTATCCATGTCCTGGCGAAGGACATGAAGTCATTCTTTTTTATGGCTGCATAGTATTCCATGGTGTATATGTGCCACATTTTCTTTATCCAGATTATCATTCATTGACATTTGGGTTGGTTCCAAGTCTTTGCTATTATGAATAATGCAGTAAACATACATGTCCATGTGCCTTTATAGTAGAATGATTTATAATCCTTTGGGTATATACCCAGTAATGAGATTGCTGGGTCAAATGGTATATCTGGTTCTACATCCTTGAGGAATCGCCACACTATCTTCCACAATGGTTGAACTAATTTACACTCCCACCAATAGTGTAAAAGCATTCCTATTTCTCCACATCCACTCCAGCCTCTGTTGTTTTCTGACTTTTTAGTGATTGCCATTCTAAATGGAATGAGATAGTATCTTGTTGTGGTTTTAATTTGCATTTCTCTAGTGACCAGTGATGATGAGCTTTTTTGCATATGTTTGCTGGCTGTATAAATGTCTTCTTTTGAGAATTGTCTGTTCATATCCTTGTTCCACTGTTTGATGGGGTTGTTTGTTTTTTTCTTGTAAATTTGTTTATTTGTAGATTCTGCGTATTAGCCCATTGTCAGAGGGATAGATTGCAAAAATTTTCTGTCATTCTGTAGGTTGCCTGTTAATTCTGATGGTAGTTTCTTTTGCTGTGCAGAAGCTCTTTAGTTTAATTAGATCTCATTTGTCAATTTTGACTTTTGTTGCCATTGCTTTGGTGTTTTAGACATGAAGTCTTTGCTTACGCCTATGTGCTGAATGGTATTGCCTAGGTTTTCTTCTAGAATTTTTATGTTTTTAGGTCTTACGTTTAAGTCTTTAATTCATCTTTAATTAATTTTTATGTAAAGTGTAAAGAAGGAGTCCATTTTCAGTTGTTTACGTATGGCTAGCCAGTTTTCTTAACACCACTTAATAAATAGGGAATCCTTTCCCCATAGTTTGTTTTTGTCAGGTTTGTCAAAGATCAGATGGTTGTAGATGTGTGGTTTTATGTCTGAAGCCTCTGTTCTGTTCCATTGGTCTATATATCTGTTTTGGTACCAGTGTCATGCTGTTTTGGTTACTGTAGCCTTGTAGTTTAGTTTGAAGTCAGGTAGCTTGATGCCTCCAGCTTTGTTCTTTTTGCTTAGGATTGTCTTGGCTATACGGGCTCTTTCAGTTCCATATGAAGTTTAAAGAAATTTTTTCCAATTCTGTGAAGAAAGTCAATGCTAGCTTGATGGGGAAAGCATTGAATCTGTGAATTACTTTGGATAGTATGGGCATTTTCTGGATGTTGATTCTTCCTATCCATGAATATGGAGTGTCTTTCCATTTATTTGTGTTATCTCTTATTTCCTTGAGCAGTGGTTTGTAGTTCTTGAAGATGTCCTTCACATCCCATATAAGTTGTATTCCTATGTATTTTATTCTCTTTGTAGCAATTGTGAATGGGAGTTCACTCATGATTTTGGCTCTCTGTTTGTCTATTATTGGTGTATAGGAACACTTGTGCTTTTTCCACAATGATTTTGTATTCTGAGATTTGCTGAAGTTGCTTATCAGCTTAAGGAGATTTGGGGCTGAGATGGTGGGGTTTTCTAAATATACAGTCATGCCATCTGCAAAGAGAGACAATTTAACTTCCTGTCTTCCTCTTTGTATAGCCTTTATTTCTTTCTATTGCCTGATTGTCCTGGACAGAACTTCGGATATTCTGTTGAATAGGAGTGGTGAGAGAGGGCATCCTTGTCTTGTGCCAGTTTTCATAGGGAATGATTCCAGATTTGCCCATTCAGTATGATATTGGCTGTGGGTTTGTCATAAATAACTCTTATTATTTTGAGAAACATTCCATCAATACCTAGTTTATTGAGAGTTTTTAGCATGTAGGGCTGTTGAATTTCATCTAAGGCCTTTTCTGCGTCTATTGAGATAATCATGTGGTTTTTGTCATTGGTTCTGTTTATGTGATGGATTACTTTTATTGATTAATGTATGTTGAACCAGCCTTTCATCCCAGGAATGAAGCCGACTTGACCATGGTGGATAAACTTTTTGTTTTTCTGCTGGATTCAGTTTGCCAGTATTCTATTGAGGATTTTCACATCGATGTTCATCAGGGATATTGGCCTGAAATTTTTCTTTTTAGTTGTGTCTCTGCCAGGTTTTGGTATCAGGATGATGCTGGCTTCATAAAATGAGTTAGGGAGGAGTCCCTCTTTTTCTATTGTTTGAAATAGTTTGAGAAGGAATGGTGCCAGCTCCTCTTTGTAGCTCTGGTAGAATTTGACTATGAATCTGTCTGGTTCTGGACGTTTTTTCATTGGTAGGCTATTAATTACTGCCTCAATTTCAGAACTTGTTATTGGTCTATTCAGGGACTTGACTTCTTTCTGGTTTAGACTTGGGAGGGTGTCCAAGGAATTTATCCATTTCTTCTAGGTTTTCTAGTTTATTTGCATAGAGGTGTTTATAGTATTCTCTCATGGTAGTTTTACTTCTGTGGGATCTGTGGTGATATCCCCTTTGTCATTTTTTAATCATCTATTTGATTATTTTCTCTTTTCTTCTTTATTAGTCTGACTAGTGGTCTATCTATTTTGTTGAGCATTTCAAAAAATCAGCTCCTGGATTAATTGATTTTTTGAAGGGTTTTTCATGTTGCTCTCTCCCTCAGTTCTGTTCTCATCTTAGTTATTTCTTGTCTTCTTCCAGCTCTTGAATTTGTTTGCTCTTACTTCTCTAGTTCATTTAATTGGGATATTAGGATGTCGATTTTAGATCTTTCCTGATTTCTTTTGTGGGCATTTAATGTTATAAATGTCCATCTAAACACCGTTTAAATGTCTCCCAGAGATTCTGGTACATTGTGTCTTTGTCCTCATTGGTTTCAAAGAACGTCTTTATTTCTGCCTTCATTTCATTATTTACCCAGTAATCATTCAGGAGCAGGTTGTTCAGTTTCCATGTAGTTGTGTGGTTTTTAGTGAGTTTCTTCATCCTGAGTTTTAATTTGATTGCCCTGTGGTCTTAGAGACTGTTTGTTATGATTTCCGTTCTTTGGCATTTGCTGAGTAGTGTTTTACTTCCATTTATGTTGTCAATTTTAGAATAAGTGCCATGATGTTCTGAGAATAATGTATATTCTGTTGATTTGGGGTGGAGATTTTTTAGATGTCTGTTAGGTCCGTTGAGTCCAGGGGTGAGTTCAAGTCCTGAATATTCTTGTTAATTTTGTCTCGTTGATCTGTCTAATATTGAGAGTGGGGTGTTAAAGTCTCCCACTATTATTGTGTGAGAGTCTGAGTCTCTTTGTAGTTCTCTAAGAACTTGCTTTATGAATCTGGGTGCTCCTGTATTAGGTGAATATATATTTAGGATAGTTAGCTCTTCTTGTTACACTGATCCCTTTACTATTATGTATGCCCTTCTTTGTCTCTTTTGGTTTTTGTTGGTTTAAAATCTGTTTTATCAGAGACTAGGAATTCAACCCCTGCTTTTGAATTTTTTTTGCTTTCCATTTGCTTGGTAAATAATCCTCCCTCCCTTTATTTTGAGCCTATGTGTGTCTTTGCACATGAGATGGATCTCCTCAAAACAGCACACTGATTGATCTTGACTCTTTATCCAATGTGCCAGTCTGTGTCTTTTAATTGGGGCATTTAGCCCATTTACATTAAAAAATTTTTTTTTTATTATTATACTTTAAGTTCCAGGGTACATGCAGAACGTGCAGGTTTGTTACATATGTATACATGTGTCATGTTGGTGTGCTGTACCCATTAACTCGTCATTCACATTAGGTATATCCCCTAATGCTATCCCTCCCCACTATCCCCGCCCCACAATAGGCCCCAGTGTGTGATGTTCCCCTTCCTCTGTCCAAATGATCTCATTGTTCAGTTCCCACCTATGAGTGAGAACATGCGGTGTTTGGTTCTCTGTTCTTGCGATAGTTTGCTGAGAATGATGGTTTCCAGCTGCATCCATGTCCCTACAAAGGACACAAACTCATCCTTTGTTATGACTGCATAGTATTCCATGGTGTATATGTGCCACATTTTCTTAATCCAGTCTGTCACTGATGGACATTTGGGTTGATTTCAAGTCTTTGCTATTGGGAATAGTGCTGCAATAAACATACGTGTGCATGTGTCTTTATAGCAGCATGATTTATAATCCTTTTGGTATATCCTTAGTAATGGGATGGCTGGGTCAAATGATATTTCTAGTTCTAGATCCTTGAGGAATAACCACACTGTTTTCCACAATGGTTGAACTAGTTTACAGTCTCACCAACAGTGTAAAAGTGTTCCTATTTCTCCACATCCTCTTCAGCACCTGTTGTTTCCTGATTTTTTAATGATTGCCAATCTACCTGGTGTAAGATGATATCTCACTGTGGGTTTGATTTGCATTTCTCTGATGGCGAGTGATGATGAGCATTTTTTCATGTGTCTGTTGGCTGTATGAATGTCTTCTTTTGAGAAGTGTCTGTTC
>NW_012101425.1:22638-65389 GCF_000951045.1 Mandrillus leucophaeus | reverse complement strand
TTGTAGAGTTTCTGCTGAGAGATCTGCTGTTAGTCTGATGGGCTTCACTTTGTGTGTAACCCAACCTTTCTCTCTGGCTGCCCTTAACATTTTTTCCTTGATTTCAACTTTGGTGAGTCTGACAATTATGTGTCTTGGAGTTGCTCTTCTCGGGGAGTATCTTTGTGGCATTCTCTGTATTTCCTGAAGTTGATTGTTGGCCTGCCTTACTAGGTTGTGGAAGTTCTCCTGGATGATATCCTGCAGAGTGTTTTCCAATTTGGTTCCATTTTCCTCGTCACTTTCAGGCACACCAATCTGTCGTAGATTCGGTCTTTTCACATAATCCCATATTTCTTGGAGGCTTTGTTCATTTCTTTTTGCTCTTTTTTCTCTACACTTCTCTTCTCGCTTCATTTCATTCATTTGATCTTCAATCACTGATAATCTTTCTTCCAGTTGATCCAGTTGGTTGCTGAAGCTTGTGCGTTTGTCACGTAGGTCTTGTGTCATGGTTTTCATCTCTATCAGTTCTTTTAAGGTCTTCTCTGCATTGATTATTCTAGTTATCCATTCATCCATTCTTTTTTCAAGGTTTTTAGTTTCTTTGCACTGGTTATGTAGTTCCTCTTTTAGCTCTGAGAAGTTTGATCGACTGAAACCTTCTTCTCTCAACTCATCAAAGTCATTCTCCGTCCAGCTTTGTTCCGTTGCTGGCAAGGAGCTCCTTTCCTTTCGAGGTGGAGATGTGCTCTGATTTTTTGAATTTCCAGATTTTCTGTGCTGCTTTTTCCCCATCTTTGTGGTTTTATCTGCCTTTGGTCTTTTATGATGGTGACGTACTGATGGGGTTTGGTTGTGGATGTCCTTTCTGTTTGTTAGTTTTCCTTCTAACAGTCAGGACCCTCAGCTGCAGGTCTGTTGGAGTTTGCTTGAGGTCCACTCCAGACCCTGTTTGCCTGGGTATCAGTAGCAGAGGCTCAGTTGAAAATACAGAAATCACCCATCTTCTGTGTCGCTCACGCTGGGAGCTGGAGGCTGGAGCTGTTCCTATTCAGCCATCTTGGGCGCCACTCCCATTTACATTTAAGGTTAATGTTGTTATGTGTGAATTTGATTTTGTCATTAGGATGCTAACTTGCTATTTTCCCCATTAATTGGTGCAGTTTCTTCATAGTGTCAGTGGCCTTTAGAATTTTATGTTTTTGCAGTAACTGGTACTGGTTGTTCTTCTCCATGTTTAGTGCTTCCTTCAGGAGCTCTTGTAAGGTAGACCTGGTGGTGACAAAGTCTCTCAGCATTTGCTTGTCTATAAAAGATTTTATTTCTCCTTCGTTTTTGAAACTTGATTTGGCTGGATATGAAATTCTGGGTTGAAAATTCTTTTCTTTAAGAAAGTTGAAATTTGGCCTTCACTCTCTTCTGGCTCATAGGGTTTCTGCAGAGAGATCTCCTGTTGGTCTGATGGGCTTCCCTTTGTGGGTAACCTGGCCTTTCTCTCTGGCTGCCCTTAACATTTTTTTCTTCATTTCAACCTTGGTGAACTTGACAATTATGTGTCTTGGGGTTACTCTTCTCGAGGAGTATCTTTGTGGTTTTATCTGTGTTTCCTAAATTTGAATGTTGTCCTGTCTTGCTAGGTTGGAGAACTTCTCTTGAATAATATCCTGATGACTGTTTTGCAACTTAGATCTATTCTTCCCATCACCTTCAGGTTCACCAATCAAATGTAGATTTGGTCTTTTCACATAGTCCCATATTTCTTGGAGGCTTTTTTTGTTCCTTTTCATTGTTTTTTCTCTAATCTTGTCTTATCACTTCATTTCATTAATTTGCTCTTCAGTCTCTACTATCCTTTCTTCCACTTGATCGATATGACTATTGATACCTGTGTATGCTTCATGAACATCTCGTACTGTGTTTTTCAGCTCCATCGGGTCATTTATATTCTTCTCTGAACTGGTTTTTCTAGTTAGCAATTTGTCTAATTATTTTTTTCAATGTTCTTATCTTCCTTGCATTGCATTAGATCATGGTCATTTCATTCAGAGGAGTTTGTTATTACCCACCTTCTGAAGCCTTCTTCTATGAGTTCATCAAACTCATTCTCTATTCAGTTTTGTTCCCTTGCTGCTGAGGAGTTGTGACTTTGGAGGAGAAGTGGAGTTCTGGTTTTGGGAATTTTCAGTCATTTTGCACTGGTTTTTCTTCATCTTCATGGGTTTATCTACCCTTGATCTTGGATGTTGGTGACCTTCAGATTGGGACTCTGAGTGGATGTGCTATTCCTTTCTGTTTGTTAGTTTTCCTTCTAATAGGCCCCTCTGCTGCAGGTCTGTTGGAGTTTGCTGGAGGTCCAGTCTAGACCCTGTTTGCCTGGGTAACACCAGCGGAAACTGCAGAACAACAAAGATCCTTGCCTGTTGTTTCCTCTAGAACCTTTGTCTCAGAGGGCCACATGCCAGATGCCAGCCAGAACTCTCTTGTATGAAGTTCTCTCAGTCCCTACTGAGAGACTTGTCTCCAGTGGGGAAACAGAGGGGTCAGGGTCCCACTTGAGGAGGCAGTCTGACCCTTAGCAGAGCTTGAACGCTGTGCTGGGAGATCTGCTGCTCTCTTCAGAGCCATCAGTCAGTGACATTTCAGCCTGCTGAAGCTGCATCCACAACCACCCCTTCCACCAGGTGCTCTGTCCCAAAGAGATGGAGGTTTTATCTATAAGTCCCTGACTGGGGCTGCTGCCTTTTTTTCAGAGATGCCCTGCCCAGAGAGGAGGAATCTAGAGAGGCAGTTTGGCCACAGCTGCCTTGCTGAGCTGTGGTGGGCTCCACCTATTTCAAAATTCCTGGTGGCTTTGTTTACATTGTGAGGGTAAAACCACCTACTCAAGCCTCAGCAATGGCAGACACCCCTCCCCCACCAAGCTTGAGTGTCCCAGGTCAAACTTAGACTGCTGTGCTGGCAGCAAGTATTTCAAGCCAGTTGATCTTAGCTTGCTGGGCTCCATGGGGGTGGGACCTGCCAAGCCAGACCACTTGGCTTTCTGGCTTCAGCCCCCTTTCTGGAGGAGTGAACAATTATGTCTCACTGCATTTCAGGCGCCATTGGGGTATGAAAAAAAATACAAGCAAACAACAACAACATAAAAACTCTTGCCAGTAGCTCAATGTCTGCCCAAATGGCCACCCAGTTTTGTGCTTGAACCCAGGGCCCTGGTGGCATAGGCTCTGGAGGGAATCTCCTGGTCTGTGGGTTGTGAAGATCGTGGGAAAAGTGCAGTATCTGGGCTGGAGTGCACTGTTCCTCAGGCACAGTCCCTCATGGCTTCTGTTGGATTGGGGGAGAGAATTTCCCTACCTCTCCCGCTTCCTGGGTAAGATGATGCCACATGCTGCTTCAGTTTGCCCTCTGTGGGCTTCACTCACTGTCCAACCAGTCCCATTGAAATAAAATGGGTACCTCAGTTGAAAATGCAGAAATCACCCACCTTCTGCATCGTTCTCACTGGGAGCTGCAGACCAGAGCTGTTCCTATTCAGCCATCTTGCCAGCAATCCTCGAGGAGTATATTAGTGATGTTCTCTATTTCCTGAATTCAAATTTTGGCCTCTATTGCTAGGTTGGGGAAGTTCTTCTGGATAATATCCTGAAAAGTGTTTTCCAACTTGGTTCCATTTTCAGCATCGCTTTCAGGTACACCAATCAAATGTAGGTTTAGTCTTTTCACATAGTTCCATATTTCTTGGAGATTTTGTTTGTTCCTTTTCATTATTTTTTCTCTAATCTTGTCTTCATGCCTAACTTCAGTAAGTTGATGTTCAATCTCTGATACATTTTCTTCTGCCTGATCAATTTGGCTATTGATACTTGTGTATACTTCACAAAGTTCTTTTGCTGTGTTTTTTAGCTCCATCAGGTCATTTATGTTCCTCTCTAAACTGTTTATTTTAGTTACTAGTTCCTGTAACCTTTATCAAGCTTCTTAGCTTCCTTGTGTTGGGTTAGAACATGTTTCTTTAGCTCAAAGGAGTTTGTTATTACCCACCTTCTGAAGCCTACTCCTGTGAATTCATCAATCTCATTCTTTGTCAAGTATTTTGCCCTTGGTGGAGAGGAGTTGCTATCATTTGGAGGAGAAGAGGCATGGTTTTCAGAATTTTCAGTGTTTTTGTCCTGGTTTTTCCTCATCTTCGTGGATTTATCTACCTTTGATCTTTGAGGCTAATGAACTTTGGATGGGGTTTTTCTGTGGGGGTCCTTTATGTTCCTGTTGATGTTTTTGCTTTCTGTTTGTTAAGTTTTCTTCTAACAGTCAGGCCCCTCTTCTGTAGATCTGCTGTAGTTTGCTGGAGGTTCACTCCAGACCCTGTCCACCTGGGTATTACCAGTGGAGGCCGTAGAATGGCAAACACTGCTGCCTGCTCCTTCCTCTGGAAGCTTCATCCCAGAGGGGCACCAGCCTGATGCCAGCCAGAGCTTGCCTATATGAGGTGTCTCTTGACCCCTGTCTGGAGGTGTCTGTAGTCAGGAGGCATAAGAGTAAGGAACCCACTTGAGGAGGTAGTCTGTCCCTTAGCAGAGCCTGTGCACTGTCCTGGAAGAATCCTTCTTGTCAGAATCAGCTGCTCTCTTCAGATCCAGCAGGCAGGAATGAATAAATCCACTGAACTGCACCCATAGTCACCCCTTTACCCAGGTGCTCTGTCCCAGGGAGATGAGAGTTTATCTGTAAGCTCCTGACTGGGGCTGTTACCTTTCCTTCAGAGATGCCTTCCCCATCAGGAGGAATCTAGAGATGCAGACTGGCCACAGTCACTTTGCTGCACTCTGATGAATTTGCCCATTCCACACCTCCCAGCCTCCTTAGTACTGTCAGGGGAAAACCACCTACTCAATCCTCAGTAATGGCAGATGCACCTTCCCCCACCAAATTTGATCTTCCCAGGTCGACTTCAGACTGCTATGCTGGCAGTGAAAATTTCAAGCCAGTGTTTCTTAGCTTGCTGGACTCCATGGTAGTGGGACCTGCTGAGTGAGACCACTTGACTCCATGGCTTCAGTCCCCTTTCCAGGGGAGTGAACGGTTCCATCTTGCTGGAGTTCCAGCTGCCACTGGGGTACCAAAAAGTACTCCTGCAGCTATCTTGGCGTCTGCCCAAACAGCTGCCCAGTTTTGTGCTTGAAACCCAGGACCCTGGTGGTGTAGGTACATGAGGGAATCTCCTGATCTGCAGATTGCAAAAACTATTGGAAAAGCATATTAACCCAGCTGGGTAGCACAGTTCCTCATGGCTTTCCTTGCCTGGGGGGAGGGTGGTCTCCCAGCTTCTTGCACTTTTGGGGTGAAGCTACAGCCTACCCTGCTTCTGCTCACCCACTGTGGGTTGGAACCGTTGCCTAACCAGTCCCAGTGAGATGAACTTGGTACCTCAGCTGGAAATGCAGAAATCACCCACCTTCTGTGTTGGTCTTACTGGGAACTGCAGAGCAGAGCTGTTCCTATTTGGTCATCTTGGCCCCTCATCTCTACTTTCTTTTTGCCTGTAGGATTTCTGATAAGAATTCTGCTGTAATTCTCATGTTCTGTAGGTAATGTCATTTCTTGTCTGTCTGCCTTCATAATTTTCCTTTGTTTGAATTTCACTAGTTTGAATTTGAAATGTTTTGGTGGATTTTTTGCTTGTTTGCTTGACATTTGCCCTGCTTATTCTCTGTGCTTTTTGAATCTGTGATTTTGTGTCTGACACAGTTTTTATTTTGTCATTATTTTTTCAAATGTTTTTTCTGTCATGTTTTCTTTTTTTTGGGGGGGGATTACAATTACACATATTACACCCATTCAATATTATCCAACAGCTTTTGGATGTAGTGTTCTGTTTCTTACAGTCTAGTTTTTCCATGTCTGTGTCAGTTTTTGTCATTTCTGTTTCCCTGTTCTCAAGTTACCTGATTATTTCCGTTAACTGTTTCAAGTCTCCTGGTATCCAGCAAAGTCTTCTTTATTTTTGTTACTGTATTTTTGCCTTCTTGCATTTTCAGTTGATTCTTTATTATATTTTTGATCTCCCTGTTAGAATTACCTATCTGATTTTGCATGTCCTCTATCCTTTTCATTACAGTCTTTAGTATATTAATTATGACTATTTTATGTATAATAAATTTTA
This sequence comes from Mandrillus leucophaeus, assembly GCF_000951045.1. Taxonomy (NCBI): domain Eukaryota; kingdom Metazoa; phylum Chordata; class Mammalia; order Primates; family Cercopithecidae; genus Mandrillus; species Mandrillus leucophaeus. The sequence continues at coordinate 59,247 of NW_012101425.1, read as the reverse complement.
TTCAGCAAATTTACTAAATCTCTTATTAATGATAGTAATATATATGTAGATTTATTAGATTTTTCCTGCTTAATTTTTCTGTCTTTATTGAAGTATACTTGAGTATGTGAAGTATACATCACATACTTATTTTTTGTGCTATGAATACTTAAGATCAACTCTTTTAGCAAATTCCAAATCTATAATAAAGTATTTTATAGTTATTATATAGTATTGTAGTCACCATGTTGTACATTATATCCCTAGAACTTATTTATCCCACATGACTAAACTTTGGTACCCTTTTACTTACAGCTCTTGACTTTTTTTTTTTTTTTTTTACATTGCATTTCCTGGCAAACAATGTTCTAATCTCTACTTATATGAGTTCAGCTTGTTTGTTTATTTATATATTTTTTAAATTTCAGAGATGGGGAGTGCAGTGGCATGATCATAACTCACTGCACCCTTTAACTCCTGACTCAAGCAATCCTCCTGCCTCACCCTCCCAAGTAGCTCAGACTGCAGGTATGTGCCACCATGCCCAGCTATTTTTTTTTTAATGGAGACTAGGTCTTGCTATGTTGTCTAGGCTGATGTCCTACTTTTATCCTCAAGCAATCCTTCTATCTCAGCCTCCCAACACTCTGGCATAACAGGTATGAGTCACCACACCTAGCCAACTCAAGTTTTTAAAAATCCACATATAAGGGAGATCATGCAATATTTGTCTTTCAGTGTCTGGCTTATTTCACTTCACCTAATATCCTCCTAGTTTATCTACATTGTCACAAATGACAGAATTTTCTTCTTTTTAAGGCTAGATAATATTCTGTGTGTGTGTGTGTTTGTATGTGTGTATACTTTAGAAATCCATTTATTTGACAAACACTTAGGTTGTCTCTATATTTTGGCTATTGTGAATAATGTTGCAATGGACCTGGGGGATGCTGATATCACTTCAAGATACTGATTTTATTTCCCTTGTATATATATCCAGAAATGGAATTGATGGATAGTATGGTAGTTCTCTTTTTAAGTTTTTGAGGAATCTCTATATTGTTTTCCATAACGACGGTACCAATTTATACTCCTGTAAACAGTATACTAGGGTTCCTTTTTCCCCACATCTTCACCAACACTTTTATTTATTTATTTATTTATTTATTTATTTATTTTCTGAGGTGAAGTTTCACTCTGTCACCCAGGCTGGAGTGCAGTGGTGTTAACTCAGCTCACTGCAACCTCTGCCTCTTGGGTTCTAGTGATTCTCCTGCCTCAGCCTCCAAGTAGCTGGGATTACAGGCTTGTACCACCACGTCTAGCTAATTTTTGTATTTTTAGTAGAGATGAGGTTTCACCGTGTTGGCCAGGCTGGTAGGAACAGGCCATTTTCACTTCTTTTGTGATTCTTCAGTTACTTCAGGCCATCTGGATATATACATGCAGGTCACAGGGGATATGATGGCTTAGCTTGGGCTCAGAGGCCTGACATTCCTGTCTTCTTATATTAATGAGAAAAATAAAATGAAATAGTGGTAAAGTGTTGGGGCGGCAAACATTTTTGAGGGTGGTATGGAGAGATAATGGGCCATGTTTCTCAGGGCTGCTTTGAGCAGGATTAGGGGTTGCATGGGAACCTAGAGTGGGAGAGATTAAGCTGAAGGAAGATTTCGTGGTAAGGGATGACATTGTGGCGTTGTTAGAAGAAACATTTGTCATATAGAATTGTTGGTGATGGCCTGGATATGGTTTTGTATGAATTGGAAAACTAAACGGAATAGGAGAAGGAGAAAAACAGGTATTAAAGGACTAAGAATTGGGAGGACCCAGGACATCCAATTAGAGAGTGCCTAAGGAGGTTCAGCATAGCCCTGCCAGCAAAGATTATTTATTTACTTTAAGAGTTGAGAGTGGCAGTTTGGGGATAGCACCAGGAGATATCAGCTGTGATGGCTTGGAGAAACAGTGTAAACCAGCAGTGTAAACAAGAGCAGGGCATTTATGAGTAGCTGAGAATGGTGAATAGGAGTATGACTAGACAGAAGATAGTAGGGATGACAAGTTTTTGGGGCACAGTCCAAGTTGGTCTGGTGTCTGGAATGAGACTGGGGCCTAATAAAAAGGAGCGTCCATACAGGAGCTCAAATGGGCTGTACCCTGTAGCATTCCAAGGACAGGCCTGAATTCTGAGAAGGGAAAGTGGTAAAAGTATTGTCCAGTCCTTTTTAAGTTGGTAACTGAGCTTGGTGAGGTGTGTTTTAAAAAGACCATTAGTTCACTGGATACCAAGAGCCTGAGAAACTGCTTGGGTGATTTGACTAAAAAAGGCTGGTCTGTTATCAGACTGTATACAGGTGGGAAGGCCAAACCAAGGAATTATGTCTAACAGAAGGGAAGAAATAACTGCAGTGGCCTTCTCAGACCCTGTGGGAAAGGCCTCTACACATCCAGTGAAAGTGTAGAGGTATTTTAGTTTCCTGACTCAGGCATGTGAGAAAGTCAATTTGCCAGTCCTGAGAGGGGGCAAATAGCCAAGCTTGATGTGTAGGGAAGGGAGGGGGCCTAAGAAATTCCTGAGGAGTAGTAGAATGGCAGATGGAACACTGAGAAGTTATTTCCTTGAGGATGGATTTCCATGATGGAAAGGAAGTGAGAGGTTCTAAGAGGCAGGCTAGTGGCTTGTAACCTGCATGGAAGAGGTTATGAAATGAAAACAGAATAGAATGGGCCTGTGAGGCTTGAAGTAAATATTTTCCTTGGTCCAAGAACCATTTGCCTTGTGTGGGAAGAGATTGAAAGGTGGAAGTCTCACTGGGGGAGTGGGTGGGCGTGGCCAGATGAGGAGGAGAAAAACTGAGGGATAGAAGCTGGAATTCTAGCTGCTTTTTTTTTTTTTTTTTTTTTTTTTTTTTTTTTTTTTGAGACGGAGCCTCGCTCTGTCGCCCGGGCTGGAGTGCAGTGGCCGGATCTCAGCTCACTGCAAGCTCCACCTCCCGGGTTTCTGCCATTCTCCTGCCTCAGCCTCCCGAGTAGCTGGGACTGCAGGCGCCCGCCACCTCGCCCAGCTAGTTTTTTGTGTTATTTTTGGTAGAGACGGGGTTTCATCATGTTAGTCAGGATGGTCTCGATCTCCTGACCTTGTGATCTGCCCATCTCGGCCTCCCAAAGTGCTGGGATTACAGGCTTGAGCCACCGCGCCCGGCTCTAGCTGCTTTTTTAGCTACCTTATCAGCATAAGCATTCTCCTGAGTGATGGGATCTGATGCCTTTTGATGGACTTTGCAGTGAATGACTCCAGCTTCCTTTGGAAGTAAAGGGGCTTTGAGAAGCATTTTTATTAAAGAGGCATTAATGATGGAGGACCCTTGTGTAGTGAGGACACCTCTTTCAGCCCATATAACAGCATGGTGGTGCAGGATATGGAAGGCATATTTAGAGTCAATATAAATACTGACGTGTAGTCCCTTTGCAAGAGTGAGTGCTTGAGTTAAGGCAATGAGTTTGACTTGTTGAGAGGTAGTGGAGGGGGGCAGAGTGGTAGCCTCAATGATAGGTGTGGAAGATACTGTAGCCTAGCCTGCCTTTGCTGGTGAGTGGCAATTAGGCCTGGTGGAATTGTCATCAATAAACCAAGTGTGTTCAGGGTGAGGAAAAGGAAAGAAGGAAATATGGGGAAATTGAGTGAATGTCAGGTGGATCAGAGAGATACAGTCATGGGGGTCAGGTGTGGTATCAGGAATAATGTGGGAGGCCAAATTGAAGTCTGGGCCAGGAACAATGGTAATTGTGGGAGACTCAATAAAGAGTGAGTATAGCTGAAGGAGCCAGGGAGCAGAAAGTATATGCATAAGGTGGGAGGAAGAAAATAGATTTTGGAAGTTATGAGAACTATACAGAGTGACTTGAACATAGTTTGTGATTTTGAGGGCCTCTAAAGTATTAAGGCAGTGGCAGCTGCTGCATGCAGACATGAGGGCTAGGCTAACACAGTAAGGTCAAGTTGTTTGGACAGAAGGGCTATACAGGGAATGGTCCCAGCTCTTGTGTAAGAATTCTGACTGCATTAACCATGCCAGGAAGGAAAGGAGTTGTTTTGTAGAAGGGATTGGGGTTTGGGAGATTAGTTGGACATGATCAGCAGGGAGAGCATGTGTGTTTTTTATGAAGAATTATGTTGAGATAGGTAAAGGATGAGGAAGAAATTTGGGCTGGACTGAAGTAATGGGAGCTGTCTGTGAAACCTTGAGGCAGTACAGCTCAGGTAATTTGCTGAGCCTGATGAGTGTCAGGGTCAGTCTAACTGAAAGCAAAGAGAGGCTGGGATGAATGGTACAAAGGAATAGCAAAGAAAGCATGTTTGAGATCCAGAACAGAATAACAGATTGTGGAGGGAGGTATTGAAGATAGGAGAGTATATGGGTTTGGCATTATGGGGTGGATAGGCAAAACAATTTGGTTGATAAAACACAGATCCTGAACTAACTTGTAAGACTTGTCTGGTTTTAGGACAGGTAAAATGAGGGAATTGTAAGGAGAGTTTATAGGCTTTAAAAGGCCATGCTGTAACAGGAGAGTGATAACAGGCTTTAATCCTTTTAAAGCATGCTTTGGGTGGGTTACTGGCATTGAGTGGGGTAAGGGTGATTAGGTTTTAATGGGACAGTAATGGGCATGTGATTTGTTGCCAGGAAGGGAGTAGAGGTGTACCATATTTGTGGGTTAAGGTGGAGAGATACAAGGGGAGGATGCGAAGGAGGCTCTGAACTGGGAAAAAGGGCAGCAATGAGGTGTGGCTGTAGCCTAGGAATAGTCAGGGAAGCAGATAATTTAGTTAAAATGTTTTGGCCTAATAAGGAAACTGGGCAGGTGGGGATAACTAAAAAGGAGTGCATAAAAGAATATGGTCCAAGTTGGCACCAGAATTGGGGAGTTTTAAGAGGTTTAGAAACCTGGCCGTCAATATCTACAACAGTTATGGAGGAAAGGGAAACAGGCCCTTGAAAAGAAGATAATGTGGAGTGGGTAGGCTCCGTATTGATTAAGAAGGGGACGGACTTACCCTCCACTGTGAGAGTTACCCGAAGCTCGGTGTCTGCAATGGTCTAAGTGGCTTCCGAGGTGATCAGGAAGCATCAGTCTTCAGCTGCTAAACCGAGAAGATCTGGGAAGGAGTCAGTCAGAGAGCCTTGGGCCAGAGTTCCAGGGGCTCTGGGAGTGGCTGCCAGGTGAGTTGAACAGTCCAATTTTCAGTGGGATCCCACACAGATGGGACATGGCTTAGGAGGAATCCCAGGCTGTGGGCATTCCGTGGCCCAGTGGCCAGATTTCCAGCATTTGTAGCAAGCTCCTGGGGGAGGAGGTCCTGGAGGAACCCCTGGCAGCTGCGGTTCAGGCGTTTGGAGTTCTTGTGTGCTGGAGATGTGGCTGGGGTTTGTCTCACAGTGGAGGCAAGGAATTGCAACTCAGAAAAACATTGCTACTTGGCTGCCTCTATTATTGTACACCTTGAAGGCGAGGTTAATTAAGTCCTGTTGTGGGGTTTGAGGGCTGGAATTTAATTTTTGGAGCTTTATTCTAATGTCAGGAGCTGACTGGGTGATAAAATGCATATTTAAATGAGATGGCCTTCTGACCCTTCAGGGTCTAGGGCTGTAAAGAGTCTAAGGGTTGCTGCCAAATGGGCCATGAACTGGGCTGGGTTTTTCATATTTGATGAAAAAGAGCCTAAATGCTAACTGATTTGGGAGAGGTCAGATAAAGAAAAAGGAGCATTAACCTTGACTATGCCTTTAACTCCAGCCACCTTTTAAAGAGGAAATTTCTGGGCAAGTGGGGGACGGCTAGTCACGGAATGAAACTGTAAGCTGGACCAGGTGTGAGGAGGGGAGGTGATAAAACGATTATAGGGTGGAGGAGCGGAGGCTGAGGCTGAGGAAGAATTGGGACCTAGCTCAGCCTGGCGAGGAGCAGCCTGGGGAGGAGGGGAGAGGTCAGATGGGTCCATAAAAAAGGAAGATTGGAAAGATTCAGCGATGCTTGGGGTTGGGACTGAGGGGACAGGCGGGAGGGAAAGAAGGAAGATTTGGGATGAGTTACATTGGGAACAGAGACTAGGCAGGGACCGATGTGTAAAAGAATGCCTGGACGTCAGGCACCTCAGACCGTTTGCCCATTTTATGACAAGAATTATTTAGGTCTTGTGGGATGGAGAAATCAAAAGTGCCATTTTCTGGCCATGTAGAGCCATTATTGAGTTTGTATTGTAGTTAAGCAGCATTGCAGAAGAAAATAAGGCATTTAGGTTTTAGGTCAGGTGTGAGTGGAAGAGGTTTTAAGTTCTTGAGGACACAGGCTAAGGGAGAAGGAGGAATGGAGGGTGGAATGTTGCCTATAATGAAGGAGGCAAGTCCAGATAAAAGAGAGGGTAGAGACACGGAGAGAAGGGGTGGGGGTGCTTGCCCCCCTGGAAAGTGGAGAGAAAAGAGGGTAGAGACACAGAGAGAAGGAGTGGGGTGTTCTTGTTCCCCAGGAAAGTGGAAAATGGGTAGAGACACAGAGAGAAGGGGTGGTGGGGTGCTTGCCCCCCAGAAAAGCAGTGCTTGCCACTAAGGGTGAAGGACCAAGCTAGGCATTCCCGCGTGGTCGGACACCTCTGAAACGTGGGTGAATAATCAAGCAGACATCCCCGCATGATTAAACACAAAGGGAAGACTGTCTTCTTGAGTCCATGACTGGCGCTGGAGTTTTGGGTTCATGGATTAAACTCGTCTCCTGTCTCTACCAGAAAAGGAAAGGAACTGAAATTAAGAGAAGGGAGAGATTGAAGTGTGGTGCCAAGATTGAAAAGAAAAAGCGGTTGAGGGATAGTGAGAGAGGTTGGAGAAGAGAGTGAAAACAGATTGCTTACCCGATTTAAAATTGGTAAGATGTTCCTTGAGCTGGTTGGTCTGAGGACCTGAGGTCATAGGTGGATCTTTATCATGGAGCAAAGAGCAGGAGGACAGGGGATTGATCTCCCAAGGGAGGTCCCCCGACCTGAGTCACGGCACCAAATTTCACTCGCATCCATGTGAAGAGACCATCAAACAGGCTCTGTGTGAGCAACAAGGCTGTTTATTTCACCTGGGTGCAGGCGGGCTGAATCCGAAAAGAGAGTCAGCCAAGGGAGATAGGTAGGGATGGGGCCATTTTATAAGATTTGGGTAGGTAAAGGATAATTACAGTCAAAGGGGGTTGTTCTCTGGTGGGCAGGTGTGGGGGTCACAAGGTGCTCAGTGGGGGAGGTTTTGAGCCAGGATGAGCCAGGAGAAGGAATTTCACAAGGTAATGTCATCAGTTAAGGTAGGAACAAGCCATTTTCACTTCTTCTGTTATTCTTCAATTACTTTAGGCCATCTGGATATATACGTGCAGGTTATGGGGGATATGATGGCTTAGCTTGGGCTCAGAGGCCTGACAATAATCCCTTCTCAGTTGTCCCCCAAAGTCTTAACTTGTTTCAGCCCCAACACAAAAGTTCTCAAGTCCAAATTCCAAAGCCTCATCTCAGACTCAAGTCGAGTTCCTTCCATCTATGAACCTGTAGAATCAAAATCAAGTTATTTACTCCCAAGATATAATGGTGGTACTGGCATTGAGCAAACGTCCCCATTCCAAAAGAGAGAGAGAATTCAGTCAAAAGAAAGGGCTAATAGGCCCTACACAAGTCTTAAACCCAAGAGGATATTCATTGAATCTTAAAGCTCCAAAATAATCTCATTTGACTCGACGTCCTGCATCCAGTGCACACTGGTGTGAGGAGTGGACTTCCAAAGCCATGGGTAGCTCTGCTTCTGTGGAATTGCTGAATGCAGCTGACATGGCTGCCCTAATGGGTTGGAGTCCCAGTGCTTATGACTTTCTCAGGCTGAGGGTGCAAGCTGCGCTTACCTCTGTTGTTGTTGGGTCTAGAGGATGTCAGCCCCCTCTCACAGCTCCATTAGGTAGGCAGTGACCTGGTGGTGAGTCTGTGTGGGAACTGCAATGCCACATTTCCCCTCAGCACTGCCCTAGTAGAGGCACTCTGTTGCAGCTCCATTTCTGTGGCAAGTTTCTGCCTGGGCATCCATTCTTTCTCATACAACCTTTGAAATGTTAGGTGGAAGTTGCCGAGGCTCCTTTACTCTTGCATTCTTTGTGCCCACAGGCTTAACACCACATGGAAGCTGCTGATTTACAGCTTGTGCCCTCTGAAGCAGTGTCCTGGACCCCTTTGAGTCAAGGTTGGAGCCAGAGCAGCCAGGATATGAAGAGCAGTTTCCTGAGGCTGAGTAGGATAGCAGAACCCAGGACTTGGTCCCCGAAACCATTATTTCCTGGTAGACCTCTGGGCTGTCCCAAAGACTTCTGAAATGCCTCCTAGTCTTTTTTTTTTTTTTTTTTTAAACTCATTGTCTTGGATATTAGCACTTGGCTCCTTTTTAGTAATGCTAATCTCTCTAGCAAGTGATTGCTCTAAAGCCTGCTTGGATTCTTTCTTTACCGCAGGGCTAATATGCACATTTTCTGAACTTATGCTCTGCTTTCCTTTTAAATATAAGCACTAACTTCAAGTCATTCATTTGCTCCTATATCTGATAACATGTTGTTATAAGCAACCAGGCTACATCTTGAATGCTTTCCTGCTTAGAAATTTCTTGTACCAGGGGCAACAGCTGCAGCGGCACCCCAGCCCCGTAGGATCCCTGGCGCCAGGCCACCCAGCTGTCAGCAGCATGCAGGGTAAATGCAAAGCACTGAAGTTGAATTTTGCAAATCCACCTTTCATATCTACAGCAAAGTTTACTCTGAATCCCAATCCTACAGGAATTCAAAACCCACACGTAGAGAGACCGAGATCACACAGCTTTGAGTTATCAGGAAAACTGAAGGTCTCTGCTGAACAACATTGGGATTTCACTGCAGAGGACTTGAAAAATCTTGGAGAAATTGGATGAGGAGCTTATGGTTCTGTCAACAAAATGGTCCACAAACCAAGTGGACAAATAATGGCAGTTAAAAAATTTGGTCGCCGGGCGCGGTGGCTCACGCCTGTAATCCCAGCACTTTGGGAGGCCGAGGCGGGCGGATCACAAGGTCAGGAGATCGAGACCACAGTGAAACCCCGTCTCTATTAAAAATACAAAAAATTAGCTGGGCACGGTGGCGGGTGCCTGTAGTCCCAGCTACTCAGAAGGCTGAGGCAGGAGAATGGCGTGAACCCGAGAAGCGGAGCTTGCAGCGAGCCGAGATCGTGCCACTGCACTCCAGCCTGGGCGACAGAGCGAGACTCCGTCTCAAAAAAAAAAAAAAAAAAAAAAAAAAAAAAAAAAAAAAAAAAAAAAAAAAAAAATTTGGTCAACAGTGGATGAAAAAGAACAAAAACAACTTCTTATGGATTTGGATGAAGTAATTCGGAGTAGTGATTGCCCTTATATTGTTCAGTTTTATGGTGCACTCTTCAGAGAGGGTGACTGTTTGATTTGTATGGAATTCATGTCTACCTCATTTGATAAGTTTTACAAATATGTATATAGTGTATTAGACGATGTTATTACGGAAGAAATTTTAGGCAAAATTACTTTAGCAACTGTGAAAGCACTAAACCACTTAAAAGAGAACTTGAAAATTATTCACAGGGATATCAAACCTTCCAATATTCTTCTGGACAGAAGTGAAAATATTAGACTCTGTGACCAGCATCAGTGGACAGGTTGTGGACTCTATTGCCAAGACAAAAGATGCTAGCTGTAGGCCATACATGGCACCTGAAAGAATAGACCCAAGTGCATCGCGACAAGCATATGATGTCGCTGTGATGTCTGGAGTTTGGAGATCACATTGTATGAGTTGGCCACGGGCCGATTTCCTTATCCAAAGTGGAATAGTGTATTTGATCAACTAACACAAGTCATGAAAGGAGATCCTCCGCAGCTGAGTAATTCTGAGGAAAGGGAATTCTCCCCAGTTTTATCAAGTTTGTCAACTTGTGCCTTACGAAGGATGAATCCAAAAGGTCAAAGTATAAAGAGCTTCTGAAACATCTTTTTATTTTGATGTATGAAGAACGTACTGTTGAGGTCGCATGCTATGTTTGTTAAATCCTGGATCAAATGTCAGCTACTCCCAGCTTTCCCTTGTATGTTGATTGATATCGCTGCTACATTAGACTCTAGAAAAAAGGGCTGAGAGGAAGCAAAAGGTAAAGAATTTTCATCCCATATCACAGTGTTTTTATTGCTCGCCCAGACACCATGTGCAATAACATTGGTGTTCATTTCCATCATGTCTGTATATTCCTGTCACCTAGAACATGCAGCCTTGTAATACCTGACTGATCACACAGTGTTAGTGCTGGTCAGAGAGACCTCATCCTGCTCTTTTGTGATGAACATATTCATGAAATGTAGAAGTCAGTACTGTCAAGTTGTTGACTGTGATTAGATCACATCTTAAATTCATTTCTAGACTCCAAACCTGGAGATGCAGCTACTGGAATGGTGTTTTATCAGACTTCGAAATCCTGGAAAGACACAGTGATGGATGTACTATATCTGAACATAGAGACTCATGCTTGAGTGAGAAGAGCTTGCACAGCCAATGAGACACATTGCCTTCTGGAGCTGGGAGACAAAGGAGGAATTTACTTTCTTCACCAAGTGCAATAGCTTTACTTATGTGATATTTCGTTGCTTTACAGTTACAGTTGATGTTTGGGGATCAATGTGCTCAGCCAAATTTCCTGTTTGAAATATCATGTTAAATTAGAATGAATTTATTTTTTCCAAAAACCATGTTGCATTCAAAGAGGTGAACACTGAAATATTGAGACAGGACAGGATGTGTTATTTTCTCCTTTACCAGTCCTACTTTGCATTGGGAAGACTCAGGAGTCTGCCACTTGTCAAAGAAGGTGCTGATCCTAAGAATTTTTCATTCTCAGAATTCAGTGTGCTGCCAACTTGATATTCCGCCTGCCACAAACCACCAGGACTGAAAGAAGAAAACAGTACAGAAGGCAAAGTTTACAGATATTTTTAATTCTACTATTTTATCTGGAACAACTTGTAGATAAGTTTGTCCTAAAGCTGATACTTTAGCCATCATAACTCACTAACAGGGAGAAGTAGCTAGTAGCAGTGTGCCTTGATTGATTAGATAAAGATTTCTAGTAGGCAGCAAAAGATCAAATCTCAGTTGTTTCCTTCTTGCCATCACTGGTCCAGGTCTTCAGTTTCCGAATCTCTTTGCCTTCCCCTGTGGTCTATTGTCACTATGTGACTTTTGCTTAATCCAATATTTTGCCTTTTTTATATCAAAAAACCTTTATAATTACCAGGGATGTTCCTTACCAAGGATTTTTAGCCCCAAATCTCTCATATGCGCTAGTGTTTAAAAGACTAAGAATAGTGGGGCCCAGTCAATGTGGTAGGTGATAAAGAGGCATCTTTTCTAGAGACACATTGGACCAGATGAGGATCTGAAATGGCAGCCTTTACATTCATCACCTGCTAGAACCTCTTGTAGTACACCACCATTTCTTGGCATTGGAATTCTACTGGAAAAAATACAAAAAGCAAAACAAAACCCTCAGCACTGTTACAAGAGGCCATTTAAGTATCGTGTGCTTCTTAACTTATCCATTAGCCAGGTTCTCATTAGGTTTTGCTCGGGCCTCCCTGGCACTGAACCTTAAGGCTTTGTATGACAGTGAAGCAGCACTGTGAATGGTTCAAACACACTGGAATATAAAGCAGCCATGGTCTGAGATACAGGTGATGCCATTACGGAACCAAATCATGGCAGGTATTGCTGTGTCTCCTCTCAGAGTGACAGTCATAAATACTATCAGACAATAAAGGGAGAATGGTGCTGTTTAAAATCATATCCCTGTAAATTGCAGAATTCAAAAGTGATTATCTCTTTGGTCTACTTGCCTTATTTCCCTATCTTCTCCCCGACGGCATCCTAAACTTTAGACTTCCCACTGTTCTGAAAGGAGACATTGCTTTATGTCTCCCTTTGACCACAGGAAGCTGTCATCCTCCATTTCTCCCGGGGACTCAAGAGGAATCTGTTTCTCTGCTGTCAACTTCCCATCTGTCTCAGCATAGAGTCACTTTGCCATTATGCAAATGGAGAAAAAAGCAATTCTGACTATCCAGGAGCGAATCTGACTGTTCTATTATGTGGATGACCACATAAAAAGGCAATTTTCATGTATTAATCATAGATTATTATATACTATAAACTTAAGGGCAAGGAGTTTATTACAATGTATCTTTATTAAAACAAAAGGGTGTATAGTGTTCACAAACTGTGAAAATAGTGTAAGAACTGTACATTGTGAGCTCTGGTTATTTTTCTCTTGTACCAGAGAAAAATGTATAAAAATTATCAAAAAGCTAATGTGCAGGGATATTGCCTTATTTGTCTGTAAAAAATGGAGCTCAGTAACATAACTGCTTCTTGGAGCTTTGGAATATTTTATCCTGTATTCTTATTTGAATTCCTCCTCTATTTAAGATATATCTATGGAATCGAAGTGTTTGTGTAATAATTCTGTCCTTTTGCCTGCTGGTCAGTTGTAATAAATCTAGGATGTGATGATGAGAAAGGAAGGAAGGAAGGAAGGAAGGAAGGAAGGAAGGAAGGAAGGAAGGAAGAAAAGAAAAGAAAAGAAAAGAAAAAAGAAAAGAAAAGAAAAGAAAAGAAAAGAAAGAAATTTCTTGCACCAGGTACCCTAGGTTGACAATCTTAAGTTCAAAATTCCACAGTTCCCTGGGGCATGAACACAATGCATCTGATTTCTTTGCTATCATGTAACAAGAGTTACTTTTATTCTAGTTTCCAACAACTTTCTCATTTCCATCTGATACCTCTTTAGCCTGTACTTTACTGTTCATATCTCTAAGAGCATTATGGTCACAACCATTTAACCAGTCTCTAAGAAATTCCAAACTTTACTTCATTTTCCTGTCTTCTTCTGAACCCTCCAAACTCTTCCAACCTCTGTCCATTACCCAGTTCCAAAGTCGCTTCCACATTTTCAGGCATCTTTATAGTAAAACCCTACTCCTTATAACAATTTTTTGTGTTAATGTGTTTGTTTTGCTCTAAAGGAATTCCTGAGACTGGGTAATTTATAAAGAAAAGATATTTAATTGGCTCATGGTTGCACAGAGCTGTACAGGAAGTATGGTGCCAGCATCCCTTTGGCTTTGGGTGAGGCCTCAGGGAACCTTTACTTATGGTGGGAGGTAAAGTAGAAGCAGCATGTCACATAGTGAGAGTGGGAGCAAGAGAGAGATGTAGGAGGTGCCACACACTTTTAAACAGTCCTATCTCATATGAACTCACAGCAAGAACGCACTCATTTTTGTGAGAACAGCACCCACACATTCATAAGGAATCTGCCCCCGTGACCCTAACACCTCCCATCAGGCCACACTTCTAACATTGGAGATTACATTTCAACATGAGAAATTTGGGAGACAAATATCCAAACCATCTCACATTTAAAAAAATAGACAGAATTGTGTGATAAATCACAGTGTATTCATTATCAAGTTCAAGAATCACTCAGCAAAAACAACATAATCAATATTTACTTTTTATCCGTACACCCATTCACTTTTCTTTTTCTTATATTTATTTTGAAGAAAATTCTACACATCACATTTCATTTGTAAGTATTCAATACATTAAAAAATAAAGCTCCCAATGGTATTATTTTAACAAAATCACAATACCACAATCATACCCAACATACTAATTACATTCTCAACATCCAGTGTTCAAATTTCCAATTAGCTCATAAATGATAGAAATAATTTTTTCCATTTTATTGGACTTCAGATACAAATAAAGATCACCACTAAAGTTCCTTGATATGTTTTTGGTGTTTTTATTTAAACTGCAATATTTCTTATTAAATAAATGATAAATATTTGTTGGTAGTTCATTTATTCATTTTTTCTCTTTACATATGGTAAACATACTTCTTCGTGTATAATTCTATGAGTGTTGAAAAATGCAAACAGGTGTAATCACAACCACAATCAAAATATGAAATATTTCCATCATCCACCAAAAGTTCATTGTGCTGTATCCTTATAGTCCAACCTTTCCTGAACCCTCATTTACTGGCATCCACTTAAAATTTTTCCTTTTCCATAATGGCATTTCTATCATTTGAATGTTTGTGTCCCCACCAAATTCTATGTTGAAACATAATCTCCAGTGCAACAGTATTAAGAAATGATGTCTGTAGGAAGTGATTAGGCCATGATGGCTCTGCTTTCGTGGGTTGGATTAGTGCCTTATGAAAAGGCTGTGGGCAACTAAGTAGACCTTTTATTCCCCTTCTGCTATGTGAGTACACGACATTCATCCCCTCTGGGGGATTCAACAACAAGATGTCATCTGGACGTAGAGAGTAGCCTTCACCAGGCATTGAATCTGCTGATGCCTTGATCTTGGACATCCAGCCTCAAGATTTGTAAGAAGTACATTTCTATTATTAATAAATTACTCAGTCTGTGGTATTTTATTATTGCAGCCTGAACTGACTGAGCCAGAAATGGGTACTAATGACCCATGTATTTCTGTAACAAACACTGAATATGTGGAAGTGGCTTTAGAACTGGTTAATGGATAGAGGCTGGAGGAATTTAAAGGTAATGCTAGAAAAAGCCCAGATTGCTGTGAATGGAGGATTAAGGCTGATTCTGTTGAAGGCTCAAAATAAGATAGCTGTAGACAGAGCTTGAATCTTCTTAGAGATTATCTAAGTGGTTGTGATAAGAATGTTGGCAGAAATATGGAAAGTAAAGGTCTTAAAGACAGAAAATAGGAATATCTTATTGGAAAATATTGAAAATTTTACTGGAAAAAGACCACCTTTATGACAAAGTGGCAAAGAACTTGTCTGAATTATTTCCATATCTTAGCACTTTGTGGAAAGCAGAATTTAAGAGTGATAAACTAGGATATTTGGTGGAAGAAATCTCCAAGCAAATTGTTTCAGGTGTGGCATGGCTTCTTTTGACTACTTATAGTAGAATGTGAGAAAAGAGAAATTAAAAATGAAATTGGCTGAGCAAGATGTCTTATGCTTGTAATCCCAGTGTTTTTTGAGGCCAAGCCAGGAGGAACACTTGAGGCCAGAAGTTCAAGACCAGCCTGGACACCATGGTGAGACCACATCACTACAATTTTTTTAAAATTAGCCAGTCATGGTGGTATGTGCCTATAGTCCTAGCCATGCATGAGGATTAGGCAGAAGGATCATTTTAGTCTAAGAGTTCAAAGCTGCAGCAAGCTATAATCATGCCACTGAATTCCACCCTGGGTGACAGAGTAAGACCCTGTCTTAATAAATGAATGAATAAGGCCAGGCAAGGTGGCTCATGCCTGTAATCCCGGCAGTCTGGGAGGCCAAGGTGGGTGGATCGCCTGAGGTCAGGAGTTTAAAACCAGCCTGGCCAATATGGTGAAACCCTGTCTCTACTAAATATACAAAAATTAACTGGGTGTGGTGGCATGCGCCTGTAGTCCCAGCTACTCAGGGAAGCTGAGGCAGGAGAATCGCTTGAACCAGCGAGATGGAGGTTTCAGTGAGCCGAGATCGCGCCACTGCACTCCAGCCTAGACGACAGAGCGAGACTTTATCTCAAAACAAACAAATAAACAAAATAAATGAATGAATAGATAAATAAAAATAAATGTATAATCAAAGGGGAAATAGAACGTAAAGATTTTATAAAATTTTCAGGCTAACCATTTAAAGAATAAAATGCATATTCAGGAGAGAAAACTAAGGGTGTGGCCAAGCAAATATTTGACAAGGAGGTTAGTGTGGACATAAGGAAGTCAGATGCTATTTATCAAGTATGAAAGAATGACACTGACAACATTTTAGAGATCTTCAAGGCTACCGGGCCCATCACAGGCCCAGAGTGCCAAGGCCTTGAGGATATAATAGGTTCAAAGAAAGGACCCAAATGACTTGTGGAACCATGGGGCTCATTGCCCAGGGCCATCTCAAGTTTCTGCTCCTTGCATTTGGGCACAGCACTCCTTGGCTACACCAAATATAGTTCAAGAGGGCTCAGGTATGGCTCTGGCCACCCCTTCAAAAGGTACAAGTAGTAAATCTTGGCAATGTCTATGTAGCATCATCTTTGCAGGCATGCAGTGTGCAAGAGCTGTGGAGGCATGGCTATCTTCACCTAGATTTCAAGGGATTCTTAGGAGAAAACCTCAGGGCCCAGGCAGAGAAGTGCCACAGGGGTGAGGCCACCCCAGAGAGCCTCCATTAGGTCAATGCCTTGTCTACCATGTGGGTGGGACCATTGCAGAGAGTCTCCGTTTAGAGGAATGCCCAGAAGAGGTGTGGAATTAAGGTTAATGAAGAGATCCCCGACTAGGGCAATTCCAAGCAGAGCTGTGAGGGTAAGGCTGCCTCCAAGACCCCAGAAATAAAGAGCCTCCAGCATGAAACATCAACCTAGGAGAGCTGCAAGTAGCTGACTTAAAACCTGAGAGCTGCTTTGTGGGTTATCCACAGCAAAGTCATGGGGTCAGGGTTGTCTGGGGCCTTAGAGGCCCAAACCCTACCCCAGCGTATCTGAAATGCAGGATATAGGGTCAGAAAAGGTTATTCTCAAGCCCCAGGATTTAATGTTATGTGCCTTGTTGTGTTTTGAACTTACTTGGGACATTTTTCTTCTTGCCTATTTCTCCCTTTTGGAATGGGAATGTCTATCCTATGCTGATCCCACCATTGTATTTCAGAACACACAACTTGTTTGATTTCACAGCTGGAGGGGTAATTTTCCTCAGGACGAATGATACCTTGAATCTCACCCATATTTGATCTAGATGAGACTCTCGACTTAGACTTTAAAGATGATACTGGAAAGAATTAAGATGTTTTGGGCTATTAAGATACAATGAATGTATTTTACATGTGAGAGGGACATGAATTTGGGGTGGGCCAGGAGCAGAATGCTATAGTTTGGATGTTTGTATCCTCTCCAAAATTAATGTTGATTCTTGATCCCCAGTGTAACAGTATTAAGAGGTGAGGCCTTAGGAGGTTATTTGGCCATAAGGACTCTGCTCTCATGATTATAATTAGTGCCATATAAAAGCACTGAAAGGAACTAGCTAAGTCTTTTTATTCCCCTTCTGTTCCTTTTGTCATAGGAGGACACAGTGTTATTCCCCTCTGAAGAATGCAGCATAGTACCATCTTGCAAGCAGAGATCAAGCTCTCACCAGAGACTAAACCTGCCAGCACCTTCATTTGAACTTCTAGCCTTTAGAATTATGAGAAATAATTTTAAGTTCTATATAAATTACCTGGTTTCAGATATTTTGTTATAACAGCAGGAATAAACTAAGACAGGCATATAATATGCCATCAAATAGTATGTAGCTTTTTGAGTCTTACCTTTTTCTTCTGATACTCATCATGTTGCATGTATCAATTCATGTTTATTACTGAGTAGCATTACACATTGTATAAATGTTCCATAGTTTGTTTATTCATTCAACAGCTGATAGACATTCCTTTGCTTCCAGTTTTTGGCAATTAGGAATACAGCTGCTATAAACAATTTTATACAGTTTTTCTTTTTTGTACTTACATAGTTTTTAGTTCTCCGGCAATAATCTAAGAGTGCAACTGCTATATTATATTGTAAGTGGATGTTTAATCTTCTATGAAACTAAAACTGTTTTTCCAAGGTTGTTATACCATTTTGTATAACCAACAATCATGCCAGTTATGCCACATTCTCAAGAGCACCACGTGTTGTCAGTTCTTTTAATGTTAATTTTTTAAAAATTTAGTTACAAAATTTACGTTTAAATTTTGAGTTTTAATATGTGTTTAGTAGTATCTCATCATCGTTTTAATTTGCACTTTACTGATGACTAATATATTGAGTATATTTTTATGTGCCTCTTTGCTACCTGTATAATTTTTGGTTAACTGTTCAAGACTTTTGCCTGCTTTCAAATGGAGTTTGTTTCCTTATAACTGAATTTCAAGAGTTGTTTACACATGCTGAATAAAAGGCTTTTTTGACAGATGTGTGATTTTCAATGATTTCACTGAAGTCTATGGCTTATCTTCTTATTCTATTAGCCATGTATTTCACAGAGAAGAAATACATTGTTTTTCTTTTGGAAAGTTTGATAAAGTCTAATTTATCATTTTTTCTTATGGGTCATTCTTTTGGTGTCATTTCTAAGGAATGTTTGCTTAATGCAAGGCTAAAAGGTTTTTCTCTCGTATTTTCTTTTAGAAGTTTTGTACTTTCCAGTGTTACTTTTAGATGTATAATATACTTTGAGTTAATTAGTTATGAAGTGTAAATTATGAGAGGACTTTCATTTATCTGTTTGCATACAGATGTCCAGTAGTTTCAGTGATCTTTATTGAAAAGACAATCCTTTCTTCATTAAGTTGCATTGAGTTGCCTTTGCAACTTAATACAAATCAATTGACTAATCCAAAATATACAGATAAAATATAAAATTTCCCACTATACCAGGAAAACAGGAGGCCAAAACTTAAAATCACAAAACGAATAAAAAAGACACTCACCAGATGCCAAAACTGACATGACACAGGAATTGAAATGATCTGCAATGATTTTAAAACAGGTATCACAAAGATGCTTTTATCAGAAATTTCAAATTCTCTTGAAAAAATGAAAAAATAAAAGAAGTAAAAAATTACAATGTAATAAAAAAGAACTAAATGTAAATTATAGACTGAAAATTAAAGTTACAAAAATAGAAAACTTACTAAGTTCAATGCTAGTGTGGATATAACAGTATAGAATCAGTGAACTAGAGGATAGTTCAAGAGGGTTTACCTAACTGAAACAACAAAGAAAAAGTAGGCTGAAAAGAATAAGTGAGAGTCTCAAAGACCTGGGAGACAATGATAAATTTGACATTTATATCATTGGAGTTTTAGAAAGATGGGAAAGTAAGTGTGGGTTTAAAAGAGTACTTGGAATTTGACAGAAGACACAAACATATAGATTCAAGATGCTCCATGTAAACTAAACAGTACTAGCCCAAGGAAATCCACACCAAGACACATCATAGTCAGACTTTTAAAAACTAAAGAAAAAAAAAAATCGAATACAGAGAAAAATGATGCATAGAAGAATACCAATATAAAAAACTGAATTTCTCAACTGAAATCATATAGGCCATAAGGAAGTGGCATAGCATTTTCAAGTGCTGAAATTAAAGAACTGTTAACTCAAAATTTTATATGCAGTAAAATATCCTTCAAGAGTGAATGGAAAATAGAGTTTCTCAGGTAACAAAATTAAAAGAATTTGTTATAAGTAAACCTACTCCTAAAGAATAGCTACAGAAAGTTCACTTAACAGAAAAAAAAATATATATAGAAGCAGAAGCCTTGGAATCTCTGAAAGAAAACAAGAATATAGAATAGAGTAAAGATAGGGATAAAAATATAATAGTTTTTTTTTTTTCACGTGGTTTCTGAATCATGTTTGACAGGTTGAAGTAAAAATTACAGCACCATCTGATATGGTGCTCAACGTGTGTAGAAGAAATATGTAAGACAACTATATTTAAAAAATGGGCAGGGTAAAGGGAGGTAAGTTAAAGTAGGGTTTCAATACTTAATTTGAAGCTGTTTAATGTTGGTATCAGTAGACTGTGATAAGTTGCATAAACACACACATACATGAGGATTAAACTCTTTTATTTTTATCTTGTCCAAATTTCTATCTAAGGGATTTGGGGAGCCATGCCCTACAAATAATAAATTATCATCAGATGGGTTTTATTTAACCCTATATATCATGATTTACTTTCCAAACTGACTCTGGCATAACATTGTGAGACAAAGAAGAAAATAAAAATATTTTATCCCCAAACATGTTTCTTTGCCATATTTTGAAATGGCCCTGCAAAGCTGTTCTTTGTCGGGAAAAATTTGCATCTGTAAAGAATCTCTGTTAACACAGCTAGATCTTTTCCTTCCAGATCCTCCTACACCTAAAGAGATTAAGATCTGGATAGGAAACCTTTGTCACCTATTGCCTGTAAGGGCAGCCACTATAAGACTTTAAAGAACTTTGGTCTCCACAATCTTATCTTAACCTGAACATTCTCTTTCTATCTATCCCAGGTCTTCAGATAAACTCAACTAATTGTCAATCAGAAAATGTTGAAATTCACCTATAGCCTGGAAGCCCCTGCTTTGAGTTGTTCCACCTTTTGGGACCAAACCAATATGTTTCTTAAATGTGTTTGATTGAGGTCTCATGCCTCTGTAAAATGTATAAAACCAAGCTGCACCTCGACCACATTGGGAACATGTCCTCAGGACGTCCTGAGGGCTCTGTCAGGGGCCATGGCCACTCATATTTGGCTCAGAATAAATCTCTTCAAATATTTTACAGAGTTCGACCCTTTTCCCCTTTTATTCATATATCAAAGAAATCAAACTATAAAAAGAAGGATATTAAAGGCAGCATAAGCAAATAAAAATGGAATTCTAAAAATTTTCAAGAAATTATCAGAATGGCAAGAAAAGGAAAACAGAAGAATGAGAAATAGAACAAACAACAAATAATAAAATGGTAGACTTAAGCCTTAACTAACAAAAATTACTTTAAGAGGAAATGGTCTAAATATGCCAACTAAAAGGCAGAAGTTGACAGAGTGGATTAAAAAAGAAAACAAGCCCAACAATATGCTGTCTACAACTAACATTTCAAATGTAATGATTGAAAGTAAGCCAGCATACAACATACACATGTAACATACATGCACATGTACTCCCTGAATATAACATTAAAAAAATACAAAAAAAGAATGGTCATGAGAAAATATGCTATGTGAACACCAATAAAAATAAAATGGGCCAGTAGATATAAAACAATTGAAATAATTTTGAGTACATTATCTGCTAACAGTAGAATCAAGCTAGAAATCAATAATAGAAAGATAATAGAATAATCTCCAAGCATTTATAAATTAAACAATATACTTTTAAAATAATTCATGTGTAAGCTTCAAAGAAATATTTTCTAAAAGTACACAAACCTAAATTAAAATGAAAACATATCAAAATCCATGGAATGCAGCTATAGCAGGACTGAGAGAAATTTATAGCAATGAATACTTAAATTAGAAAAGGGAGGCCAGGTGTAGTGGTTCATGCCCGGAATTCCAGCACTTTGGGAGGCTGAGGTGGGTGGATCATGAGGTCAGGGGATCAACACCATCCTGGCCTACATGGTGAAACTGTCTCTTCTAAAATACCAAAACAAAACAAAAAAAAAAAAAAAAAAAAATTAGCTCGTTGTGGTAGTGCGCACCTGTAGTCCCAACCTCTCAGGAGGCTGAGGTAGGGGAATTGCTTGAACCTGGGAGGTGGAGGTTGCAGTTAACTGAGATCACGCCACTGCACTCCAACCTGGTGACAGAGTGACACTCCATCTCAAAACAAAACAAAACAAAAAAACAAACAAAAAGAAAAAAAATAAAGAAAAGGGAAATGCCTAAAATAAATAATCTAAACTCCAATCTCGATAACATAGAAAAAGAACAAAGTAAACCCAAAGCAAGCAGAAAGAATGACATAATAAAAACAAATCAATAAAATTAAAAATAGAAACAGGTAGAGAAAATCAATGAAATAAAAGATGGTCCTTTGAAAAGTTCAATGAAATGGATAAACGTATAAGCAAGGCTGACAAATTAAAAAGAGAGATGATACTAACTACCAATATCAGGAAAAGAGCAAGGATTATTACTACAGATTCAGTAGCCCTTCAATGTATAATAAGAAAATACTAACAAACCTGCACATGTACCCTTAAACCCAGTTATAAGAAAGAAAGAGAAAATACTACAAACAACTCTAGAAACAATAACTAGACAACTTAATAAAATACAGCAGTTACTTAAAAGCTACAAACTACCAAAAGCCAACCAATAGGATATAAATAATTAAAATAGTCCTAGAACTATTTAAAAATTAAATTACAGTTAAAACCCTTCTAAAACCATCCCCAGGCACAGATAATGCCACCAGAAAATCCTACCAAATATTTGAAGAAAAATTAACACCAATTTTACACAATTTCTTACTCAAAATAGAAAGTGAAGGATTACTTTACAATTCATTTTACGAGGCCAGTGTTTTTCTAATACCATAACTGAACAAAGAAAGTATAGAAGAAGAAAATTACAGATAAATATCTCTCACAGATTTACACAAAAATCTACCAAGTTGTTATAAAACAGAATCTAGCTATGTCTATACATAATTTTACAACACGACCAAGTAGATTTTTTTCCAGAGGCTGTAATTCTAGTTCAGTATTAAAAACATTAATCAGTGTAATTTACAATGTCAGCAGGCTAAACAAGAAAAAAACCGTAATCATATTAATTGATGCAGAGATGCATTTGAAAAAATCCAACAGTCGTTCATGAAGAAAAAAATTGTTCAACAAGCTAGGATTAGAGAGAAACTTCCTTACCTTGATAGAGTGTTTTTAAAACTTAAGGCTAACATTATAATTAATGGTGAAAGGCTTAATTCTTTCCCCCTAAGCTCTAGAATAAAACAAAGATATCTTAATTAACCACTCCTATTCAAAATAGTGCTGAAAATTCTAGCCAATGAAGTAAGTCAAGGAAAAGAAATAAAAGGCATACAGATTGGAAAGAAAAGAATAAAACTGTCACAATTTGCAAATGACATGGTTATTTACATAAATATCCCACAGAATACACCCAAAACTCTTAGAACTAGCAGGTGAGTTTATCAAGGCCACAGGGTACAAGATCAACACACAAAAGCCAATCAAGTTTTTATATTTTAGCAATTGATATATGGAAATGGAAATTTAATATGTGACACCATGTGCAGTCACTCTCAAAATGAATTAAGTATAATTCTAACAAAGCATGTATAGGCTCTGTATGTTGAAAATTAGAAATTTCTGATAAAGAAAATAAAAGAAGATCCAAATAAATGGATATATATATAAAATGTTTATGAATTAAAAGACAATATAGTCAAGATGCCAAATCTCCTGAAGTTAATCTATAGATTTCACATAATTTCTATCAAAATCCCAGCAAAGTTTTTGTTTGTAGATATATACAACTTTATTATAAAATTTATACAAAAAAGCAAAGTATCTAGAATAGCTAAACAATTTCAAAAAGAAACATAAAGTGGAAATAATCACTTTATCTAATATTGACATTGGTACAGTAATCAAGACTGTATAGTATTGGTGGAGACATACACACATGAATCAATGGAATGATTTTTCACAACAGTACAAAACCAATTCAAATCAGGAAGCATAACTTTTTCAACAAATGATGCTGGACCAATTAGACAACCATAGGCAAGAAAAATTGGCAAAGACCCAAATTTCCCTCAGAGTCAATTGACAGATAAAGGTAAACCCCTACAGTGGAGTACCACTCAGCAATAAAAAGGAATGTGTTGTTAATACATGCAACAACTTGGATGGATCTAAACAACTTTATGCTCAGGGAAAAAAGCCATATGCCAAATGCTACAGTAATGTAACACATGTTATCAATTAATCGATTGACTTTGTGGAGTTTTTAAAAACCCAGATTTCAGTTTTGTCAATTTTCTGCATTAAAATAAAATATTTCATTGGTTGTTCTCTTATCTGTTTTATTATTTTCTTTCCTTTTGCTCACTTTAGGTTTTCTTTTTTTTCTCTCATTTCTTAAGGTGGAGGCTGAGATAATTGATTTCAGTCTTTTCTTGGTTTCTGAAATAGTCTATAAGTTTTCTCTAAATATTGATTTAGTGGCATCCCACACAGTTTGAGATGTATTTTAATTTTCATTCAGTAAGAAATACTTTCTAATTTTCCTTTTGATTTCTTTCTTGACCTGTGTGTTTTTAATTTACACATTGATATTATTTTTAGTTGACAAATCATAATTGTATACATGTATTGAGTACAATATGATGTTTTGATATATGTATATAACATAGAATGATTAAATCTGGCTAATTAACATTTCTATCACTCACTTCATTTAATTTTTATGGTGAGGCATTTGAAATGTACTCTGTTAGTTATTTTGAAATATAATCATATATCACATAATGATTTTTTGGTTAACAGTGAAGTACATGTATGATGGTGTCTTCATAAAATTATATTATAGTATTTTAACTTAACCTTTTCTATGTTTAGATGTGTTTAGATACACAAATACTTATCATGATGTTACAATTGCCTACAGTAATCAGTATAGTCACAATGTGTACAGCTTTATAGTCTAGGAGCAATAGGCTATTTTACATAGCGTAGGTGCATAGTAGGCTATACCAAGTAGATTTGTGTAAGTAAACTCTATGATGTTCACATAATGACGAAATCACCTAATGACATGTTTCTCAGAAAGTATCCCTGTAATTAAGTGATGCGTAACTGTATACATTATTATTGATCATGATCAACCTGCTGTGTAATAGACCTCAAAACATCTTCCTTCTGTCTATCTGCAACTTTGTACCCTTTGACCAAGAAGTCCTCACTCCCTCCATCACTCCCCTTCCAGACTCTGATAAATATCATTCTACTGTCTACTTTTATGAGTTCAATTTTACAGAAATTACATATAAATGAGATTATGTGGTATTCGTTTTTCTGTGCCTAGCTTATTTTACTTAGCATAATGTCCTCCAGGCTCTTCCACACAGTCACAAATGACAGAATTCCCTTAATTTTTAAAGGCCAATAAGTATTACGTTGTGTATATGTACACCACGTTTTCTTTATTCATTTTATCCACTGATGGACACTTAAGTTTCATCTATATATTGGCTATTATGAATAATGCTGTAATACACATAGAAGTGCAGCAACCCTTTCGAATTACAGATTTCATTTCCTTTGGATATACACACAGAAGTGGGATTCTTGGATCATATGGTAGTTCTATTTTTAGTTTTTTGAGAAAACTCCATACTGTATTCCATAATCATTTTACTAATTTACATTCCTACAAAAAATGTCAAGAATTTTCTTTCCTCTGTATCCTTGCCATGTTTATCTTTCATCTTTTTGTAGAAAGCCATTCTAACATGTGTGAGGATATATCTCATTATAATCTTAATTTGCATTTATCCTAGTGATTAGCTATGCTTATTCTTTTTTTGAATGTTCCTGTTTGCCATTTGTATGCATTCTTTTGAGAATGTTTATTCAAGTCTTTTGTCCACTTTTTAATTAGGTTTTTTGTTTTGTTTTGTTTTTCTGCTATTGAGTTGTTTGAGTTCTTTATATATTTTGGATGTTAACTCCTTATGAGCTGCATGGTTTGTTAATGTTTTCTTCCATTCTATGGGCTGTCTTTTTACTCTGATAATTATTTCCTTTCTTGTGCAGAAGTTTTTTAATTTGATGTCATTCAATTTGTCTATTTTTGCTTTTGTTGTCTGTTCTTTCGGGATCATACTGAAAATATCATTGTTCACACCAATGTTGCGGAGCTTTCCTCCTATGTTTTCTCATAGTATTTTCATAGTTTTGGGTCTTATATTTAAGTCTTTAGTGGTTTGAGTTGAGTTTTGCATATGATGCGAAATAAAGATCCAATTTCATTCTTCTGCATGTAGATAAACAGTTTTCTCAACACAACTGTTTGAAGAGACTGTCTTTTCTCCATTGTGTGTTATTGGCATCTTTGTCAAAAATAAATTGGCCATAAATGTATGGGTTTATTTCTTGGCTATGATCCTGTTCCATTAGTCTATGTGTTTGTTTTTATGCCAATATTAAGCTGTTTTGACTGCTATAGTCTTGTATTAGAGTTTGAAATCAGAGAGTGTGATGCCTACAGCTTTCTTCCTTTTGCTTAAGATTGTTTTGGCTACTTGAGGTCTTTTGTGATTCCATACAAATTTAAGAATTTTTTCTTATTTCTGTGAAAAATGACATTTGAATTTTAATAAAGATTGCATTAAATCTGTAGACTACTTTGGGTGACATGGCCGTTTTAACAATATTAGCTCTTCCAGTACATAAACATGGGATATTTTCTAATTTATTTGTTTTCTTCCATTTCTTTAGTCATTGCTTTATAGTTTCAGTATAATTCTTTCACCTTCTTGGTCAAATTTAGACCTAGGTATTTTATTTATTTTGTTGCTATTGTAAATAGGATTGTTTTCCTAATTTCCTTTTCCAATATTTCTTTATTAGGATACAGAAATGGTACTTATTTTTGCATGTTGATTTTGTATCTTCCAACTTTACTGAATTTATTGATCAGTTCCAACAGTTTTGTGGTGAAATATTTGGGTTATATAGATATATCATCTGTTAGAGCAAAGAGTAAATAAAGACACTTTTACTTTTTTCTTTCATATTGGGATTTTTGTTTTGTTTTTTTTGTTGTTGTTGTTGCCTGATTGCTCTGAATAAAGATTCCAGTACCATGTAAAAAAGATGTGTTGACACTGGGCACCCTTGTCTTGTTACTGATCTTAGAGGGAAAGCTTTCAGCTTTTCACTATTTAGTATGATATTAGCTGTGGGTTTTTCATATATGGCCTTTATTGTGTTGATGTACATTCTCTCTATACTGAATCTGTTGAGAGTTTTTAAATATTTATTTATTTATTTATTTTTATTATTATTATTTTTTGAGATGGAGTCTCCCTCTGTCGCCCAGGCTGGAGTGCAGTGGCCGGATCTCAGCTCACTGCAAGCTCCGCCTCCCGGATTTATGCCATTCTCCTGCCTCAGCCTCCCGAGTAGCTGGGACTACAGGCGCGGGTCACCTCGCCTGGCTAGTTTTTTGTAGTTTTTAGTAGAGACGGGGTTTCACCGTGTTAGACAGGATGGTCTCGATTTCCTGACCGCGTGATCCGCCCGTCTCGGCCTCCCAAAGTGCTGGATTTACAGGCTTGAGCCACCGCGCCCAGCCTATTTTTGTTTTATTTTTTGTGTGTGTGCTTACTAAAAGATTTTATTTTCATAGTTTTCCCAATAATTGATCAATCTAAATTCAACCGGAAATGAAAGTCTACCCAAGAGCAGACAAGTCCAGGAAAAACTATGTTAACTGATTTGCATGTGGATTAGTAGTTATTAACACCTTATTTGATTTTTTGGAGGCACTTAGAGTAGACTTCTGTGGCTCATTTGAATTATGGATGAGCTGGGCTAAAGCTAATAGGGCTACATTTGTCTTTGTTCTATTGGTTCTGAATTACCCATCTGGAACTATAGTTATGTTCGTTGTGTGTGGCCTTTCCTTTTTTTTATTTCTTTTTTTCTTTTTTTACTTTAAGTTCTGGGATACATGTGCAGAGCGTGCAGGTTTGTTGCATAGGTACACGTGTGCCATGGTGGTTTGCTGCACCTATCAACCCATCATCTAGGTTTTAAGCCCTGAATGAATTAGGTATTTGTCCTAATGCTCTCCCACCCCCTGCCCCCCACCTGCCGACAGGCACTGGTGTGTGATGTTCCCCTCCCTGTGTCCATGTGTTCTCATTATTCAACTCCCACTTATGAGTGAGAACATGCGTGATGTTTAGTTTTCTGTTCCTGTGTTAGTTTGCTGAGAATGATGGCTTCCAGCTTCATCCATGTTCCCACAAAGGACATGAACCCATTCTTCTTTGTGGTTGCATAGTATTCCATGGTGTATGTGTGACAGATTTTCTTTATCCAGCCTACCATTGATGGGTATTTGATTTGGATCCAAGTCTTTGCTATTGTAAATAGTGCTGCAATAAACAAACAATGTGCATGTGTCTTCATAGTAGAGTGATTTATAATCCTTTGGGTATATACCCAGTAATGGGATTGCTGGGTCAAATGGTATTTCTGGTTGTAGGTCCTTGAGGAATTGCCACACTGTCTTCCACAATGATTGAACTAATTTACACTCCCACCAACAGTGTAACAGCGTTCCTATTTCTCCACATTATCACCAGCATCAGTTGTTTCCTGACTTTTTAATGATAGCAATTCTAACTGGCATGAGATGGTATCTCGCTGTGGTTTTGATTTGCATGTCTCTAATGACCAGTGATGATGAGCTTTTTTTCATATGTTTTTTGGCCACATAATGTCTTCTTTTGAGAAGTGTCTGTTCATATCCTTTGCCCACTTTTTGATAAGGTTGTCTGTGTTTTTTTTTCTGGTAAATTTGTTTAAGTTCCTTCTAGATTCTGGATACTAGGCCTTTGTCAGATGGATAGGTTACAAAAATTTTCTCCCATTCTGTAGGTTGCATATTCACTCTGATGATAGTTTCTTTTACTGTGCAGAAGCTCTTTAATTTAATTAGTTCCCATTTGTCAATTTTGGCTTTTGTTGCAACTGCTTTTGATGTTTTAGTCATGAAGTTTTTGCCCATGCCTATGTCCTCAATGACATAGACTAGGTTTTCTTTTAGGATTTTTAATGGTTTTTGGTTTGACATTTAAGTCTTTGATTTATTTATTTATTTTTACTTTAAGTTCTGAGATACATGTGTAAAATATGCACGTTTATTGCATATGTATAGATGTACCATGGTGGATTGCTGAACCTTTCAACCTGTCATCTAGCTTTTAAACCCCACATGCATTAGGTGTTTGTCCTAATACTCTCCTGCCCCTTGCTCCTTATCCCCTGACAGGCCCCAGTGTATAATGTTCCGCTCCCTGTGTTCGTGTGTTCTCATTATTCAACTCCTACTTATGGATGAGAACATGTGGTGTTTGATTCTCTGTTCCCTTGTTAGTTTTCTGAGAATGATGGTTTCCAGCTTCATCCACGTCCTTACAAAGGACATGAACTCATTCTTTTTTATGGCTGCACAGTATTCCATGGTGTATATGTGCCACATTTTATTTATCCAGTCTATCAGTTATGGGCATTTGGATTGATTCCAAGTCTTTGTAAATAGTGCTGCAATAAACATACATATGCATGTTTCTTTATAATAGAATGATTTATAATCCTTTGGGTGTATACCCAGTAATGGGATAAATGGGTCAAATGGTATTTCTGGTTGTAGATCCTTGAGGAGTCACCACATTGTCTTCCCCAATGGTGGAACTAATTTACACTCCCACCAACAGTGTAGAAGCATTCCTATTTCTCCACAGCCTCGCCAGCATCTGTTGTTTTTTGACCTTTTAATCATCACCATTCTAACTGACGTGAGATAGTATCTCATTGTGGTTTTGATTTGCATTTCTCTAATGATCAGTGATGATGAGCTTTTTCTCATGTTTGTTGACCACATAAATGCCTTCTTTTGAGAAGTGTCCTTTTGTATTCTTCGCCCACTTTTTGATGGGGTTGTTTTTTCCTTGTAAATGTGTGTAAGTTCCATGTAGATTCTGGATATTAGCCCTTTGTCAGACGGATAGATTGCAAAAATTTTCTCCCATTTTGTAGGGTGCCTGTTGACGCTGATGATAGTTTCTTTTGCTGTGCAGAAGCTCTTTGGCTTAATTGGATCCATTTGTCAAATTTGACTTTTGTTGAAATTGGTTTTGGGGTTTTAGTCATGAAGTGTTCGCCCATGCCTATGTCCTGAATGGTATTGCCTAGGTTTCTTCCAGGGTTTTTATGGTTTTAGGTTTTAGGTTTAAGTCTTTAATCCACCTTGAGTTGATTTTTGTATAAGGTGTGAAAAAGGTGTCCAGTTTCTGTTTTCTGCATATGGCTAGCCAGTTTTCCAGCACCATTTATTAAATAGGGAATCATTTCCCCATTCCTTGTTTCTGTTAGGTTTGTCAAAGATCAGATGGTTGTAGATGTGGGATGTTATTTCTGGGGTCTCTGTTCTGTTTCATTGGTCTATATATCTGTTTTGGTACCAGTACTATGCTGTTTTGGTTACTGTAGCCTCGTAGTATAGTTTGAAGTCAGGTAGCATGATGCCTCCAGCTTTGTTCTTTTTGCTTAGGATTGTCTTGGCTATATGGGCTCTTCTTTGGTTCCATACAAAATTTAAAGTAGTTTTCCCTAATTCTGTGAGAAAAGTCAGTGGTAGCTTGATGGGAATAGCATTGAATCTATAAATCACTTTGGATAGTAGGGCCATTTTCACGATCTTGATTCTTCCTATCCATGAGCATGGAATATTCTTCCATTTGTTTATGTCCTCTCTTATTTCCTTGAGGAGTGGTTTTTAGTTCTCCTTGAAGAGGTCCTTATTGTCCCTTGTAAGTTGTATTCCTAGGTATTTTATTCTCTTTGTAGCAATTGTGAATGGGAATGCACTCTTGATTTGGCTGTCTGTTTGTATATTATTTATGTATAGGAATGCTTGTGATTTTTGCACATTGATTTTGTCTCCTGAGACTTTGCTGAAGTTGCTTATCAGCTTAAGGAGATTTGGGGCTGAGAGGGTGGAGTTTTCTAAATATACAATAATGTCATCTGCAAACAGAGGCAATTTGACTTCCTCTCTTCCTATTTGAATACACTTTATTTCTTTCTCTTGCCTGTTCGCCCCGGCCAGAACTTCCGATACTATGTTGAATAGGAGTGGTGAGAGAGCACATGCTTGTCTTGTGTCGGTTTTCAAAGGGAATGTTTCCAGTTTTTGCCCATTCAGTATGATATAGGCTGTGCATTTGTCATAAATAGCTCTTATTATTTTGAGATATGTTTCATCAATGCCTAGTTTATTGAGAGTTTTTAGCATGAAGAGGTGTTGAATTTTATCTAAGGCCTTTCTGCATCTATTAAGATAATCATGTGGTTTTTGTCATCGCTTCTGTTTATGTGATGGATTATGTTTATTGATTTGCGTATGTTGAACCAGTGTTGAATCCCAGAGATGAAGATGACTTTCTCATGGTTGATAAGCTTTTTGATGTGCTGCTGGATTCAGTTTGCCAGTATTTTATTGAGGATTTCACATTGATGTTCATCAGGGATATTTGCCTGAAATTTTCTTTTTTAGTTGTGTCTATGCCAGATTTTGGTATCAGGATGATGCTGGCCTCATAAAATGAGTTAGGGAGGAGTCACTCTCTATTGTTTGGAATAGTTTCGGAAGGAATGGTACCAGCTCCTCTTTGTACCTCTGGTAGAATTTGGGTGTGAATCCTTCCAGTCCTGGGCTTTTTTTCGTTGGTAAGCTATTAATTACTGCCTCAATTTCAGAACTTGTTACTGGTCTATTCAGGGATTCGACTTCTTTCTAGTTTATTCTTGGGAGGCTATATGTGTCCAGGAATTTATCCATTTCTTCTAGATTTTGTAATTTATGTGTGTGGAGGTGTTTATAGTATTTCCTGATGGTAGTTTGTATTTCTATGGGATCAGTGGTGATATCCCCTTTACCGTTTTTTATTTCGTATATTTGATTCTTCTCTCCTTTCTTCTTTATTAGTTTATCTATCTGTTTATCTATTTTGTTAATGTTTCCTTCAGAGATGCTCTGCCCAGTCAAGAGAAATCTAGAGAAGCAGTCTGGTCGCAGCTCCTTTGCCATGCCCAGCCCAAACCTCCCAGCCTCCTTAGCACTGTCAGGGGAAAGCCACGTACTAAAGCCTCAGTAATGGCAGACGCACCTTCCCCCACCAAGTTTGATCATCACAGGTCGACTTCTGACTGCTGTGCTGGCAGTGAGAATTTCAAGCCAATAGTTCTTAACTTGCTGGGCTCCATGGGAGCAGAACCCAGTGAGTGAGATCACTTGACTTTCTGGCTTCAACCTTCTTTCCAGGGGAGTGAATGGATCTGTCTCCCTGGGGTTCCAGGCACCACTTTGGTATGAAAATAAACTCCTGCAGCTAGCTCAGTGTCTGCCCAAACAGCTACCTAGTTTTGTGCATGAAACCTAGGACCCTCGTGATGTAGGCACACAAGGAAATATCCTCATCTGCATATTGCAAAAACTGTGGGAAAAGAGTAGTATCTGGACTGGATAGTATAGTCCCTCATGGTTTCCCTTGGTTTGGGGAGGGAGTTCCCTGGCTCCTTGCACTTCCCAGGTGAGGCAATGCCCCACCC
Source organism: Mandrillus leucophaeus (assembly GCF_000951045.1). Lineage (NCBI taxonomy): Eukaryota > Metazoa > Chordata > Mammalia > Primates > Cercopithecidae > Mandrillus > Mandrillus leucophaeus. The sequence goes on along the minus strand of NW_012101425.1, from coordinate 27,181 downwards.
TGCTTCTGCTCACCCTCAGTGGGCTGCACCCACTGTCTAACCAGTTCCAATGAGATGAACTGGGTTCAGTTGAAAATGCAGTTGAAAATGCAGAAATCACGTGCCTTCTGTGTTGGTCTCGCTGGGAGCTGCAGACTGGAGCTATTCCTTATCGGCCATCTTGCCAGATCCTCAAGTAGTTTGTGTTTTTCAAGAGATTGATTCGTTTTACCTAAGCAATTAAATTTGAAGGTACAGGATTATTGTCAGTATCTTTTATTATCCTTTTAATGTTCACAGGATCAGTAGTGATGAACCGTCTATTATATCTGGTATGGCTAATTCATACCTTCATTCTTTATTTGTTGGTTAGCTTGGCTAGATGCTTAACAATTTATTAATCTTTTCAGATAGCGTTTTTTAAATTCTTTCAGCCATTGCTTTCTTTTTATTTACAGTTTGTGTTCAATGCAAATCAATTCCATAACATAGGAAGTTACTATGAATCAAAGCATAAATACAAAAACACAATATACAATCCAAAATAGATGTTCAGCATTCTGGAATGAAGCAAAAGAGTGTTCATTTATGCACACAGTAGCTTCAGATCTGTTCGATCTGTTTGTTCCCATGTAGTTTTCTAACAGTGGAAGTAAATGACTTTGGTCATCAAGACTATTGTGGCCATATTAGACTACTGGAACAGCTAAGCATCAGTGTGTGACCATGCGAACAAAAGACTTTGGGGAGCGTCTATTTTTTAAAAGGTTTCTGTGTGTTGAGGCAGTTGTAAAAAATTTATTGTAGAATCAAGGCCACTTTTAGGCTTAGGACCAGGTTCTAACTATCTAAAAATATTGACTGATAACAAAAAGTGTTCCAAATGTGGTGATTCTGATCCATAGTTTTTTAAATAAGTACATACAAAAAGAGTATAAAAGTTTCTGTGAATTTAATGCACATTAGCTTCCAGTCTTCACTTCCCAAAGATTTGATTTATAGTTTTGACTCCTTTACATTTTTGCCTTTTTAATTTCATGATTTTAAATTTTACCTTCAAAACAGATTTTTTTTTTAATTGTAAAGAATATTTAACATATGCAGAAATAAAAAGCATTTTGAAATTAGTCACAGTCAATGCAATTATGCTCTTTGGAATCAGTTTAGCTAAATGAATGTAGTGCTCCTGTTGAATGGAAATAGGTGATAGGAAATGCCTACTGTTTGACTCTGTATGGATAATCAAGAGTTACTCAGAATGCTTGGACCTGGGGGTAGATTCTAATTCATTATTTTCCTGGCACATGCCAATTACTAAATAAAAGATCAAATGCAATGTCAAATCCAAAGCCTCAAGAGGAGAGTAAGCTCAGTTCCCAAGAGAACAGTGATAACCCAAGAATGTAAAACTTAATCTAGAGTATATCAGCATAAAATTAGTGCTGTTGAAACAGTACATTGAGGATTTACAGTAATATCTGGAAGTTCCTCCTTATGTACATATAAATAGAATGATGGAAGCTTTTTATATTACCTGTTTTATGGACTTATAGAATTAATGAACCAAATGAAAACTGAATCTCCATTCCACAATCAAAATTTTTATTTTTATTTTTAAAGTAACATTAAATGTCCATATTTCTTAAGCCACATTCAAGGAAACCATGTGTTAACTATTTTGGATGTTGCCTCTCCTTCATCTTGTAAGTGAAACTCCAGCAGATTTAATATTGGCATCCATTATCTAGTCAAACCTCTAACATGTTCTTCAAACTAAACAAATTTGGGATTGTCAACATTTTCTGTGTCAATAAAACATGTAGAATTAGTAGGTTCTATGAAGACATGTTTTTTCCTTGCCACACTGGACTTCCAGAAGCCATTTGGATTGGGTTTTGAAGATGGGGAAGTACAGATATTTCTTGGCCTGAGTCTCTTAACAGTAGAAATGTAGAAGAGAGAGTGAGACCACGAAGAAACTAGCTGTTGACTGCAGGGCACCACCACTGCCTTGGTGGTGGCATTAGCTGGATTTGGGGAAGCCGAAGTACTCTGGGAGGAGTTACTTGAAACTGTTACAACAGCTGTTTGATTAGAATAAAACTGCATGGGTAGGAGCAGTGCCAGCAGCAACAGCCCCAGCCCGAGCCTGGCCACCATTGCTCTGCCCATGTCCCCTCCGTTAGTGTGAGGCACGTCTCGCTGGATTCTGGGAGCTTGGAGAACCGCTGGCTCTAGGCGGGTGCAGGCAAGGTGGCTCAAACAGGTTTTTAAAATCAGTTTTGGCTCATGCATTTTGATGCTCTTTTGTTAGATGAATACATGCTTAGAATTATTATGTCTTCTTGGAGAATTGACTCCTTTATTATCTTGCTATGTTCTTCTTTATATCTGATAATCTTTTCTGTCCTAAAACCTTCATCTTAAATTAGCGTAGTTACTTCAGCTTTGTGTTGGGAAGTTATATACTCCTCAATCCCTTTATGTTTTATGCATTTTGACAATCTCTGTCTTTTAACCACAGTGTTTGACCACCCACATTTAAAATGAATATTAATATAGTTGAATGCAATCTATAGCATTTGTAACTTTTTCTATTTATTGCATTTGGTTATTTTTCCCTTCCTTCTCTTATGACTTTGCTTTTAACTAAGTATGATTTTTTTTATTTACACTTTAGGTTCTGGGGTACAACAGCAGAACATGTAGGTTTGTTACATAGGTGTACATGTGCCAAGGTGGTTTGCTGCACCCATCAACCCATCATCTACATTAAGTATTTCTCCTCATGCTATCCCCCACTTGGGCTCCCACCCCAAGATAGGCCCTGGTGTGTGATGCTCCTCTTCCTGTGTCCACGTGTTCTAGTTTTTCAACTTCCACTTATGAGTGAGAACATGCAGTGTTTGATTTTATGTTTTGTGTTAGTTTGCTGAGAAAGATGATTTCCAGCTTCGCCCATGTCCCTGAAAAGGACATGAACTCATCCATTTGTATGGCTGCATAGTATTCCATGGTCTATATGTGCCACATTTTCATTATCCAGTCTATCATTAATGAACATTTGGGTTGGTTCCAAGTCTTTGCTATTGTGAACAATGCCACAATAAACATACATGTCCATGAGTCCTTATAGTAGAATGATTTATAATCCTTTGGGTGTATATCCAGTAATGGGATTGCTGGATCAAATGGTATATCTGGTTCTAGATCCTTGAAGAATCACCACACTGTCTTTCACAATGGTTGAACTAATTTACACTCCCACAAACAGTATAAAGGTGTTCCTATTTCTCCACATTCTCTCCAGCACCTGTTGTTTCCTGACTTTTTAATAATTGCCATTCTAACTAATGTGATATGGTGTCTCATTGTGGTTTTGATTTGCATTTCTCTAATGGCCAGTGATGATGAGCTTTTTTTCATGTTTGCTGGCTGCATAAATGTCTTCTTTTGAGAAGTGTCTGTTCATATCATTCACCCACATTTTGATGGGGTCGTTTGTTTTATTCTTGTAAATTTGTTTAAGTTCTTTTTAGATTCTTGATAACAGCCCTTTCTCAGATAGATAGATTGCAAAAATTTTCTCTCATTCTCTAGGTGGCCTGTTGACTCTGATGAGTTTCTTTTGCTATGCAGAAGCTCTTTAGTTTAATAAGATCCCATTTGTCAATTTTGGCTTTTTTTGAAATTGGTTTTGGTGTTTTAGTCATGAAGTATTTGCTCATGCCTATGTTTTGAATGGTATTTCCTGGGGTTTCTTATAGGGTTTTTATGGTTTTAGGTCTTCCATTTAAGTCTTTGATTTATCTTGATTTTTGTATAAGGTGTAAGGAAGGGGTCCATTTTCAGTTTTCTGCATATGGCTAGCCAGTTTTCTCAACACCATTTATTAAATAGGGAATCCTTTCCCCATTGCTTGTTTTTGTCAGGTTTGTCAAAGATCAGATGGTTGTAGATGTGTGGTGTTATTTCAGAGGCCTCTGTTCTGTTCCATTGGTCTATATATCTGTTTTGGTATCAGGACCATGCTGTTTTGATTACTGTAGTCTTTTGGTATAGTTTAAAGTCAGGTAGCAGGATGCCTCCAGCCTTGTTCTTTTTTCTTAGAATTGTCTTGGCCATATGGGGTGTCTTTTGGTTCCACATGAAGTTTAAAGTACTTTCTTCCAATTCTGTGAAGAAAGTCAATGGTAGATTGATTACGATAGCATTGAATCTATAAGTTACTTTGGATAGTATGGCCATTTCCACAATATTGATTCTTCCTATCCATGAACATGGAATATCTTTCCATTTATTTGTGTCCTCTCTTATTTTCTTGAGCAGTGGTTTGTAGTTCTCCTCGACGATGTCTTTCACATCTTGTGTAAGTTGTATTCCTAGATATTTGATTCTCTTTGTAGCAATTGTGAATGAGAATTCACTCTTGATTTGGCTGTTTGTCTATTATTTATGTATAGAAATGCTTGTGATTTTTATTTATTTATTTATTTATTTATCTATTTATTTATTATTATTATACTTTAAGTTCTAGGGTACATGTGCATAATGTGCAGGTTTG
>NW_012101425.1:0-20928 GCF_000951045.1 Mandrillus leucophaeus | reverse complement strand
TGTGCTTCCATTTGTTTGTGTCCTCTTTTGATTTTGTCTACTGAGAATTTGCTACAGTTGTTATCAGCTTAAGGAGATCTTTGGCTGTGAAGATGAGCCATGTTTTCTAAATATACAATCATGTCATCTGCAAACAGAGACAATTTGACTTCCTCTCTTCCTATTTGAATACGCTTTATTTTCTTCTCTTGCCTGATTGCCTTGGCCAGAACTTCCATTACTATGTTGACTATGAGTGGTGACACAGGGTATCCTTGCCTTTGTCAGTTTTCAAAGGGAATGCTTCCAGTTTTTGCCCATTCAGTATGATATTGGCTGTGGGTTTGTCATAAATGGCTCTTATTATTTTGAGAGGTGTTCCATCAGTACTTAGTTTATGGAGAGTTTTTAATATGAAGGGGTGTTGAATTTTATCTAAGGCCTTTTCTGCATCTATTCAGATAATCATGTGGTTTTTGTCATTGGTTCTGTTTATATGCTGGATTATGTTTATTGATTTGCATATGTTGAACCAGCCTTGCATTCCTGGAATGAATCTGACTTGATCATGGTGGATAAGCTTTTTGATGTGTTGCTGGATTTGGTTTGCCAGTATTTTATTGAGGATTTTTGCATCGATGTTCATCAGGGATATTGTCCTGAAATTTTTGTTGTTGTGTCTCTGCCAGGTTTTGGTATCACGATGATGCTGGCCTCATAAAATGAGTTAAGGAGGAGTCACTCTCTTTGTATTATTTGGAATAGTTTCAGAAGGAATGGTACCAGCTCTTCTTTGTACCTCTGGTAGAATTCAGGTGTGAATCCATCTGGTCCTGGACTTTTTTTTGGTTGATAGGCTATTAATAACAGCCTCAATTTCAGAACTCATTATTGGTTTATTCAGGGATTCCACTTCTTCCTGATTTAGACTTGGGAGGGTGTATGTTTCCAGGAATTTATCTATTTCTTCTAGATTTTCTAGGTTATTTGCATAGAGGTGTTTTTAGTATTCTCTGATAGTAGCTTGTATTTCTGTGGGATCAGTGGTTTTATCCCCTTTATTATTTTTTTATTGCATCTATTTGATTCTTCTCTCTTTTCATCTTTATTAGTTTGGCTAGTGGTCTATATATTTTGTTGATCTTTTCAGAAAACCAGTTCCTGGATCCATTAGTTATTTTAATGGTTTTTCATGTCTCTATCTCCTTCAGTTCTGCTTTGATCTTAGTCATTTCTTGTCTGCTGCTAGCTTTTGAACTTCCTTGCTTTTGCTTCTCTGGTTCTTTTAATTGTCATGTTAGGGCATCAATTTTACATCTTTCCTCCTTCCTCTTGTGAGCATTCAGTGCTGTAAATTTCCCTCTAAACACTGCTGTAGCTGTGTCCCAGAGATTCTAGCACATTGTGTCTTTGTTCTCATTGGTTTCAAATAACTTATTTATTTCTGCCTCAATTTCGTTCTTTACCCAGTAGACATACAGGAGCAGCTTGTTCTGTTTGTTGTGCGGTTTTGAGTCAGTTTCTTAATCCTGAGTTCTAATTTGATTGCATTGTGGTCTGAGAGACTGTTTGTTATGATTTCCATTCTTTTGCATTTGCTGAGGAGTGTTTTACTTTCAATTATGTGGTCAATTTTAGAGTAAGTGCAATGTGGTGCTGAGAATAATGTAAATTCTGTTGATTTGGGGTGGAGAGTTCTGTGGATGTCTATTAGGTTTGCTTGGTTCAGAGCTGAGCTCAAGTCCTGAATATCCTTGTTAATTATTTGTGTTGTCAATCTGTCTAGTATTGATGGTGGGGTGTCAATATCTCCCACTATTGTTGTGTGGGAATCTAAGTCTCTTTGTATGTCTCTAGAACTTGCTTTATGAATCTGGGTGCTGCTGTATCAAGTGCGTAGATATTTAGGATAGTTAGCTCTTCTTGTTGCATTAATCCTTTTACCATTATGTAATGCCCTTCTGTGTCTTTTTTATGTTTGTTGGTTTAAAGTCTGTATTATCAGAGATTAGAATTGCATCTCTTGCTTTTCTTTCTTTCTTTTTTTTTTTTTTTGCTTTTCATTTTTCTTGGTAAATATTCCTCCATCCCTTTATTTATAGCCTATTTGTGTCTTTGCATGTGAGATGCATCTCCTGAATAAAGCACACTGATGAGTCTTGACTCTATCTAATTTGCCAGTCTGTGTCTTTTATTTAAGGCATTTAACCCATTTACATTTCAGGTTAATATTGTTATGTGTCAATTTGATCCTGTCCTTCTGATGCTACCTGCTTATTTTGTCCATTAGTTGATGCAGTTTCTCCATTATGTTGATGGCGTTTAGAATTTGGTATGTTTTTGCAGTGGCTGATACCGGTTTTTCCTTTTCATATTTAGTACTTCCCTCAGTAGCTCTTGTAAGGGAGGCCTGGTGATGACAAAATCTCTCAGCATTTGCTTCTCTGTATGGGATTTTATTTATCCTTTGCTTATGAAGCTTAGTTTGGCTGGATAGGAAATTCTGGGTTGAAAATTCTTTTCTTCAAGAATGTTGAATATTGGCTTCCACTCTCTTCTGGCTTGTAGGGTTTCTGCAGAGAGATCCACTGCTAGTCTGATGGACTTCCCTTTGTGGGTTATCTGACCTTTCTCTCTGGCTGCCCTTAACATTTTTTCCTTCATTTTAACCTTGGTGAATCTGATGATTATGTGTTTTTGGGTTGCTTTTCTCAAAGAGTATCTTTGTGGTGTTCTCTGTATTTCCTGAATTTGAATGTTGGCCTCTCTTGCTAGGTTGGGCAACTTCTCCTGGATAATATCCTGAAGAGTGTTTTCCAACTTGGTTTCATTCTTCCCATCACTTTCAGGTACACCAATCAAACGTAGGTTTGGTCTTTTCACATACTCCCATATTTCATGGAGGCTTTGTTTGTTCCTTTTTATTTTATTTTTCTCTAATCTTGTCTCCATGCTGTATTTCATTAAGTTGATCTTCAATCTCTGATGTCCTTTCTTCTGCTTGATTAATTCAACTATTGATATTTGTGTATGCTTCATGAAGTTCTCATGCTGTGTTTTTCAGTTCCATCAGGTCATTTGTGTTCTTCTCTAACTGGTTATTCTGCAGAACAGAAAAGATTGCTGTCTGCTCCTTCCTCTAGAAGTTTCATCCCAGAGGGGCACCAGCCTTATGCCAGCTGGAACTCCCCTGTATGAGGTATCTGTCAGCCCTGTTGAGAGGTTTCTCCTAGTCAGGAAGATGTGGAGTAAGGCACTCACTTGAGGAGGGAGTCTGTCCCTTAGCAGAGCTGGTGCAGTGTGCTGGGAGAATGCCTCTTGTCAGGATCAGCTGCTCTCTTCAGAGCTGACAGGCAAGAATGATTAAAACCACTGAAGCTACACCCACAGCCGCCCCTCACCCCTTGTGCCATGTCCCAGGGAAATGGGGGTTTTGTCTGTAAGCTGCTGACTGGGACTGTTATCTTTCCTTCAGAGATGCCCTGCCCAGTCAAGAGAAATCTAGAGAAGCAGTCTGGCCACAGCTGCTTTGTTACACCCAGCCCAGACCTCCCAACCTCCTTAGCACTGTCAGGGTACAACCGCCTACTAAAGCCTCAGTAATGGCGAACACCCCTCTGCACACCACGCTGGACTGTCCCAGGTTGACTTCAGACTGCTGGGCTGGCAGCGAGAATTTCAAGCCAGTATTTCTTAGCTTACCAGGCTCTGTGGGAGTGAGACCCACTGAGCGAGATCTCTTGGCTCCCTGGCTTCAGCCTCCTTCCCAGGGGAGTAGACAGTTCTGTCTCACTGGAGTTCCAGGCACCTCTGGGGTACAAAATAAAAAAATTAAACTCCTGAAGCTAGGTTAGTGTCTGCCCAGACAGCCACCCAGTTTTGTGCTTGAAATTCTGGGCCCTTGAGGTGTAGGCACACAAGGGAATCTCCTGATTTGCAGATTGCAAGAAAACATGGAAAAAGCATAGTAACCTGGCTGGGTAGCACAGTTCCTCATGGCTTCCCTTGGCTGGTGGGAGGGAGATCCCCAGGTCCTTGTACTTTCTGGTTGAAGTGACCCCCCACCCTGCTTCTGCTCACCCTCCACAGGTTGGAGCCACTGCCTAACCAGCCCCAATAAGATGAACTGGATACCTCAGTTGGAAATGCAGAAATCACCCACCTTCTGTGTAGGTCTCACTGGGAATTGCAGACTGGAGCTGTTCCTATTTGGCCATCTTGGCCCCTCCACTTGAACCTACAATTGACTGGAGTACTAGAAGGAGATGGGGAGAATGGAAATAAGTTGGAAAACACACTTAGGGATTTTACCCAGGAGAACTTCCCCAACCTAGTAAGATAGGCCAACATGTAAATTCAGGAAATACAGAGAATGTCCTTAAGATACTCCATGAGAAGATCAAACCCAGGACACACCATCATCAGATTCTCCAAGGCCAAAATGCAGGAAAAAATGTTAAGGGGAGTCACAGAGAAAGGCCAGGTCACTTACAAAGGGAAGCCCATCAGACTAACAGTGAACTTCTCAGGAGAAACTCTACAAGCCACAAGAGATTGGGGACCAATATTCAACATTCTTAAAGAAAAGAATTTTCAACCCAGAATTTCATATCCAGCCAAACTAACTTTCCTAAGTGAAGGAGAAATAAAATCCTTTCCAGACAAGCAAATTCTGAGAAATTTTGTTACCACAAGGCTTTCCCTGCTAAAACTCCTGAAAGAAGCACTGAATATGGAAAGGAGAAACTGGTACCAGACACTACAAAAACACACCAAATTATAAAGATTAATGACACTACATAAAAACTGCATCAACTAGTGTACAGAAAAACCAAATGGCATCATGATGATAGGATCAAACTTGCATATAACAATACTAACCTTAAATGTCTCACGTAAAAGACACAGAAAGACTGGCAAATCAGGTAAGGAGTCAAGATCCAGTGATGTGCAGTATTCAGCAGCCCCATCTTACAGGCAAAGACACACACACAGGCTCAAAATAAAGGTCGGAAAATTTACCAAGCAAATGCAAAGGAAAAGAAAGCAGGGATGGCAATCCTAGTCTCTGACAAAATAGATTTTAAACCAACAAAGATCAAAAAAGACAAAGTAGGGCATTACATAATGGTAAGGGAACAATTCAACAAGAAGATCAAACAATTCTGAACATATATGCACCCAATACAGGAGCACCCAGTTTCAGAAAACAAGTTCTTAGAGACCTACAAAAAGACATCGACTCCCACACAATACTAGTAAGATATTTATACACTCCACTGTCAGTATAAGACTGATCAATGAGACAGAAAATTAACAAGGATATTCAGGACCTGAACTCAGCTCTGGATCAAGTGGACCTAGTAGACGTCTACAGAACTCCTTACTCGAAATCAACAGCATATACATTCTTCTCAGTGTCACATGGCACTTATTCTAAAATTGGCCACATAAATGAAAGTAAAGCACTTCTCAGTAAATGCAAAAGAACTGAAATCATAACAGTCTCTCAGACCACAGTGCAATCAAATTAGAACTCACGTTAAGAAACTCAAAACCACAAGATTTCATGGAAATTGAACAACCTGCTGCTGAATGACTCCTGGGTAAATAATGAAATTAAGGCAGAAATCAAGTAGTTTTTTTGAAACTAACGAGAACAAAGAGACAACATACCAAAATCTCTGGGATACGGCTAAAGCAGTGTTAAGAGGGAAATTTATAGCACTAAATGCCCACATCAGAAAGCTAGAAATATCTCAAATCAACTCCCTAACATCACAATTAAAAGAGCTAGAGAGGCAAGAGCAAACAAATCCAAAAGCTAGCAGAAGACAAGAAATAACTAACAACAGAGAAGAATTGCATGAGATACAGACATGAAAAACTCTCCAAAAAACTTGAATCGAGGAGCTCTTTTTTGAAAAGATTTACAAAATAGATAGACCGCTACTTAGACTAATGAAAAAGAGAGAGAAGAATCAAATAGACATATTAAAAAATGAAAAGGGGATATCACCATTGACCCTACAAAAATACAAACTAACATCAGAGAATACTATAAACACCTTTACACAAATAAACTAGAAAATCTAGAAAAAATGGAAAAATTCCTGGATGCATTCACCCTACCAGGACTAAACTGGAAATAAATTGAATCTCTGAATATACAATAACAAGTTCTGAAATCGAGGCAGTAATTAATAGCCTACCAACCCCCAAAAAAGGCCAGGATCAGATGGATTCACACCCAAATTCTACCAGAGGTACAAAGAGGAGCTGGTACCATTCCTTCTGAAACTATTCCAAACAACTTAAAAAGAGGGACTCCTTCCTAACTCAGTTTATGAAGGCAGCATTATCCTGATAACAAAACCTGTCAGACACAAAACAAAAAAAGAAAACTTCAGGCCAATATCCCCGATGAACATCGATGCAAAAATCCTCAAAAAATACTGGGAAGCCAAATTGAGCAGCGCATCAAAAAACGGATCCATCATGGTCAAGACGTCTTCATCCCTGGGATGGAAGATTTGTTGAACATATGCAAATGAATAAATGTAATCCATCACAGGAACAGAAACATAGACAAAAACCACATGATTGCCTCAATAGATGCATAAAAGGCCTTTGATAAAATTCAGCACCCCTTCATGTTAAAAACTCTCAACAAACTAGGTGTTGATGGAACGTATCTCAAAATAATAAGAGCTATTTATGACAAACCCACAGCCAATACACTGAATGGGCAAAAGCTGGAAGAATTCCCTTTGAAAACCGATACAAGACTAGTGTGTCCCCTCTCACCACTTCTACTTAACATAGTATTGGAAGTTCTGGCCAGGGCAATCAAGCAAGAGAAAAAAATAAAAAGCCTACAAATAGGAAGAGGGGAAGTCAAGTAGTCTCTGTTTTCAGATGACATAACTTTATATTTAGAAAACCCTATCATCTTGGCCCCAAAACTTTTTTTTTTCTTTTTTTTTTGAGACAGAGACTCCTTCTGTCACCCAGGCTGGAGCACAGTGGTGCGATCTCAGCTAACTGCAACCTCCATCTCCCAGGTTCAAGTGATTCTATTGCTTCAGCCTCTCGAGTGGTTGGGACTACAGACATGCACCACCACACCTGGCTAATATTTTTGTATTCTTTTCAGTGGAGACGGGGTTTCACCATGTTGGCCAGGCTAGTTTCGAACTGCTAACCTCAGGTGATCTGCCTCCGTTTGCCTTTCAAAATGCTGCGGCTCGAGGAGTGAACCAACACACCCAGCCTCTAACACTTTTTGAACTGATAAGTAACTTCAGCAAAGTCTCAGGATACAACATCAATGTGCAAAAATCACAAGCATTCCTATACACCAACAACAGGCAAGCAGAGAGTGAAACCATGAACGAACTCCCATTCACAATTGCTACAAGTCGAATAAAATACCGAGAAATACAGCTCACAAGGAATGGGAATGACCTCTTCAAGGAGAACTACAAACCACTGCTCAAGGACATAAGAGAGGATACAAAAAAATGGAAAAACTTTCCATCCTCATGGATAACAAGAATCAATATCATGAAAATGGACATACTGCCCAAAGTAATTTGTAGATTCAATGCTATTTCCATCAAACTACCATTGACATTCTTCACAGAATTGCCAAAAAAATTTTAAAATTTCATATAGAATTGAAGAAGACCTTGTATAACCAAGACAATCCTGAGCAAAAAGAACAAAGCTGGAAGAATCACACTACCTGACTCCAAAATATACTACAAGACTACAGTTAAAAAAAAAAAAAAAAAAACCCAGCATGGTACTGGTAACAAAACAGATGTGTAGACCAATGGAGCAGAACAGAGACCTCAGAAATAACACCCCAAATCTACAGCCATCTGATCTTTGACAAATCTGACAAAAACAAGCAATGGGAAAAGGATCTCCTATTCGGTAAATGGTGCTGGGAAAACATGCTAGCCATGTGCAGAAAACTAAAACTGGACCTCTTCTTCTCACCTTATACAAAAATTACCTCAAGATGGATTATGGACTTAAAAGTAAAAGCCAAAACCATGAAAACCCTAGAAGAAAACCTAGGCGATAACATTCAGGACATAGGCATGGGCAAAGAATTCATGACTCAAAAACCAAAAACAATGGTATCAAAAGCCAAAAATGACAAATGGGATCTACTGAAACTAAAGAGCTTCTTCACAGCAAAAGAAAGTGTTATCAGAGTCAACAGGCAACCTACAGAATGGGAGAAAATTTTTGCAATCTATCCATCTAACAAAGGTCTAATATCCAGAATCTACAAGGAACTTAAACAAATATCCAAGAAAAAAAAAACAAACAAACCTCAACATCACTGATCATCAGAGAAATCAAAATCAAAAGCACAATGAGATATCATCTCGCGCCAGTGAGAATGGCAATTATTATAAAGTCAGGAAGCAATAGATGCTGGCAAGGCTGCAGAGAAATAAGAATGCTTTTACACTGTTGGTGGGAATGTAAATTAGTTCAACCATTGTGGAAGAGAGTGTGGCGATTCCTCAAAGATCTAGAACCAGAAATGCCATTTGACCCAGCAATCTCATTACTGGTTATAGACTCAAAGGAATGTATATCATTCTAATATAAAGATACATGCACATGTATGTTTATTACAGCACTATTTACAATAGCAAAGACATGGAACCAACCCAAATGCTCATCAATAATAGAATGGATAAAGAAAATGAAGTGCACATATACCATGGAATACTATACAGCCATAAAAAAATGAGATCATGTCCTTTGCAGGAACATGGATGAAGCCAAAAGCCATCATCTTCAGCAAACTAACACAGGAACAGAAAACCAAACACCACAAGTTCTCACTCATACGTGGGAGTTGAACATTGAGAACACATGGACACAGAGAGGGTAATAACACACCAGGGACTGTTGGGGGTGAGGGGTGAGGGGAGGGAACTTAGAGGATGGGTCAATAGGTGCAATAGGTGCAGCAAACCACAATGGCACATGCATACCTATAAACAAACCTGCACATTCTGCATATATATCTTGTTTGTTTTTTTTTTTTTTGAAGAAATAAAAGAAAAAAATTAGGAAAAAAAAAAAAAGAAAAAAGAAAAGCTACCTATTGGGTACTATGCTCACTCCCTGGGTTACAGGACCCGTGCTTCATTCCTCAGCATCACACAGTATACCTATATTACTAATCTTCATGTATACCCTCATATGTAAAAGAAAAGTTGAAACTATATTTTAAAAAATATTTTACATCAAGGAAGAGCCCAGGACCTGATGGTTTCACTGTTGAATTCTACCAAATATTTTAAAAAGAACTAATACAAATTATCCTCAAACTTCTACAAAAAATTGAAGAGGATTGATTCCTTCCTCACCCATGTTACAAGTCAGCATTACTCTGATTCCACAACCATTCAAAGACACAACAAAAATAAATACTCCAGGCCAGTATTTCTGATGAAGATAGTTGTAAAAATTCTCAGCAAGATACTAGCAAATGGTATCCACAGCACATTAAAATGATAACTTACTATGATCAGTTCATATTTTTCTTGGAGATGTAGGATGGTTTATGACATACAAATAAATAAATATGATACAGCACATTAACAGAAAAGCAAAAATTATTTGATTATTTCAATAGACACAAAAGTGCATTTTACAAAATCACCATCCTTTCATGATAAGAACTCAAAAAATTAGACATAGAAGGTCTATACATAAACACAATAAAGGCCATAGATGACAAACTCACAGTGAACTTAATACTGGATGGAGAGCAACTGAAAATATTTTCTCTAGAAATTAGCAACAAAACAAGAATGCCCATTTTCATTATTTCTATTCAAGACAGCACTGGAAGCATTAGTCAGAGCCCTGAGGCATGAGAAAGAAATAACAGACATTCAAATTGAAAAGGAGAAAGTCAAACCATCCCTGTTTGCAGAGGACATAATCTTATATGTAAAAAATACTAAAGATTCCACCAAAAATAGATATTAGAACTAATAAACAAATCCAGTAAAGTCACAGGATGCAAACTTAGCATACAAAAATTAGAAGCATTTCTTTCTTGCTTTTTCTTCAGCTTTTAAGTTCAGGGGTACGTGTGCAGAATATGAAGGTTTCTTACACAGGTAAATGTATGCCATTATGGCCTGCTGCATAGAGGATCCCATCCCCCAGGATCCAGCCAGCATCCAATAGCTATTCTTTCCAATGCTCTCCCTTTTCTCACCCGAACCCCTCTGACAGGCCCCAGTGTATGTTGTTCCCTTCCATGCGTCCATGTGTTCTCATCGTTCAGCTCCCACTTATAAATGAAAACATCCAGTGTTTGGTTTTCTGTTCTTGCATTAGTTTGCTGAAAATAATGGCTTCCAACTCCATTCATGTTCCCTGCAAAGGACATGATCTCATTCCATTTTATGGCTGCATAGTATTTCGTAGTGTATATGTACTACATTTTCTTTATTCAGTCTATCATTAATAGGCATTTGGGTTGATTCCATGTCTTTGCTATTGTGAATAGTGCTGCAATGAACATATGTGTGTATGTATCTTTATAACAGAATGATTTATATTCCTTTAGGTATATACCCAGTAATGGGATTGCTGGGTCAAATGGAGTTTCCGCACCTAGGTGTTAGAGGAATTGCCACACTGTCTTCCACAATGGTTGAACTAATTTATGCTCTCACCAACAGTGTAAAAGTTTTCCTTTTTTTCCACAACCTTGCCAGCATCTGTTGCTTTTTGCCTTTTTAGTAACAGCTATTCTAACTGGCATGATATGGTATCTCATTGCCGTTTTGGTTTGGATTTCTCTAATGATCAGTGATGTTGAGCTTTTTTTCATGTTTTTTGACCGCATATGTCTTGTTTTGAGAAATGTCTATTTATGTTCTTTGCCCACTTTTTAATTGGGTTATTTGTTTATTTTGTTGTTGTGAGTTTTAGTTTCTTGTAGACTCTTGATATTAGACCATCGTCAGATGAATACATTGCAAAATTTTTCTCCCGTTCTATAATTGGTCTGTTTACACTGATGATTGTTTCCTCTGATGTGGAGAAGCTCTTTAGATCCTAATTGTCAGTTTTTGCTTTTGTTGCAACTGCCTTTGGTGTTTCCATCATGAAATTTTTGCCCATGCCTATGTCCTTAATGGCATTGCCTAGATATTCTTCTGGGTTTTTTTTTTGTAGTTTGGGGTTTTATATTTAAGTCTTTAATGTATCTTGAATTGAGTTTTGTATATCATGTAAGGAAGGGGTGCAGTTTCAATTTTCTGCATATGGCCAGCCAATTCTTCCAGCACTATTTATTAAATATAAAATCCTTTACCTATTGCCCATTTTTGTCAGGTTTGTTGAAGATCAGATGGTTGTAGGTGTGCAATCGTATTTCTGAGATCTCTTTTGTGTTCCATTGGTCTATGTGTCTGTTCTTGTACCCACACCATGCTGTTTTGATTACTGTAGCCTTGTAGTATAGTTTGAAGTCAGGTAAAGTGATGCCTCTTGCCTTGTTCTTTTTGCTTAGGATTGTCTTGGCAATTTGAGCTCTTTTTTGGTTCCATAGGAATTTTTAAATAGTTTTTTTTTCTAGTTCTGTGAAGAATTTCAATGGTACTTTATTGGGAATAACACTGACTCTATCAATTACTTTGGGTAATATAGCCCTTCACAAATTAGTATTTGTATCCGTGAGCATGGAAGTTTCTTTATTTGTATCCTCCCTGATTTATTTGAGCAGTGGTTTGTAGTTCTCCTTGAAGAGATCCTTCACTTCCTTTATTAGCTGTATTCTTAGGTATTTTACTTTTTTTGTAGCAATTATGAATGGAAATTTATTAATGATTTGTGTCTCTGCTTGTCTGTTATTGTATAGGAATGTTTTCCATTTCTGCACGTTGATTTTACATCCTGAGACTTTGCTGAAGTTGCTTATCAGTTTAGAAAGCTTTTGGGATGACATGATGATGTTTTGAGATATAGGATCATGTCATCCGCAAACAAAAAAAATTTGACTTCCTCTCATCCTATTTCAATACTCTTTATTTCTTTCTCTTGCTTGATTTCCCTTCCCAGAACTTCCAATATTATGTTTAACAGGAGTGGTGAGAGAGGGCATGCTTGTCTCGTGTCCACTTTTAAGGGAAATGCTTCCAGCTTTTGTCCATTCAGTGTGATGCTGGCTGTGGGGTTTTTCATATATGGTTTTTATTATTTTGAGGTATGTTGCATGAATACCTTGTTTACTGAGAGTTTTTAACAAGAAGGGATTTTGAATTCCATCAAAAGCCTTTTCTGCATCTATCGAGATAATCACATGTTTTATGTTTTAGTTCTGTTTATGGGATGAATCACATTCATTGATTTGCATATGTTAAACAAACCTTGCATCCTGGGGATGAAGCCAATTTGATCGTGATAAGCCATGTGTTGCTGAATTCGGTTTGCCAATATTTTATTGAGAATTTTTGCACTGATTTTCATCAAGGATCTTGGCCTGAAGCTTTTGTTGTTGTTGTTGTTGTTGTTGTATCTCTGCCAGATTTGAATATCGAGATGATGCTGACCTCATAGAATGACTTGGGGAGGAGTCCCTCCTTTTCAATTTTTTGGAATAGTTTCAGTAGAAATGGCACCAACTCTTCTTTGTACCTCTGGTAGAATTGAACTGTGAGTCCATCTGGTCCTGAGTTTTTTGGTGGGTAGGATATTCATTACTGCCTAAATTTCAGCTTTTGGAATTAGACAACGGGGTTTTTGAGATATAAGATCATGTCATCGGGAAACAAAAATAATTTGACTTCCTCTCTTTCTATTTCAATGCCCTTTGTTTATTTCTCTTACCTAGTGGCCCTCACCAGAACTTCCAATACTATATTTATTGGTCTCTTCAGGCATTTAATTTCTTCCTAGTTCAGTCTTGGTAGGATGTATGTCTCCAGGAATTTATTAATTTCTTCTAGATTTGCTAGTTTAGGTTCATCAACATGTTTGTAGTATCCCCTAATGGTTTGTATTTCTGTGGGGTCCGTGGTGATATCCCTCTTATTTCTGACTATGTTTATTTTATTCTTGTCTCTTTTATTCATTAGCCTAGCTAGAAGTCTCTCTATTTTATTATTTTTCTTTTCAAAAAATCAGCTCCTGAATTTGTTGATTTTTTGAAGGTTTTTTTTTCTGTTTATGTGACTCTATCTCCTTCAGTTTGGCTCTAATCTTGGTTATTTCTTGTCTTCTGCTAGCTTTGGGTTTGTTTTCTCTTGGTTCTCTAGTGTTTTTAGTAGAGATGTTAGGTTTTAACTTGACATCTTTCTAGCTTTTTGATGTGGACATTTAGTACTATACATTTCTCTCTTGACACTGCTTTAGCTGCATCCCAGAGATACTGGTATATTATTTCCTTATTCTCATTGGTTTCAAAAAACATCTTGATGTCTGCCTTAATTTCATTGTTTACCCCAAAGTCATTCATGAATTGGTTATTCAAGTTCCATGTAGTTGTGTGGTTTTGAATGATTTTTTTTCCCAAGATTAAAATTAGCATGTACTAGCTCCTGCTTTGTTTATTCTTTATTATTATACTTTCAATTCTGGGATATGTGTACAGAACATGCAGGGTCGTTAAACAGCTATACACGTGCCATGGTGGTTTGCATCACCCATCAACCCGTCATCTAAATTAGGTATTTTTCCTAATGCTATCCCTCCCCTAGCCCCACCTCCCGAAAGGCCCCAGTGTGTGATGTCCCCCTCCCTGGTTCCAGGTTTTCTCATTGTTCACCTCCCACTTATGAGTGAGAACATGTGGTCTTTGGTTTTCTGTTCCTGTGTTAGTTTGCTGAGAATGACGGCTTCCATCTTCATCCATGTCCTTGCAAAGGACGTGACCTCATCCTTTTTTATGTCTGCATGGTATTCCATGGTGTATATGTGCCACATTTTCTTTATCCAGTCTATCACTGATGGGCATTTGGGTTGGTTCCAAGTCTTTGCTATTGTGAACAGTGCTGCAGTAAACATACGTGTGCATGTGTCTTTATAGTAGAATGATTTATAATCCTTTGGGTATATATGCAGTAATGGGATTGCTGAGTCAAATGGTATTTCAGGTTCTAGATTCTTGAGAAATCGCCCCATTGTCTTCCACAATGGTTGAACTAATTTACATTCCCACCAACAATGTAAAAGCATTCCTATTCCTCCACAGCCTTGCCAGCATCTGTTGTTTCCTGACTTTTTAAAGATGCCCATTCTAACTGGGGTTATATGCTATCTCATTGTGGTTTTGATTTGCATTTCTCTAATGACCAGCAGTGATAAGCTCTTTTTAATGTTTGTTGCCTGCATGAATGTCTTCTTTTGAGAAGTGTCTATTCATACCCTTCTGCCACATTTTGATGGGATTGTTTGGTTTTTGCTTGTAAATTTTTTCAAGTTCCTTGTAGATTCTGGATATTAGACTTTTGTCAGGTGGATAGATTGCAAAAATTTTCTCTCATTCTGTAGGTTGCCTGTCCATTCTGATGATAGTTTCTTTTGCTATGCAGAAGCACTTTAGTTTAATTAGATCCCATTTGTCAATTTTGGCTTCTGTTGCCATTGTTTTTGGTGTTTTAGTCATGAAGTCTTTGCCCATGCCTATGTCCTGAATGGTATTTCCTAGGTTTTCTTCAAGAGCTTTTATGGTTTTGGGTTTTACTTTTAAGTCTTTAATCCATTTTGAGTTAATTTTTGTATAAGTTGTAAGGAAGGGGTCCAGTTTCAGTTTTCTGCACATGGCTAGCCTCTTTTCCCAGCACTATTTACTGAAAAGGGGATCTTTTTCCCATTGCTTGTTTTGGTCAGGTTTGTCAAAGATCAGATGGCTGTTGATTTGGGGTGTCATTTCTGAAGTCTCTGTTCTCCTCCATTGGTCTACATGTCTGCTTTGGTACTAGCACCATGCTGTTTTGTTTACCGTAGTCTCATAGTATGGTTTGAAATCAGGTAGTGTGATGCCTCCAGTTTTGTACTTTACTTGGGATTGTCTTGGCTATACGGGCCTTTTTTTGGTTCCAGTTGAAATATGAAGTTGTTTTTCCTAATTCTATGAAGAAAGTCAGTGGTAGTTTGGTGGGAATAGTATTGAATCTTTGAATTACTTTAGACAGTATGGCCATTTTCACGATACTGATTCTTTCTATCCATGAGCATGGAATGTTCTACCATTTGTTTGTGTCCTCTCTTATTTCCTTGAGCAGTGGTTAGTAGTTCTCCTGAAGAGGTCCTTCACATGCCTTGTAAGTTGTATTCCTAGGTATTTTATTCTCTTTGAGGCAATTGTGAAAGGGAGCTCACTCATGATTTGGCTCTGTTTGTCTACTATTGGTGTATAGGAATGCTTGTAACTTTTGAACATTAATTTTGTATCCTGAGACTTTGCTGAAGTTGCTTATCAGCTCAAGGAGATTTTGGGCTGAGACGATGGCATTTTCTAAATATACAATCATGTTATATGCAAACAGAGACAGTTTGACTTTCTCTCTTTATGTTTAAATACCATTATTTATTTCTCCTGCCTGATTGCCCTTACCAGAACTTCTGATACTATGTTGAATAGCAGTGCTGACAGAAAGCATCCTTCTCTTGTGCTGGCTTTCAAAGGGAATGCTTCCAGAATTTGCCATCTTCAGTTTGATACTGGCTGTCGGTTTGTCATAAATAGTTCTTATTATTTTGAGATATATTCCGTTTATGCCTAGTTTATTGAGAGTTTTTAGCATGAAGGGGTGTTGAATTTTATTGAAGGCTTTTTCCTGCATCGATTGACATAATCATGTGGTTTTTGCCATTGGTTCTGTTTATGCGATAGATTTTTTATTAATTTGTGTATGTTGAACCAGCCTTGCATCCCGGAGATGAAGCCAACTTGATTATGGTGGATAAGCTTTTTGATGTGCTGCTGGATTCAGTTTGCCAGTATTTTATTGAGGATTTTTACATTGATGTTTATCAGGGATATTGGCCCGAAATTTTCTTTTTCTGTTATGTCTCTGCCAGGTTTTGGTATTAGGATGATTCTGGCCTCATAAAATGTTTTAGAGAGGAGTCCCTCTTTTTCTATTGTTTGGAACAGTTTCAGCAAAAATGGGACCAGTTCCTCTCTGTACCTCTGGTCAAATTCAGCTGTGAATATGACTGGTCCTGGGCTTTTTCTGGTTGGTAGGCTATTAATAACTGCTCGTTTTTAGAACTTGTTATTGATCTATTCAGGGATTCATTTTCCTCCTGGTTTATTCTTGGGAGGGTATATGTGTCCAGGAATTTATCCATTTCTTCTAGATTTTCTAGTTTGTTTGCCTAGAGGTGTTTACACTATGCTCTGGTGGTAGTTTTTATTCCTCTGTGATCAGTGGTGATATCCCCTTTATCATTTTTATTGTGTCTATTTGATTCTTCATATTTTTCTTCTTTATTAGTCCGGCTAGCAGTCTATCTATTTTGCTAATCTTTTCAATAAAACAACCCCTGGATTCATTGATTTTTTGCAGGGTTTTTCGTGTCTCTATCTCCTTCAGTTCTGCTCTGATCTTAGCTATTTGTTGTCTTCTGCTGGTATTTAAATTTGTTTGCTCTTGCTTGTCTAGTTCTTTTAATTGTAATGTTAAGATGTCAATTTTAGATCTTTCCTGTTTTCTCGTGTGCATATTTAGTGCTACAAATTTTCCTCTAAACACTGCTTTAGCTGTGTCCCAGTGACTCTGGTACGTTGTGTCTTTGTTCTCATTGGTTTCAAAGTACTTATTTATATTTGCCTTATTTTTGTTATTTACCCAGTAGACATTCAGGAGCAGGTTGTTCCATTTCCATGTAGTTATGCGGTTTTGAGTGAGTTTGTTAATCCTGAGTTCTAAATTTCTTGCTCTGTGGTCTCAAAGACTGTTACGATTTCCATTGTTCTGCATTTGCTGAGAAGTGTTTCACTTTCAATTATGTGGTCAATTTTAAAATAAGTGTGATGTGGTGCTGAAAAGAATGTATATTCCGTTGATTTGGGGTGGAAAGTTGTGTAGATGTCTATTAGGTCCACTTAATTCAGAGCTGAGTTCACGTTTTAAATATCCTTGTTAATTTTGTGTTTCATTGATCTGTAAGATATTGACAGTGGGACATTAAAGTCTCCTACTCTTATTGTGTGGGAGTCAAAGTGTCTTTGCAGGTCTCTAAGGACTTGTTTATGAATCTGGGTGCTCCTGTGCTGAATGCATATATATTTAGATAGTTAGCTCTTCTTGTTGTATTGATCCCTTTACCATTATGTAATGCCCTTCTTTGTCTTTCCTGATCTTTGTTGGTTTATAGTCTCTTTCATAAGAGACTAGGATTGCAAACCCTGCTTCTTTTGCTTTCCATTTTCTTGGTAAATATTCTCCATCCCTTAATTTTCAGCCTATGTGTGTCTTAGTACGTGAAATGGGTCTTCTGAATACAGCAAACCTATTGGTCTTGACTCTTTATCCAATTTGCCAGTGTGTGCCTTTTAATTGGGGCATTTATCCCATTTACCTTTAGTGTTAATATTGTTATGTGTAAATGTGATTTTGTCATTATGGTGCTAGCTAGTTATTTTGCCCGTAAGTTGATGCAGTTAATTCATAGTGTCAATGGTCTTTACAATTCAATATGCTTTTGCAGTGGCTGGTACCAGTTTTTCCTTTCCATATGTACTGCCTCCTTCAGGAGTTTTTGTAAGGCAGACCTGGTGGTGACAAAATCTCTCAACATTTGCTTGTTTGAAAAGAATTTTACTTCTCCTTCACTTATGAAGCTTAGTTTGGCTGGATATGAAATTCTGGGTTGAAAATTATTTTCTTTAAGAATGTTGAATATCGGTCCCCACTCTCTTCTGACTTGTAGGGTTTCTACAGAGAGACTCACTGTTAGTCTGGTGGGCTTCCCTTTGTGAGTAACCGGACCATTCTTTCTGGCTGCGCTTAACATCTTTTCCTTCATTCCAACCTTGGTGAATCTGGCATTTATGTGTCTTGGGTTTGCTCTTCTCGATGAGGATCTTTGTGGTGTTCTCTGTATTTCCCGAATTTGAATGTTGGCCTGTCTTACTAGGTTGGGGAAGTTTTCCTGGATAATATCCTGAAGAATGTTTTCCAACTTGGTTTCATTCTCCCTGTAACCTTCAGGTATACCCATCAAATGTAGGTTTGGTCTTTTCACATAGTCCCATATATCTTGGAGGCTTTGTTTGCTCCTTTTCATTCTTTTTTCTCTAATCTTGTCTTCAGGCTTCATTTCACTAAGTTGATCTTCAATCTCTGATGTTCTTTCTTCTGCTTTATCGATTTGGCCACTGAGGCTTGAGTATACCTCACGAAATTCTTGTGCTGTGTTTTTCAGCTCCATCACATTATTTATGTTCTTCTCTTAACTGGTTATTCTACTTAGCAATTCCTCTAACATTTTTCAAGGTTCTTAGCTTTCTTGCATTGGGTTAGAGCATGCAATGCAATGTTCTAACCCTCCCCTAGTGTGGAGGAGTTTGTTATTACCCACCTTCTGAAGCCTACTTCTGTCAATTCGTCAAACTCATTCTCCATCCAGTTTTGTTCCCTTGCTGGCAGGAGTTGTGATCCTCTGGAGGAAAAGAGGCTTTCTGGTTTTTGGAATTTTCAGTGTTTTGCACTGTTTTTTTTCTCATCTTCGTGGATTTACCTACCTTTGGTGTTTGATGTTGGTGACCTTCGGATGGGGTTTCTCTTTGGACGTCCTTTTTGTTGATGTTGATGTTATTCCTTTCTGTTTGTTAGTTTTCCTTCTAACAGTCAGGTCTCTCAGCTGCAGGTCTGCTGGAGTTTGCTGGAGGTTCACGCCAGACTCTCTTTGTCTGGGTATCATCATCGGAGTCCACAGAACAAGAAATATTGCTGCCTTCTTCTTCCTCCGGAAGCTTTATCCCAGAGAGGCACCTGCCAGATGCCAGTCATAGCTCTCCTGTATGAGGTGTCCATCAACCCCTGCTTGGAAGTATCTCCCAGTCAGGAGGTATGGGATCAGGGACCCACTTGAAAAGACAGTCTTTTTCTTAGCAGAGTTTGAGCACTGTGCTGGGAGATATGCTGCTCTCTTCAGAGCCAGCAGGCAGAAACATTTAAATCTGCTGAAGCTGCGCCCACATCCACCTCTTCTCCCAGGTGATCTGTCCAAGGGATGTGGGAGTTTTATCTATAAGCCCCTGACTGGGGCTGCTGGCTTTTTGCAGAGGTGCCCTGCCCATAGAGGAGGAATCTGGAGAGGCAGTCTGGCTACAGTGGCTCTGCTGAGCTGTGGAGGGCTCCACACAGTTGCAACGTCCCCACAGCTTTGTTTACACTGTGATAGGAAAACTGCCTACTCAAGCCTCAGTAATGTTAGATATCTCTCACACCACCAAGCTTGAGTTTCCCAGGTCAACATTAGACTGCTGTGCCTGCAGTGAAAATTTCAAGCCAGTGGATCTTAGCTTGCTGGGATCTGTGAGGGTAGGATCTTTTGAATTAGACTGCTTGGATCCTTGGCTTCAGCCCCCCTTCCTGGGAGTGAACAACTCTGTCTTACTGACATTCCAGGTGCCACTGCGAGATATATATATATATATATATATTATATATTTATTATATATTTATTATATATATTTATTATATATATATACACGTGTGTGTGTGTGTGTGTGTATATATATATATATATATGCAGCTAGCTCAGTGTCTGCCCAAATGGCCGCCCAGTTTTGTGCTTGAAACCCAGAGCGCTGGTGACATAGGCACCTCAGTGTATCTCCTGGTCTGTGGGTTGTGAAGATCATGGGAAAAGCATAGTATCTGGGTGAGAGTGAACCATTCCTCATGGCACAGTCTCTCATGGCTCCCCTTGGCTAGGGGAGGGAGTTCCCCAACCCCTTGCACCTCTCAGGTGAGGCGACACCCCATCCTACGTCAGCTCACCCTCTGTGGGCTACACCCACTGTCTAACAAATCCCATTGAGATGCTCCAGGTACCTCAGTTGGAAATGCAGAAATCACCAGCTTTCTGCTTTGATCTCACTGGGAACTGCAGACTGGAGCTGTTCCTATTTGGCCATCTTGTCAGCCTCTCTTGAGTATCATTTAAGATTACATATTATCTCTTCTCTTGCTGTATCATTTATACTTTTTTGTTTTTAACATTTTGTCAGTTACTTTGGGGTTTACAATATCCATTTTAAATAGTCAGATTCTACCTTCATGTAACATTATACACTGCATGCATAGTGTAAATATATTTTATCGGTGTATGCCTAATTCCCTTTTTCTATCTTTTTTGGTATTGTTGTTATTTATTTTACCTATGCATATACTATAAATATCAATACATTGCAGATATTATTGCTTTAAGCAGTTATGTTTTACATTAATAATAAAAATAAAAAATTGTTTTCTTTTTATTAATTCCTTTTCTGATAATTTTAATTTGTATGTAGATCCAAGTCTCTGGTATGCCTAACAAATTTACTTTCTGATGAAAACTTTTAACATTCATTGCAGGACATGTCTTCTGGCAATAAATTACCCCAGTATCTGTCCAAATTTTTTTTATTTCTCCTTCAATTTTGAAGGAAAATTTTCTTTCTGGATGTAGAATACTAGGCATGTAGATTTTTCTTTCACCATATTGAAGATTTAACTGCACTGTCTTCTTGCTTGCATGACTTCCAATGAAAGGTATGTTGTAACTTCTTTCTTCCATACATGAGGTAGTTTCTTTTGATTCTTTCAAGATTTTCCTTTCTTTTTTTTCTTTTTTAAAAATTATTATTATACTTTAAGTTCTAGGGTACATGTGCATAACGTGCAGCTTTGTTACATATGTATACTTGTGCCATGTTGCTGTGCTGCA
>NW_012101424.1:169652-170076 GCF_000951045.1 Mandrillus leucophaeus | reverse complement strand
ACCAACATGGCACATGTATACATATGTAACCAACCTGCACGTTGTGCACATGTACTCTAGAATATGAAGTATAATAATAAAAAAAATTAGACCAGCGTCGTGGTGGACGCCTTAGTCCCTGCTACTCGGGAGGCTGAGGTAGGAGAATGGTTAGAACCTGGGAGGCAGAGCTTGCAGTGCGCCGAGATTGTGCCGCTGCACTCCAGCCTGGGCGACAGAGCAACACTCCGCCTCAAAATAAATAAATAAATAAAAAGTCTTATACTGAAGCATTGTGATGCTTTGTCTCACTGAGTCAACAATTGCTCATTTCTAAAAAAAAAAAAAACAAAAAAAAAACAAAGCAAAGTTTAGTTGATCTCAGAGATCCCTTCTGTCTACAAATTATCTATAATTCTTTCTTTCTATAAACTGAAAGTTCTAG
>NW_012101424.1:164488-167182 GCF_000951045.1 Mandrillus leucophaeus | reverse complement strand
GTTGTTACAAGAGATCATTGTAAAGTAAAATACTTTGAAAGGCTTTTGTTGCCTTTTCCAGTCTGTCAGTGTCAGAAATAGTGGAATGAAATCATGTATTTTGTGAGTAGAGAAAGATTTGGGTCTTTGCATGTTAGATTCAAAATAACAAGTCAAGAGTTTGAAATGCTGTGTTTCTTCTTCATTTCATAGCCATTTGCTATAAATTTTGGCTGAAGGTAAATGGTAAGGGACGTGTTTGTTGTTAGAGATTTTATTAAGTCCTCTACTATACTAGCCATATGCTTTATTCAGAATAGCCATGAAAATTGAACTTCTCTGAAGAATTAATTTATGCCTGTTGTAAAGGAAATAGCTGTGGATTCAGGACCAGCAAAGGCAGATAAGTGTTAGATAAGAAGTTATAGGCTTCCATTATTAGATCCACAAACTAATGTTTCAATTAAACTATAGCTACAATATATAAACCCCAAAATGACCTTAAGGTTTAGTAATGGTAGGAAGAGGGTCAGAAGATGTATAAGTATTAGAGTTTTTTCTTGAGTGAAAGATGGTTTAACAGTGTTAATATGATATGTGAATACCCCTTGTTGTGTAATAATTAGCATACACAGGGAGTAAAGGACTGTGATTAGTGTATTAAACCTTATGAGCATGATGATATGATTAGACCAAGAGAATGAGGCTGTAGTTATGAAGACTACTCCTACTAGATTGATGGTAGGGGGCAGGGCATGGTTGGCAAGACTAGCTAGGAGTCATCACATGGCTATCAGGGAGAGAAGTGTTTGAAGATCCCGTGTTAGTGTATGGTTTGGCTGTGAACTCATTTGTAGTTTGAGTTTGCAAGGCAGAATAATAGGGATGAGGTTAGTCTGTGGGCAATTATTAGGGCAGTTGCAATGCTGAAACTTCAGGAGGTTTGAATGAGAAAAGCATGATAACTAGTGCCATGTGGCTTATGGAAGAGTAAGTAATGAGTGACTTTAGATCAGTTTGGCACAGACAAATGGAGCTTGTTATGATTATAACTCATAAGGATAGTATGAGGGAGCAATAAGCTATAAGTTCTGTTGTGGGTTAAGGATTAAAGTGATTCATATAATCCTATAGCCACCTAATTTTAGGAGTACTGCTGTGAGGACTATTGACCTGGAAATGGGTGCCTCTATGTGGGCTTTTGGGAGTCCTAAGTGGAGTCCATAGAGAGATATTTTTAGTATAAATGCTACGATGCATGCTATTCATAAAAGGCTATTAAACCAGGAAATTGTTAGTTCTTGAAGCTGGGTATTGGTCTTAAGGTGGTCTCAAGAGTGCTGATAAATATATCAAGCATCAGTGTTTGAATAAATGGAGTTTCATATTTGGGTCTTCTGCATATTAGCTGTAGGACACTGAAAATGAATTTGTCATTCTCTGAGCTCAGTTTTTATTTATTTATTTATTTATTTTTGAGACAGAGTCTTGCTCTGTAGCTCTGGCTGGAGTGCAGTGGTGTGATCTCAGCTCACTGAAACCTCCATCTCCCGGGTTCCCGTTCAAGCAGTTCTCCTGCCTCAGGCCCCCAAGTAGCTGGCATTACAGGCATGTGCACCATGCCCAGCTAATTTTTGTATTTTCAGTAGAGAAGCAGTTTCACCACATTGGCCAGGCTGGTCTTGAACTCCTGACCTTGTGATCCACCTGCCTCAGCCTCCCAAAGTATTGAAATTACAGGTGTGAGCCACCACACATGGCTGTTTGTTTAAAATAGAGTAAATAGACCTGCTGAATATGTTGATGAGAGGATTAATTGTAATCTGTGCAGCAATTGTCTGACTATTGCCTTGAACATCACAGACCATCTGAGTGGCGAGTATAATCATCATCATGTTTATACGTAAAATTCAGAAATATCTGAAGCCTGTGTGGCTAAATAAAAGCATACAAATACAATGAAAATATCATTCTAAGTGAGGCTTAGTAAATGGATGAAATAGTTGCTTCATTTGCTGTTATCTATATCTACTTTCCTAGCTCTCAAAAGTCCATGGCCCTGTGTTCACTCTGTATTTTGGCCTGGAACGCATGGTGGTACTGCATGGATATGAAGCGGTGAAGGAAGCCCTGATTGATCTTGGAGAGGAGTTTTCTGGAAGAGGCCGTTTCCCACTGGCTGAAAGAGCTAACAGAAGATTTGGTAGGTGTGCATGTGTCTGTTTCAGCGTCCATCTTGGAGAGAGGGAGGATGGAAAACAGAGACTTGCAGAGCTTCTCAGGCAGAGCTTGGCCCATGCACGTGGCTGCCCAGTGTTAGCTCCCTCTTTCTTGCCTGGGATCTCCCTCCTAGTTTCTGTTTCTCTTCTTGTTAGGAATCGTTTTCAGCAACGGAACAAGATGGAAGGAGATCCGGCGTTTCTCCCTCATGACACTGCGGAATTTTGGGATGGGGAAGAGGAGCATTGAAGATCGTGTTCAAGAGGAAGCCCGCTGCCTTGTGGAGGAGTTGAGAAAAACCAAGGGTGGGTGAACCTACTCCGTATCACTGACCTTACTGGACTGCTCTCCCCTCTACTGACATTCTTGGAAACATTTCAGGGGTGGCCAGATCTTTTATTATGAGTCCTGGTTGTTAGCTCCTTTCAAGCGGGGTTTGAGGCTGAGAGTCAAGGGAATTTGCACATATTTGTGCTGTGTGTGTACAGGTATGAT
>NW_012101424.1:158788-161828 GCF_000951045.1 Mandrillus leucophaeus | reverse complement strand
CCATCTGACAAAGAGCTAATATCCAGCATCCACAAGGAACTTAAACAAACTTACAAGAAAAAAAGAAATATCCCCATCAAAAAGTGGACAAAGGATATGAACAGATAGTTATCAAAAGAAGACATTTATGGAGCCAACAAATGTATGAAAAAAAGCTTATCATCACTGGTCATTACAGAATGCAAATCAAAACTACAATGAGATACCATCTCATGCCAGTTAGAATGGTGATCCTTAGTAAGTCAGAAAACAACCGATGTTGGTGATAATGTTGAGAAACAAACCCTTTTATACTGTTGGTAGGAATGTAAATTAGTTCAATCATTGTGGAAGACAGTGTGGTGATTCCTCAAGGATCTAGAACTAGAAATTCAATTTGACTCAGAAATCCCATTACTGGGTATACGCCCAAGGGATTATAAACCTTTCTACTCTAATGACACATGCACATGTGTGTTTATTGTGGCACCGTTCACAATAGTAAAGACTTGGAACCAATCCAAATGCCCATCAATGATGGACTGGATAAAGAAAATGTGGCACATATACACCATGGAATACTATGTGGCCATAAAAAAGGATGAATTCATGTCTTTTACAGGAACATGGATGAAGCTGGAAATCGTCATTCTCAGCAAACTAACACAGGAACAGAAAACCAAACACCACAAGTTCACACTCATAAATACGAGCTGAACAATGAGAACACATGGACACAGGGAGGGGTACATCACACACTGGGGCATGTCAGGGGATGGGAGGCCAGAAAAGGGAGAGCATTAGGACAAATACCTAATGCATGAGGTGCTTAAAACCTCGATGACAGGTTCATAGGTGCAGCAAACTACCATGGCACATGTATACCTATGTAACAAACCTGCATGTTCTGCACATGTATCCTAGAACTTAAAGTAAAACAAAAGAAAATTTCAAAAATATAAACTTTATCAATCACTTGATTATAACAACATTATTTCAGAGATCCTCCACCAAACAAGAAAACCTTTCCTATAATTTAATTTATTTAGCTATTAAATGATAGGCTGGGCCTAATCAATATCAAATTAAATAAGTTAAATTTGCAGGATGACTGCGTATGGTGGGCATTTAGTTCCTACATAAGAGAATTCATTTTTACAAAGCTACAGAAGAAAAAAAACTCCATTTATCAATTTACACATTCTTGTTTGCCTTACCTGGGATTCATATTTAAAATAAAAAGTTTTTGGCCAGGAACGGTGGCTCATGCCTGTAATCTCAACACTTTGGGAGACCAAAGTGGGCGGATCACCTGCTGTCTCTTATACACATCTAGATGTGTATAAGAGACAGCTCATGACACTGCGGAATTTTGGGATGGGGAAGAGGAGCATTGAAGATCGTGTTCAAGAGGAAGCCCGCTGCCTTGTGGAGGAGTTGAGAAAAACCAAGGGTGGGTGAACCTACTCCGTATCACTGACCTTACTGGACTGCTCTCCCCTCTACTGACATTCTTGGAAACATTTCAGGGGTGGCCAGATCTTTTATTATGAGTCCTGGTTGTTAGCTCCTTTCAAGCGGGGTTTGAGGCTGAGAGTCAAGGGAATTTGCACATATTTGTGCTGTGTGTGTACAGGTATGATTGTGCATACACTGTGAGTATAAAAGGTTCATTTAATCCTATGTTCTCCTGAACTTTGCTTCTTTGTTTTCAAATAAGAAATCCTGAATATAGGTTTTGAGTTCATTTTTTGAAAGAGTTAAAGAGCAGTGTTTTTCCATTACCTATTCCAGAACAATTCAACAGAGAATACTTGGCAAGTGGATGTGGTGGGAATGACCCTATCACACCCCTAGGGATCATGAACCAAACGGCATGTGCTTTCATTTAATTGAACTGTGTTTATATGGTCAGCCTCACTGACTAGATTTTAATTATTAGTAGTAACTCTGTAATCTGTTCTCCCTAAGTATAATTTGGCTGTGTTTCAGCTTTGCTTATCTTTTTCCCACCATATTTACGAAATTTTGGCTTGGAAATGTATGGTAATTTTTTTTTCCACTGCCATCTCTACTCATCTATGAAGTTTTACAATGTATCTGTTTATCAGCCTTGATACCAAATTTCTTTGTTTTTAAATTCTGTTTTCCAAATGAAGTGAAAGACTGAAAATCAGATTTATCTGTGAATCACACAACAAACTAACAGATTTCCAGCTGTTCGATGCCTGGCCATTCAGAGTACTATTGAATAAAGTCACTATTTAGGGCCCATAGATGTGAATTTGGGAGCTCTTTAAATATAAAGTTTAATATCTCAAAATGATAAGAGCTATTTATGACAAACCCATAGCCAATATCATTTTGAATGGGCAAAAGCTGGAAGCATTCCCTTTGAAAACCAGCACAAGACAAGGATGCCCTCTCTCGCCACTCCTATTCAACATAGTATTGGAAGTTCTGAACAGAGCAATCAGACAAGAGGGTATTCAAATGGGAAGAGAAGAAGTCATATTGTCTCTGTTTGCAGGTGACATGATTGTATATTTAGAAACCCTATCATATCAGCCCCAAAATTCTTTAAGCTGATAAGCAACTTCAGCAAAGTCTCAGGATACAAAATCAATGTGCAAAAATCACAAGCATTTCTATACACCAATAATAGAGAGCCAAATCATGAGTGAACTCACATTCACAATTGCTACAAAGAGAATGAAATGCCTAGGAATACAATTTACAAGGGATGTGAAGGACCTCTTCAAGGAGAACTACAAACCACGGCTCAAGGAAATAAAGAGATGATGCAAATGCAAAAAAATTCTATGCTCATGAATAGGAAGAATTAATATTGTGAAAATGGCCATACTGCCTGAAGTAATTCATAGATTCAATGATATACCTATCAAGTTATCATTGATTTTCTTCACAGAACTAGAAAAGACTACTTTTAATTTCATATGAAGCCAAAAAAGAGCCTGTATAGCCAAGACAATTGTAAGCAAAAAGAACAAAGCTGGAGGCATCATTCTACCTGACTTCAAACAATACTACAAGGCTACAG
>NW_012101424.1:143401-156933 GCF_000951045.1 Mandrillus leucophaeus | reverse complement strand
GCTGAGGTGGAGAATTGCTTGAACCCAGGAGTCAGAGGTTGTGGTGAGCTGAGATCATGCCATTCCACTGCAGCGTGGGCAACAAGAGTGAAACTCCATCTCAAAACAAACAAACAATAAACAAAAACAAACAACAAACAAAGTTTTCATTTAAATTTTTGCAAACTAATCTATGTTAGGCATATTATTCATTTACATTTATTTTCCTTCTTATAAAACACATTCTGCTTCTTACATTTATTTCCTTAAATACATGAATTCACCCACAGTCTCTGTAGTTCCTCTCTACTGGTTCAACACAGGAGTGTTTCAGCTATTCATTATATATAAAAAGTTTTAAAATCCTCAACTATTCTTGCCCTTTCTATCTCAGTGCCTTGTTGTCTACAGACTTTGCAGACTGATGTTATTTCCTCTGAAACCTGAATTATTAGGTTTTTAGAAAATGTCTTTTTTTCCCCCAAAGTAAAAGACAAATAGGCTGGCAATGTAAATTTATATTTGAACAACTGTTATTTAACCAGCTAGGTTGTAATGGTCAATTCGGGATTAATGTCAAAGTGCTGTGTTGATTTTATGCATGCTGAGCTCTTTTTTGCTGTTGAGGGAATTCGTAGGTAAGATATTGCTTAAAATTTCTAAACTGCTATTATCTGTTAACAAATACAAAACATTTTATATCTGAAGTTTAATAGTGTTTTAAATTGTTTCTAATTCTTTAGCCTCACCCTGTGATCCCACTTTCATCCTGGGCTGTGCTCCCTGCAATGTGATCTGCTCCATTATTTTCCATAAACGTTTTGATTATAAAGATCAGCAATTTCTTAACTTGATGGAAAAGTTTAATGAAAACGCCAAGATTTTGAGCAGCCCCTGGATCCAGGTAAGGCCAAGATTTTTACTTCCTGATAAACCACTTATGCTCTTTTTTTCTGACAAATCCAAAATTCTATATGGATCAAGCTCTGAAGTGCATTTTTGAATACTACAGTGTTGCCCAGACAGTCATGGGGTGAATATCTGGGAAAGATAGCCAAGCCCTTTATTTTATGCATGGGAAATAAATGTCCCAATATAGGCCTGACTTCTAAGTCCATTAGCTCCCTTATCAATGTTTCTTCCACTAAACTCCAAAGCCCTGTTTCGATAAAGTACTTTGGTGACAGCCCCAAAGCGTGCTCATATCACTCTATGGACATCCAGGCACTTTGGAGGCTTCCGTTACTCACAAGACTTGTCCTTCAATTCACACTTTGTCATATTGTGTGGCAGAAATATCCTAATTTAAAAGATATCTTCTTCAAGAAGGGAGAATATTTGGGACCATAGAAGCTGCCAAGAAACATGAATAGGGCAGAGGTGTTTGATATCTCAGTTGGGATTCTAGCTGATGAGATAGCTGGGTTAGGAATGACAAAATTATTGGTTTTATGGTGTATGAACCATAAACAGACATCACACTTATACTCTGCTGAATTGGCATGTTTTATACTCTGCCTAAATAATGTGTGATTTTACAGAAGTCATTTAACTGCTCTGGTACACAGTTGGTATTTGAAGTATCTTTGAGCTCCTCCTACTTCTAAAATACTAATTCCATTTCAGAGGCTGCTTGATAGAAATCAATATACTAGGGACTAGCTTTGTACTATCAATCAGGTTGTCCAAACTCTCTTAACCTATGCTGTCGTCTACAAAACGTGAATGTGGCAATTCATGCCATCTTATATTTCAAGATTGTAGAGAAGAATTGTAAAAAGTAACAGAATTAATATAAAGATGCTTTTATACAATAAAAAGGAGGTATGAGTCTAGAAAATGTTTATCATCTGGTTAGAATTGATTCACTGGTCAGAATTTTATTCCTCAAATCTTTTATAATCAGATAATTACTACCTATATACAATAAAAATTTCCCCATCAAGATATATGATATATTTTATTTATATTTATAGCTGTAATTTACAACCAGAGCTTGGTATATGGTATATATGCCTTTATTAAAATCTTTTAATTTAATAAATTATTGTTTTCTCTTAGATCTGCAACAATTTTTCTCCTATCATTGATTATTTCCCGGGAACCCATAACAAATTACTTAAAAACATTGCTTTTGTGAAAAGTTATATTTTGGAGAAAGTAAAAGAACACCAAGAATCGATGGACATGAACAACCCTCGGGACTTTATTGATTGCTTCCTGATCAAAATGGAGAAGGTAAAATGTTAACAAAAGCTTAGTTATGTGACTGCTTGTGAATCTGTGATTCATTGACTTGCTCTGTGTTTACTAGGGATGTTTAACTGGTCAAACAGTAATGCTTCAGAAGCACTTTAAGTTTTTATTGTATGAATGAATATCCAGTAAGCATAATGGAAAATATAAAATTAGATTGTTAAATAATTAGAATATGTAGACTAACTTGTTTAAATAAAAATAATCTACCCAAACAATAAAGATGGCCAAATAGGACTAGCTCTGGTCTGCAGCACCGAGCGAGATCAATGCAGAAGGTGGGTGATTTCTGCATTTCCAACTGAAGTACGTGGCTCATCTCATTGGGACTGGTTAGACAGTGCAGCCCATGGAGGATGAGACAAAGCAGGGTGGGGCGTCTCCTCACCCAGGAAGGGCAAAGGGTCAGGGAACTCCCTCCCCTAGCCAAGGAAAGCTGTGAGGGACCCTGCCATGAGGAATGGTGCATTCTAGTCCAGATACTATGCTTTTCCCATGGTCTTCACAACCCGCAGACCAGGAGAGTGCCTCAGGTGCCTACACCACAAGGGCCCAGCACAAAACTGGGGGGCTGTTTGGGCAGACAGAGCTAGCTGCAGAAATTTGTTGTTGTTGTTGTTCATACCTCAGGGGCACCCAGAACACCAGCGAGACAAAACTGTTCACTGTCTTGGAAAGAGGGCTGAAGCTAGGGAGCCAAGTGGTCTGGCTCAGTGGATCTCACCCCCACAGAGCCCAGCAAGCTCCACTGGCTTGATTCTTACTGCCAGCACAGCAGTCTGAAATTGACCTGGGACATTTGGGCTTAGTGGGGAGAGGGGCGTGTGACATTACTGAGGCTTGAATAGGCGGTTTTCCCCTCACAATGTAAACAAAGCCACTAGGAAGTCTGAACTGGGTGGAGCCTACTGCAGCTCCAAAAAAGCTGCTGTAACCAGACTGTGTGTCCAGATTCCTCCTCTCTGGGCGGGCATCTCTGAAAGAAAGGCAGCAGCCCGTCAGGGGCTTATAGATAAAACTCCCATTTCCCTGGGACAGAGCACCTGGGGGAAGGGGCGGCTGTGCATGCAGCTTCAGCAGGCTTCAATGTCCCTGCCTGCTGGCACTGAAGAGAGTAGATCTCCCTTCAAAGCACTCGAGCACTGCTAAAGGACAGACTGCCTCCTCAAGTGGGCCCCTCACCCCCATGCCTCATGACTGGGGGACAACTCCCAGCAGAAGTTGACAGACACCTCATACAGGAGAGCTCCATCTGGCTGGCATCTGGCAGGTGCCCATCTGGGATGAGGCTTCCAGAAGAATGAACAGAAAACAATCTTTGCAGGGCTGCAGCCGCTTCTGGCAATACCCAGACAAATAGGTTCTGGAGAAGACCTCCAGCAAACTCCAGCAGACCTGCAGCAGAGGGGCCTGACTGTTAGAAGGAAAGCTAAGACACAGAAAGAAATAGCATTAATATCAACCAAAGGAGCATCCACACAAAAACCCCATCCAAAGGTCACCAGCATCAAAGACTAAAGGTAGATAAATCCATGAAGATGAGGAAAAAATAATTTAAAAAAACACACAGTGCAAAAAGGCTGAAAATTACAAAAACCAGAATGCTTCTTCTCCTCTAAAGGATCACAACTCCTCTCTAGCAAGGGAACAAATTGGATGGAGAATGAGTTT
Organism: Mandrillus leucophaeus; assembly: GCF_000951045.1. Lineage (NCBI taxonomy): Eukaryota > Metazoa > Chordata > Mammalia > Primates > Cercopithecidae > Mandrillus > Mandrillus leucophaeus. The sequence continues at coordinate 153,027 of NW_012101424.1, read as the reverse complement.
AATGAATTGACAGATATAGGCTTCAGAAGGTGGGTAATAACAACCTCACTGAGCTAAAGGACCATGTTCTAACCTAATGCAAGGGAGCTACGAACCTTAAAAAAGGTTACACGAGTTGCTAATTAGAATAACTAGTTTAGAGAAGAGCATAAATGACCTGAAGGAGCTGAAAAAAACAGCACGAGAACTTTGTAAAGCATACACAAGTATCAATAGCCAAATTGATCAAGCAGAAGAAAGGATATCAGAGATTGAAGATCAACCTAATGAAATAAAATGCAAGGACATTAGAGAAAAAAGAATGAAAAGGAACAAACAAAGCCTCCAAGAAATATGGGATTATGTAAAAAGACCAAACCTACGTTTGATTGCTGTACCTAAATGTGATGGGGAGAATGGAACTAAGTTAGAAAACACTCTTCAGGATATTATCTAGAATAACTTCTTCAACCTAGCAAGACAGGCCAACATCCAAATTTAGGAAATAAAGAGAAGACCACAAAGATACTCCTTGAGAAGAGCAATCCTAAGACAAAGGAAGTCCATCAAACTAAGAGCGGATCTTTTTGCAGAAACAGTACAAGCCAGAAGAGAGTGGGAGCCAATATTCAACATTCTTAAAGAATTTTCAATCCAGAATTTCATATTCAGCCATACTATAGCAAAGGACTATAAATCATCCTACTATAAAGACACAGGTGCACATATGTTTATTACAGCACTATTCACAATAGCAAAGACTTGGGACCAACCCAAATGCTGATGAATGACAGACTGGATAAAGAAAATGTGGCACATATACACTGTGGAATACTGTGCCGCCATAAAAAAGGATGAGTTCATGTCCTTTGCAGGGATATGGATGAAGCTGGAAACCATCATCCTCAGCAAACTAACACAGGAACAGAAAACCAAACATTGTATGCTCCCACTCATAAGTGGGAGTTGAACAATGAGAACACATGGACACACGGAGGGGAGCATCAATGCCGGGGCCCAGATGGGTGTAGCAAACCACCATGGCACGTGTATACCTATCTAACAAACTTGTACCTTCTGCACATGTATCCCAGAACTTAAAGTATATATATGTATAAATCTACCCAAGGAGAAACAGAATGCATATTTCAGGTGAAATGGAATCAATTACCGACAAATATGAAAATATAAAATATGCCATATGATGAAGATGAGCATCATTATTGCACACAGTTTATTTGAGAATGGGAAAGAATGGCTTAACCTAGGTGGGTTTCCTGAATTCCTGCAAATTGAAATAGGCCATAAAATATTTGCAGTGAGAGTCAGAGGAGGGTTTCAGATGGATCGGAATGCTCTACATGGAGGTGCAGAGGTGGGTGATGGGAAAGAGTAGGTGGATGGAAGAGGGAAGGGAAGCCTTCATTGAGTGTAAACTAAAATGATTTGTACAGATAACAGTTGGAATTTGGTGTCTATCAGATGATGTGTAAACATCAATCCTGTTGTCATTGCACCATTGTTGAAAAGGTTATTTTTTCCCCTATTGAATTGTCTTGGCAACCCTGTCAAAATCCAATTGACTATAAATGTGTGAAGGTTTTGTGTGTGTGTGTGTGCTCTCAATTGTACTCCATTGATCTATATGTCTCTCCTAATCCCTATGGCACATCGTCTTAATTACTGTAATATTGTATTAATACCAAGTTATTAAATCAAATCAAGGCGCGTGAGTCTTTTGTTGTTCTTTTTCAGTACCGTTTTCACTATTCTGGGTCCCTTGAATCTTCATATGAAATTTAGAATAAACTTGTCAATTTTCTCAAAGGAGCCAATGGGGATTTTGACAGGATTGCATTAAGTCTGTAGATCAGGGAATTATGTCATTTCTTAAATTGAAGTGAAATTCACACAATATATAATTAACCATTTTAAAGTGTACACTTGAGTGGTATTTAATGTATTCACAATGTTGTGCAACCACCAGCTTTCTCTGGTTTCAAAATGTTTTTATCACTCCACAAAAACATATCGTATTCATTAAATAATCACTCCATTCCTCCACCCTATCATGTAATGACCTCTAATCTTCTTTCTGTTTCCATGGATTTGCCTGTTATGGATATATAAAGGATTCATAGCATATGTAGCCTGTTATTTCTGGGTCCTTTCACGTATAAAGTTTTGGAGGCTCATCTAAGTTGCAACGTGTATCAGTACTTCATTCTTTTTTGTCGCTGAAATATATTTTATTTTCCACGCACATATATCACAATTTGTTATTCATCTGTTTATGGACATTTGCATTGTTTTCAACTTTTGGCTGTTATAGATAATCTTGCTTTGACCATTTGTGTGTCTTTCTTTATGAGCACGTTTTCATCGTTCATGGGTATATGCTCAGGAGTTGAATTGCTGGGTCAAGTGGTGATTTTATGTTTATCTTCTTGTATAAGAGCCAAACTTTTCTACAGTAAATGTGGCATTTTTTATTCCTTCCAGCAATGTAGGATTTCTATTTTTCCACATAATTGCTAATACTTGTAATTTTCTGTATTTATTGAAGCCATCCTAGTGAATGTAAAGTGGTACCTCATTGTGGTTTTATTTATTTATTTATTTAGAGACAGAGTCTTACTCTGTCACCCATGCTGGAGTGCAGTGGCATGATCTCAGCTCCCTGCAACTTCTGCCTCCTGGGTTTACACAATCCTTCTGCCACAGTCCCCAGAGTAGCTGGAATTACAGGGATGTGCCACCACACCTGATTAATTTTTATGTTTTTGGTAGGGATGGGTTTTCACCAATTTGGCCAGGCTGATCTCGAACTCTTGACCTCAGGTGATCTGCCCATCTTGGCCTCCCTAAGTGCTGGAATTATAGGTCTGAGCCATTGCACCCAGCTCTTATTGTGGTTTTAACTTGTATTTAATGGCCAATGATTTGAACTTGAATAATAATATATCATTTTTATCCAATATATATATAATATTATATATAGTATAATAATATAATATATTATCACCCATTTGTATATCTTCTTTGGATACATGCCATTCAAGTACACTTTCTATTTAAATTAAGTTGCTTTTATTTTTCTTTTTAAGCTGTTAGAATGGTTTGTGTATTCAAAACATTAAACTCTTACACATACATAATATGAAAATATTTCCTCCCATTCATTCGGTTGTCATTTCACATTCTTAATTATATTCTTGCTGCACCAAGTTTAATTTTGATGAAGTTTCATTTATCTATTTTTCCTTTTGCTGCTCTGGTATCAAATTTATAAATCTATTGCCAAATATGAAGTCATGAAGATTTACCCCTACGTTTTATTCTAAGAGTTTTATAGTTTTAGCTCTTATATTTAAGTTTTTCCATCCATTTTCAGTTATATTTTTCATTTGCAGTGAAGTAGGGAAGGTCTCAGCTTCATTCTTCTGCATTTCACTGTCCTATTGTCTCATCACCATTTGTTGAAGAGATTCTTTCCTCGAATTGAATGGTCTAGGCACCCTTGATGAAAGTAAATTTGCCATAGATCTTTAGGTTTATTTCGTGATTTCAGTTTTATTCCATTTGTCTTGATGATATCTTTATGCTAGTACCACACTGTTCTGATTATTATACTTTGTAGTAAGTTTTGAAGTTGGAAACTGAGTACTCACAGATACAGAAATTAAGTAGAAATTACTTAGGCAGATAGTATGCCTTTGGGAGTCCTCAGTAAGGTTTTTCTTTTTAACGGAAAGCAGCCCCAAATCATTTTCTAACAAAGAGCAGCTTGTAAAATCGAGCTGCAGACACAGACGAGGAAGTTGGAAGCTTCTTGGATGAATGCTGGTAGTACAGAACTACCTGTGCCTAGGCATGTTCAAAATGGCGGCTACATCTTCCCTCCCCTTTGCCAGCAACGTGTACAGTAAGGAGCAGATAAGATGGCACCGGTCAAGTGGAAAGTCCATATGCGTAATAAGATTACAGTGGGGAGGCCAGCCTTGCTCACCTGCTATGTAAATGTCACACCTGATTAAACCAATCTCTATGGGCCCTATGTAAATCAGACACTGCTTCCTCCAGCATGCCTATATGATCTGCTGTCATCCACCTCCTTTCCCTTTTTCCAATGTCCCTCTCTCGCACAAGAAGCTGCTCTTTTCTCTCCTTTTTTCTATTAAATTTTCTGCTACTTAACCCACTCAGATGTGTCTGTGTCCTAAATTGTCCTGGAGTGTGATGACAAACCTGAGGGTGTACATCCCAGACAACGTAGCTGCTTCATCACCATGTAGTTGCATATTAATTGAATAATCAACTTTCCCATTTCTGGAAAAAAGACCATTGGTATTTTGGTAGGGATTGCATGAATTTTTAGATCACTTTGAGGAGTATTGCCATCTTAACAATATTAAGTCTTCCAATCGTTGAACATGGGATAGTTTTCAATTTATTTAGGTATTAGATATTCTTTTTTCCTCGGTTGCAAGGGTCTGGTTTAGTTTAAAAGGCAAGTTTATCTTAAACTTTGTATTTAGTTATGACCATTGATTGTCTGATTTTAAAATGATACCATATTAAATGCCTTCTTTTTAAAAAAATATTTCAACTTTTAGATTCAGGAAGTGCACGTTCATGTTTGTTACATGGGTATATTGAGTGATGCTGAAGTTTAGGGTACAAATATGCCGTCAACCAGGTAGTGAGACTAATACCCAATAGGTAGTTTTTTAACCCTTGCCTTTATATCTCTCTACCCTCTATAGTAATTCCGTGTGTATTGTTTCTATCTTTGTGCCCCACTTTTATATCAGAACATGTGGTATTTAGTTTTCTGTTGCTGCATTAATTCTCTCCAGATAATGGCCTCCAGCTGCATCTATGTTGCTGCAAAGACATGATTTTTTAATGGCTGCAAAGCATTTCATGGTGTATATATACCACATTTGCTTTATGTGACACATCATTTGTTGGTTCTATGTCTTTACTATTGTGCAAAGTGCAGGAATGCACATATGAGCACATGTGTCTTTTTGGTAAAACAATTTGTTTTCCATTGGGTACATACCCAGTAGTGAAATCGAATGATAGTTCTGCATTTAGTTCTTTGAGAAATCTCCAAACTACTTTCCATATGGCTGAACTAACTTACATTCCCACCAGTAGTATATAACTGTTCTCCTTTCTCTGCAGTTTTACCAACATCTGTTATTTTTTAGGCTTTTTAATCATGTCCATTTTGACTGGTATGAGATGATATCTCACTGTGGTTTTGATTTGCAGTTCTCTGATGATTAGTGATGTTGAGTATTTTGTCATGTGCTTGTTGGCCATGTGTATGTCTTCTTTGGAAGGACATAGGTCTTTTGCCCACTTTTTAATGGGGTTACTTGTTTTTTAACTTGTTGAATTGTTTAACTTCCTTATAGATTCTTGCTATTGAACCATTGTTGAATTCACAGTTTGCAAGTATTTTGTCCCATTCTGTAGGCTGTCTGTTTATTCTGTTGGTAGTTTCTCTTGCTGTGCAAAAGCTCTTTAATTAGGTCCCACTTGTCAATATTCATTTTGGTTCCAATTGCTTTTGAGGAATTATTCATAAATTCTTTTCTAAAGCCTGTATCTAGAATGGAATTTTATAGATTTTTTTCTATAGGATTCTTATGGTTTGAGGTCTTAAATTTAGATCATTAATCCATCTCAAGTTAATTTTTGTATATGGTGCAAGGAAGTGTTCCAGTTTCATTCTGCATATGGCTAGTCAGTTATCCTAGTTCAATTTACTAAATAGAGAATTCTTTCCTCATTGATTATTTTTGTCAACTTTGTTGAAGATCAGATGGCTATAGGTGTTTGGCTTTATTTCTGGCTTCTCTACTTCTGTTCAATTTGTGTTTTGTACCAGTTACAAGCTCTCTTGGTTACTGTAAGCTTACAGTATAGTTTGAAGTCACCTAATGTGAAGCTTCTCACTGTTCTTTTTGCTTAGGATAGCTTTGGATTTGGGCTCTTCTTTGGTTCCATATGAATTTCAGAATAAAATGACATTGGTAGTTTGATAGGAATAACATTGAACCTGTAGATTGCTTTGGGCAGTCTAGCCATCATAATATTGATTGTTTCAATCCATAAGCATGAATTGTTTTTCCATTTGTTTCTGTCATCTATGATTTTGTTCAGCAGTATTTTGTAGCTCTCCTTGTAGAGACCTTTTTGCCCCATTTATTAGTTTTATTCCTAGGTTTTTTCCTGTGGCTATTGTAAATGGGATTGAGTTCTTGATTTGGCTTTCAGCATGAACATTTTTGGTGTATAAAAATGCTACAGATTTTTGAATATGTATTTTGTGTACTGAAATCTCACTGAAGTTGTATATCAGTTCCAGGAGTTTTTGGAAGGTTCTTCAGGGTTTTCTAGGTCTAAGATAGGTCTTCTAGGTCTGAGATGGGTCTTCTACTAGTAGAAGATGGGCCTCGCAGTCTTGAGGACAGTAGAAGGATGGGTCTTATTTTTAATCCAACCTCCTACTCTTTGCCTTTTATGTGGAGCATTTAGACTGTTTACCTTCAATGTTATCATTGATATATGAGGTTTTGATTCTATTGTGAAGTTGTTAGCTAGTTGCTTTGTAGTTTCTATCGTGTGATTGCTCTATAGAATCTGTGGGCTACATACTTAAGTGTGTTTTGTAGTAGCAAGTATTGTTCTTTCATTTCCATATTTAGAACTCCCTTAATGATCTCTTATAAGCCTGGTCTAATGGTAACAGATTTTCCTAGCACTTACTTGTTTGGACAAGATTGTATTTCTTCTTTGCTTTTGAAGCTTACTTTGGCAAACTATAAAATTCTTTTTTGTAATTTTTAAAAAAATGAATGTTGAAAATAGGCTGAGCATCCTTTTAGCTTGACAAAGTTCTCTTCGTATGCGATCTGACCTTTTTCTCCAGCTGCTTTTAAAATTATTTTTTAGCCTTGACTTTGGACAGCCTGGTGAATAAATGCCTTGGAGATGTTAATTTTGTATAGTGTCTCACATATATTCCCTGGATTTATTGTATTTGGATGTCTACCTGTCTAGCAAGTTTGGGAAAACTTTCTCTACTTATTAGCTCAAATATATTTTCTAGATTATTTACTTTTTCTTCTCTCTCAGGGATGGCAATAATTCCTAGGTTTACTCCTTTTCAGTCATCACATATTTCTTGAACACTTGTTCATTTGTTAAAATTATTCTTTCTTTATTTTTGTCTGACTAGGTTAGTTCAAAAGACTGGTGTTCAAGCTCTGAAATTGGTCCAGTCTATTGATAAACCCTTCAATTGCATTCTGAAATTCCTTAAGTGAGTCTTTCAATTCCAGAAGCTTTGATTGATTTCTTTTTAAGATGTTTATCTCTCGCTCCATTCCCTGGAGTGCTTTAGTTGTTTATTTGCATTAATTTGCAACCTTGTCTTGGATCACTGAGCTTACTTGCAATCCATATTTTGAATTGTTTACCTGTCATTTCTGAGTTGCCAGTTTGCTTAGGGTTCATTGCTGGGGAGTTCATGGGATCCTTTGTTGGTTTTACTACATGCAGACATTTCATGGTGCCAGAATTCTTAATGCTGATTTCTTCTTCTTTGGAGAGACTACCTCTTCTGATTTTTGAAATTATTTTTGTGCAGATAGAATTGTTTTTCTCTCTGTATGTTTTTTTTTTCCTTTTCCTCTCCCCCTTCCTATGTGGTGTGACTATAAAGTATGTTGTGTGGGGCCTTTGACTTTGATTCTATAGCTGTGTTCACCTCTGTGGGCAGTTTTAAGTTGGCCTGTGCAGTTTGACATACATGTCAGTAGATGACACTTATTAGTAAAAGCCAGCTGTGGCTATCACAACTTGATATAACACAGCTTGATCCTTGTTTTCTAAGGGAGCTTCTCTGTTTCCTCAGACAATCTGTTCATCTGTGGAATTCAGAGTAGCCTGGGCTGCCTGCTCAGTCCCGGGGGGATCAAGATAGGTGTCGCTGGACTGGGTAGTCCTATCTACAGGTTCCCTAATGGCAGGCACTAGCACCAGCACTGAGAGACAACTGATTTTTGCATTGATCTTGTACTCCGAAATTATGCTGAAATCATTTATTAGCTCTACTTGTTTTCTATCTGTATTGTATGAGATTTTTCTATATATAGAATCATGTTATCTTCAAATACACATGACTTGAATTTTTCCTTTCCTATTTGAATGTGTTTTATTCCATTTCTTGCCTAATTGCTCTGGCTAGAACTTCCAATACTATGTTTAATAGTAGTAAAAATGGACATTCTTGTTTTTTTTTCTTTTCTTTCTGATTTTAAGTTATAAGCTTTTAGTCTTTCACAATTTAGTATGCTTTAGCATTGGAGTTTTCATAAATATACTTTATTTGGTAAGGGAGTTTTATTTCAGTTAGAGTTTTCTAAGTGTTTCTAAGTGTTTTTGTTATGATGGGCATTAAAAGTTGTCAATTTCTTTTTCTGTGTCTAATGAGATGAACATGTTTTTCTCTTTTATTCTAATATGGTGTAGTACACTGATTGACTTTCTTGTTAAACCACTTTTGCATTTCTGGGATAAATCTCACTTGTTTATTGTGTGTGTATATATATATTTTTTAATTTTGTAAAAAAATCGTGGCAAAATACACATAACATAAAAGTTTCTGTATTAATCATTTTAAGTGTATAGTGTATTGGTATTAATTACATTCACATTGTTGTGCAAACGTCACTGCCATACATCTCTAGAATCCTTTTCATCTTGCAAAACAGAAACTTTATACCCATTTACTAATAACTCTTGACTGGGCATTGTAGATCATGCCAGTAATTCCAGCCCTTTTGGAGGTCGAGGTGGGCAGACTGCATGAGCTCAGGAGTTCGAGACCAGTCTGGGTAACATGGCAAAACCCTGCCTCTACCAACAAAGTAATCAACAAACAAAACCAAAGTAACATAATCTTCTCAACTATGCAAACTAATTTATGTTAATAATTCCATGAAGTATGTCCATAGTAACACAAGAACAGAAGATGGGCCTATAAAGGTGGCCCACCACATTCTTTGAGGTCTTTGTCAGTCTTATCTGCCAGAGACTGTGTAGACTAACTGCAGTTAAAATTCCCATTCCCTTATCTCTTGCCCTGAAATTTATCTGAAGTTAAAGGGAATGGGTTGCCCAAAGAGAAGTGTCCAGAGACGTAGATGATGCAGGAAGAAATGATGTAGTACCCCACCCCCACCTCAAATGATAACTCTATGTTTCTCGCTTCCACCATCCCGTGGCAACCAACATTCTACTTTGTGTCTCCATAAAATCAAGTATGCCATGTACCTCATAAAAGTGGAATCATTACATATTTGCCCTTTTGTGACTAGTTTATTTCACTTAAGTTAATGTTATGTTTTCAGGGTTTATTCATGTTTTCTCATATGTCAGATTTTTCTTCCTTTCTAAGGGTGAATAATATTCCGTTGTATGTATAAACCAAATTTTCTTACCCATTTATCTGTTGATGAGCACCTGGATTACTTTCACCTTTTGACTTTGTGAGTAATACTATTATGAATATGGGTAAACAAATATCTCTTTGATGTGCTGATTTTAATTCTTTTGGGTATATA
>NW_012101424.1:136667-143056 GCF_000951045.1 Mandrillus leucophaeus | reverse complement strand
TTTATAATTTAATGGGCACAATAATTGTACATATTTATGGGGTGTACTGTAGTATTTCAGTACATGTATACAATGTGTAATGATCAAGCAGGATGATTAACATATCTATAACCTCAAATATTTTTCATTCCCTTGTACTGGAAACATTAAAAATCTGCTCTTCTAGCTATTTTAAAATATACAATAAGATGTTGTTAACTATACTCACTCTATACCTGTATAGAACACTATTACTTATTCCTTTTATATAGCTGAACTTTTGTGTCTGTTAACCAACTTCTGGCTATCTCCCTTACTTCTCACCTGTACTAACTATTCTGCTATTTCTTTCTTCTTTTTTTTTATTGCACTTTAAGTTCTGGGATGCATGTGCAGAACATGCAGGTTTGTTACATAGGTATACATGTGCCGTGGTGGTTTGCTGCACCCAACAATCCATCATCTACATTAGGTATTTCTCCTAATGCTATTGCACCCCTAGTCCCCCAACCTCTCGACAGACCCTGGTGTGTGATTTTCCCCTCCCTGTGTCTGTGTGTTCTTATTGTTCAACTCCCACTTATAGGTGAGAATATGTGGTGTTTGGTTTTCTGTTCCTGGTTTAATCTTGGAAGGGTGTATATGGGAAGGAATTTATCATTTATTCTAGATTTCACAGTTTATTTGCATAGAGGTGTTTTCAGTATTCTCTGATGGTAGTTTGTATTCCTGTGGGGTCAGTGGTAATAACCCCTTTATCATTTTTTATTGTGTCTATTTGATTCTTCTCTCTTTTCTTTTTTTTTAGTCTGGCTAGTAACCTATCTATTTTGTTAACCTTAACAAAAAACCAGCTCCTGGATTCATTAATTTTTTGAAGAGTTTTTCACATGTCTATCTTCTTCAATACTGCTCTGATCTTAGTTATTTATTGTCTTCTGTGAGCTTTTGAATTTGTTTGCTGTTGCTTCTCTAGTTCTTTTAATTGTGATGCTAGGGTGTCGATTTCAGATCTTTCCTGCTTTCTCCTGTGGGCATTTAGTGGTCTAAATTTTCCTCTAAGCACTGTTTTAGCTGTGTCCCAGGGATTCTGGTACATTGTGTGTTTGTTCTCATTGGTTTCAAAGAACATCTTTATTTCTGCCTTCATTTTGTTATTTACCCCGTAGTCATTCAGGAGCAGGTTGTTCAGTTTCCACATAGTTGTGCAGTTTTGAGTGAGTTTCTTAATCCTGAGTTCTAATTTGATTGCACTGTGGTCTGAGAGACTGTTTGTTATGATTTCTGTTCTTTTACATTTGCTGATGAGTGTTTTACTTTCAATTATGTGGCTGATATTAGAAAAAGTGCAGTGTGATGCTGAGAAGAATGTATATTCTGTTGATTTGGGGTGGAGAGTTGTGTAGATGTCTATTAGGTCCTCTTGGTCCAGAGCTGAGTTCAAGTCCTGAATATCCTTGTTAATCTTCTGTCTCATTGATCTGTCTAATTTTGACAATGGGGTGTTAAATTCTCACATTTTATTGTGTGGGGGTCTCAGTTTCTTTGTAGGTCTCTAAGAACTTGTTTTGTGAATATTGGTGCTCCTGCATTGGGTGCATATACATTTAGGATAGTTAGCTCTTCTTGTTGCATTGATCCCTTTACCATTATGCAATGCCCTTCTTTGTTTCTTTAATCTTTGTTGGTTTAAAGTCTGTTTTATGAGAGACTAGGATTGCAAGCCCTGCTTTTTTTTTTTTTTTTTTTTTTTTTTTTAATTGCTTGGTAAATCTTCTTCCATCCCTTTTATTTGAGCCTTGGTGTGTCTTTGCATGTGAGATGTGTCTCCTGAATGCAGAACACTGATGGGTCTTGACTCTGTATCCAATTTGCCAGTCTGTGTCTTTTAACTGGGGCATTTAGTCCATTTACATTTAAGGTTAATGTTGTTATGTGTGAATTTGATCCTGTCATTATTACGCCAGCTGGTTATTTTGCCCATTAGTTGATGCAGTTTCTTTATAGTGTTGATGGCCTTTACAATTTGGTATGTTTTTGCACTAGCTGGTTCTGGTTTTTCCTTTCCATATATAGTGTTTCCTTCAGGAGCTTTTGTAAGGCAGGCCTGGTGGTGACAAAATCTCTCAGCATTTGCTTGTCTGTAAAGGATTTTATTTTATTTCTTCACTTTGAAGCTTAGTTTGGCTGGATATAAAATTCTGGGTTGAAAATTCTTTTCTTTAAGAAGGTTGAATATTGGCTCCCACTCTCTTCTGGCTTGTAGGGTTTCTGCAGAGAGATCCACTGTTAGTCTAGTGAGATTCCCTTGATGGGTACCCCGACCTTTCTCTCTGGCTGCCCTTAGCATTTTTTCCTTCATTTCAACCTTGGTGAATCTGACAGTTATGTGTCTTGGGGTTACTCCTCTCAAGAAGTATCTTTGTGGTATTCTTTGTTTTTTCTGAATTTGAATGTTGGACTGTCTTGCTAGGTTGTGGAAGTTCTCCTGGATAGAATCCTGAAGAGTGTATCCCAACTTGGTTCCCCTTTCCCTATCAATTTCAGGTACACCAATCAAACATAGGTTTGGTTTTTTCACATAGTCTCATATTTCTTGGAGGCTTTGTGCATTCCTTTTCCTTTTTTTTCCTCCAATCTTGTGTCCAGGCTTTATTTCATTAAGTTGATCTTTAATCTCTGATATCCTGTCTTCCACTTGATCAATTCAGCTATTCATACTTATGTATGTTTCATGAAGTTCTTGTGCTTTGTTTTTCAGCTCCATCAGGTCGTTTATGTTCTTCTGTAACCTGGTTATTCAAACTAGCCATTTGTCTAACCTTTTTTCAAGGTTCTTAGCTCCCTTGCATTGGGTTAGAATATATTCCTTTCTCTCAGAGGAGTTTGTTATTACCCACCTTCTGAACCCTACTTCTGTCAATTCATCAAACTCATTCTCTGTCCTGTTTTGTTCCCTGCTGGCGAGGAGTTGTGATTCTTTGGAGGAGAAGAGGTGTTCTGTTCTTTTGAATTTTCAGCCTTTTTGCATTGATTTTTCCTCATCTTCATTGATTTATCTACCTTTGGTCTTTGATGTTGGTAACCTTCAGATGGGGTTTTTGTGTGGACATCCTTTTAATTGGTGTTGATGCTATTGCTTTCTGTTTGTTAGTTTTCCTTCTAACAGTCAAGCCCCTCTGCTGCAGGTCTGCTGGGGTTTGCTGGAAGTCGACTCCAGACCGTGTTTGCCTGGGTATCACCAGCGGAAGCTGCAGAGCAACAAAGATTGCTGTCTCTTCCGTCTTCTGGAAGTTTGTCTCATTGGGGCACCCACCAAATGCCAGCCAGAGATCTCCTTTCTGAGGTGTCTGTTAACCCCTGCTTGGAAGTGTCTCCCATCAGGAGCCACGGGGTCAAGGACCCACTTGAGGAGGCAGTGTTTCCTTTAGTAGAGCTCAAGCACTGTGCTGGTAGATCTGCTGCTCCCTTCAGAGTCAGCACGCCAGAATGTTTAAGTCTGCTGAAGCTGCGCCCACAGCTGCCCCTTCCTCCAGGTGCTCTGCCCCAATGAGATGGTAGTTTTACTTATAAGCCCCTGATTGGGGCTGCTGCCTTTTTTTCAGAGATGCCCTGCCCAGAGAGGAGGAACCTAGAGGGGCAGTCTGGCTACAGCTGCTTTGCTGAGGTGCAATGGGCTCTGGCCAGTCCAACTTCCCAGCCATTTTGTTTACACTGTGAGGGAAAAATTACCTACTCAAGCCTCAGTAATGGCGGATGCCCCTTCCCCCACCAAGCTCGTGCATCCCAGGTAAACTTCAGACTGCTGTGCTGGCAGCGAGAATTTCAAGCCAGTGGATCTTAGCTTGCTGGGTTCCATGGGGATGGGATCTCCTGAGCAAGACCACTTGGCTCTTTGCCTTCAGCCCCCCTTTCCAGATGAGTGAAAAGTTCTGTCTCACTGATGTTCCAGGTGCCACTGGGGAATGAAAAAAATCTCCTGCAGCTAGCTTGGAGTCTGTCCAAATGGCTCCCCAGTTTTGTACTTGAAACCCAGTGCCCTTGTGGTGTAGTCATCTGAGGGAATCTCCTGGTCTGCAGGTTGCAAAGACCACGGAAAAAGCATAGTATCTGGGCCAGAGTGCACTATTCTTCATGGCACAATTCCTCGTTGCTTCTCTTGGCTGGGAAGTGGGGGAGTTCCCTGACCCTTTGGGGTTCCCAGGTGAGGTGATGCTCCACCCTACTTTGACTTGCCCTCTGTGGGCTGCACCATTTAAACAGTCCCAATGAGATGAGCTGGGTAATTCAGTTGGAAATGCAGGAATAAGCTGCCTTCTTTGTTGATCTTGCTGGGAGCTGCAGATTGAAACTCTTCCGATTCGGCCATCTTGCCAGCCACCCCTACTATTAAGTTTCTTCAAGGTAATTATTTTGGATTCCTTTTTTGAATATTTGTTGATTTTATTTTCATCGAGTTCTGTTATTTGAAAGTTATTATGTCTTTTTGCTGGTGTCATATTTCTTGATTTTTCATGTTGTGTCCCTGCATTGATGTCTATGCATGTGGTGGGACAATGGCTATTCCAGTTTCTAGAGTGGATTTCATAGAGGAAGACTTTCATCTGAAGTTGAGTGTTTGTGTGCAGGTGATGAAGAGTGGGTAAGTCAGTTTTTGAATAGATGCCGTGTGATAGTATCTGCGTAGTTTCTCTAGCTGTGGTCAACATCAGCAATAATTTTGGGTGCCTCAGTGGCCTAGGCTATGGAAGTTTGCAGCAGTATCAGGAGTAGTGTAGGTTGTTAACGTCCTTGGTGTCAAAGTATTTGGGTACCCTCCTATTTTTATTTTCCTAAAATTGGAGTGACTTAGCCTAAGGGATTCCTTTTGGTGTTAGCTCTGACATGGCATACACGCAGCTGCATTGGTGCTGGGTTACAAGTACAGGTCCATGAAACTGTCATAGAGGCATCATTCTAGACTCAGGGTCTTTTAATCATGTATTGTGACACCTGGGTCTTGGGGTGCAGATTCACTCTCAGGCAGAGTTGAATGTAGATTGCCCACAGAGCCAAGATCTATGACTCTGTAGCACACCCTAGCAGCTGAAGCCCACAGACTGAGTTGTAGCTGTGAGTCTGTTTCTGAGGGTGAGGTGCAGGACAATGCCCTGGCCTGCCTCTGACGTAGAAGGGGTGCTCTTTAGATTTGAGCACAGCAAGTAGAATATGGCTACTATCATTAATAAGATAGGATAGGCACACAACTGCTAAATAACCAAGCTCAAGTCAACAGATGGAAATGTTAATACTGGTTTTGTGAGTGCACTGTTCTTACTTAAGAATGATTTTTAACATGACAAGCTTAGCAAACTGTATGAAGCTGATGTTACCAAGGGAGAGGATTGTCTTTCTCTAGTTAGTAGACATGTTGAGTGGATCTAGTCTATTTCAGTGGTGTTGATTACACAGTATTCAATATGACACACATCACTTGGAGACTCTAAAAGCATCATTAATTTATTACTGGCCTAGGGACTGGTTAAAAAGTGGTATGTTTTGTATATTAGTGATCTCTTTCAACTAAGTATTCCTTATCCATTGCTTTCTTTCTCCTAACTTCAAATTTATGAGAACTCCAGCCTCTGAGCCTTGGCATACGCATTACTCGTAATCTCTCCTTTATCCCCTGTGACAATTAATTGCTTTATTCTCCATCTTCATCATTGTCCTCTCTCTTCACTTTGTATATTTTTTATTTATTCCTGCACTACTGCATCCTAGAACAAGTTGTCTGTTGCCTCCCATCTAGATTATAATAGTGTGGGCCCGTCTTGTCATTGCAAACCCATTCTCTTTCTCTATGATTTATCCTACGTTTTGCTGTCATATTGCTTTTTTCATATTTGTTTTTACAAAATTTCAACTTTGTAATGAATCCAGAGGCAATATTGAGTCCATGTACCTTTCTGACAGAAGAAGATAATTGCAGACTCTTGATTCAGGCTCACAGTATCTAATGATATGGCCCTAATTTACTTTTTTTATTAATTTAGATTGCAGTTGTCTACAGGTAATAATGACTTTAACACATAATGTCTTTACTTATCTCAAATACAGAGAATCTCACAGTGGGGCAATCTAGGGATAATATAGCAGCCCCAAAGCAGTAGAGAGTAAAGGGCCTTCCTTTTTCCCACTAAATTTAGTATACAGACCTTCATTTTCATGATTAAATCCCAGGATGGAGTCTACTCTACCTCCTACTTCACATTTGTGTTTTGGGTATGAAAGAGGAAATAGAAGAAGTGGACCTAGAGACTTTCTGCTTATATTTTTTGGCAAAAAACTATGCTGTGTGACTCAGCTAACTGCAAAGAGCCTGATGAATGGAATTTTTAAGGCAAGCATGGAACAAGGGGGTAGGAAAT
>NW_012101424.1:127968-135202 GCF_000951045.1 Mandrillus leucophaeus | reverse complement strand
GGTGAGGTGCAGGACAATGCCCTGGCCTGCCTCTGACGTAGAAGGGGTGCTCTTTAGATTTGAGCACAGCAAGTAGAATATGGCTACTATCATTAATAAGATAGGATAGGCACACAACTGCTAAATAACCAAGCTCAAGTCAACAGATGGAAATGTTAATACTGGTTTTGTGAGTGCACTGTTCTTACTTAAGAATGATTTTTAACATGACAAGCTTAGCAAACTGTATGAAGCTGATGTTACCAAGGGAGAGGATTGTCTTTCTCTAGTTAGTAGACATGTTGAGTGGATCTAGTCTATTTCAGTGGTGTTGATTACACAGTATTCAATATGACACACATCACTTGGAGACTCTAAAAGCATCATTAATTTATTACTGGCCTAGGGACTGGTTAAAAAGTGGTATGTTTTGTATATTAGTGATCTCTTTCAACTAAGTATTCCTTATCCATTGCTTTCTTTCTCCTAACTTCAAATTTATGAGAACTCCAGCCTCTGAGCCTTGGCATACGCATTACTCGTAATCTCTCCTTTATCCCCTGTGACAATTAATTGCTTTATTCTCCATCTTCATCATTGTCCTCTCTCTTCACTTTGTATATTTTTTATTTATTCCTGCACTACTGCATCCTAGAACAAGTTGTCTGTTGCCTCCCATCTAGATTATAATAGTGTGGGCCCGTCTTGTCATTGCAAACCCATTCTCTTTCTCTATGATTTATCCTACGTTTTGCTGTCATATTGCTTTTTTCATATTTGTTTTTACAAAATTTCAACTTTGTAATGAATCCAGAGGCAATATTGAGTCCATGTACCTTTCTGACAGAAGAAGATAATTGCAGACTCTTGATTCAGGCTCACAGTATCTAATGATATGGCCCTAATTTACTTTTTTTATTAATTTAGATTGCAGTTGTCTACAGGTAATAATGACTTTAACACATAATGTCTTTACTTATCTCAAATACAGAGAATCTCACAGTGGGGCAATCTAGGGATAATATAGCAGCCCCAAAGCAGTAGAGAGTAAAGGGCCTTCCTTTTTCCCACTAAATTTAGTATACAGACCTTCATTTTCATGATTAAATCCCAGGATGGAGTCTACTCTACCTCCTACTTCACATTTGTGTTTTGGGTATGAAAGAGGAAATAGAAGAAGTGGACCTAGAGACTTTCTGCTTATATTTTTTGGCAAAAAACTATGCTGTGTGACTCAGCTAACTGCAAAGAGCCTGATGAATGGAATTTTTAAGGCAAGCATGGAACAAGGGGGTAGGAAATAAAACTTGGGCAAGTTGGTCTATAGCTTCTGCTACACCATACAGTATTTTTTTCTAGTAGTATGCTTTCCAGTTTCTATGTTGGTAACTATATAACAATGTGAGTAATTTTGAACTCACTGTAATCAAATATGCTGGTAAATAATTTGTCAGATAATTGCATTAAATCATTCCTAGGAAAAGCACAACCAACAGTCTGAATTTACTATTGAAAACTTGGAAAACGCTGCAGTTGACTTGTTTGCAGCTGGGACAGAGACGACAAGCACAACCCTGAGATATGCTCTCCTTCTCCTGCTGAAGCACCCAGAGGTCACAGGTATGATCACAGATAATGAGTAAATTGGTTTTCAGAAAAGATGTTGGGAAGGTGTTGCTAGTGTCCTCCTTCGTGATTCTCCTAGAGGAGCTTCATTATTTAAATTTCTGTGCTTCCAGCTGTAATATGTTCCAAACTAATGGTGATTAAAATGGGATATATTGCCCTGGTATGGTGGCTCACACCTGTAATCCCAGTAGTTTGGGAGGCTGAGGTGGGTGGATCACTTGAAGACAGGAGTTCAAGACCATCCTGGCTAACATGGCCAAACCCCATCTCTAATAAAAATACAAAATTTAGCCAGGCATCGTGGCACACGGCTGTAATCCCAGCTGCTCAGGAGGCTGAGGCACCGTAATCGCTTGAACCCAGGTGACGGAGGCTGTAGTGAGTCAAGATTTTGCCACTGCACTACAGCCTGGGCAGCAGAGTGAGACTCTGTCTCAGAAAGAAAAAAACAGAAGAAGAAAATAAAAAAGGTCATCTTTCCACGGTAGAGGAAGGTAACTGAGAGAAATGAAGATAGCATGACAGTGGCAAAAGCAACAGAGCTCTGGTCCAGCATGTCTGGATTTCATAGACAACGATTTCTAGCAGGAAGAGACAAGATAAATTGGCCTGGGATTGCATGTTGGTTTTATTATGAGAAGGCCATTTTAAATAGCAAGTATATTCTTGAAGATAACTCTTCTCATTCTCAAAATTTCAGGTTTGAATGCTGGAGTAGGGAAACTGGAAACTCTCCTTATTGAAGGATAAATGGTAATCCTAGAAATGTAATGAGTCTGCCTGAGAAAATTCCTAGTCCAATAAGTACTCTAAAAAGTTAGATTCATAAGAAAGGTAATTCTGTTTACTAGAAGAGTTACCTAAAGAATGTTCCATTTAGGCAGAATATGTACCTGAGACAATTTCCATGTAATTGGTATTGGACAAAATAAGATTTTTTTTTAAAGAGTCAATAATTTTACCTTTTATGAACAACTTTACTTTAGAAATTTACTTTTAGCGACTTTAGGTTATGCTGCACATAAGAAATATTCTTTTTTTCTCCTATGTCAGTATCCCCCATTGAAATGACAATAAGCCAATTACGAATAAGAATTAGGCCTTTTTTTGGAACAGTTACTAGCCTATTGAGTTCTAGATGATTTTTTTTCAACTTTTATTATAAATTAAAGGGTACAAATACAGGTTTGTTCCATAGGTAAGTTGTGTAACACTGAGGCTTGGGGTCCCAGCTATTTCATCACACTGACAGTAAACATATTACCCAGTAGATGGTTCTTCAGCCCACATCCCTTCCCCTCCTCCCCCATCTAGTGATCCTCAGTGTCTATTGTTCCCATCTTTAAGTTCTTGTGTATTCAATGTTTACCTCCCACTTATAAGTGAGAACATGTGGTATTTGGTTTTCTGTTCTTGTGTTAGATTGCTTAGGATAATGGCCTCCCACTTCATCTATCGTCCTGCAAAAAGCATAATTTTTTTCTTTCTTATGATGGTATAACATTTCATTGAGAATGTATTAGTCTGTTCTCCTGCTGCTAATAAAGACATACCTGAGATGGGGTAAAGGAAAGAGATTTAATGGACTCTCAATTCTACACAGCTGGAAAGGCCTCACAATAAGTCTCTGATAGAGACTTATTCACTATCGTGAAAACAGCATGGGAAAGTCCGGCCTCCGTGATTAAATTACCTCCCAATGAGTCCCTCCCATGACATGTGGGAATTATGGGAGCTAGAATTCAAGATGAGATTTGGGTGGGGACTCAGCCTAACCATATCAGTGTCTATTTACCACATTTTCCTTGTACAATCCAATGTTGATGAGCACATAAGTGGATTCCATTTCTTTGCTATTGTGAAAAGCACTACAGTGAACATAGTGAGGTGTGTGTCTTTTTGAGAGAATAAATATTTTGAGGGCATATACTCCCTAGTGGGATTGCTGGGTCAACTGGTAGGTCTATTTTAAGTTCTTTCAGAAATATCCAAACTGGTTTCCACAGTGACTGAATTAGTTTGCATACCCACCAACAGTATAAAAGTATTTCAATTTCTCTGCAACTTCACCAGCATCTGTTGTTTTTGGACTTTTTAATATTAATAATTGTTATTCTGACTGGTGTGAGATGGTACCTCATTGTGATTTTGATTTGCATTTCTCTGATGATTAGTGATGTTGAGCATTTTTTCATATATTTGTTGGCTGCTTGTATGTCACATTTTGAGAGGTGCCTGTTCATGTCCTTTGCCCATTTTTAATTGATTTTTTTGTTTAATGCTTGTTGATTTGTTTACATTTTTTATAGATTTTGGATATTAGACATTTAGGTCTTTTAATGTAGGAAGAGTACAGGAGATAGTCAAGAAGACTTTAACAAATTTCTAAAACACAGAGAGCATATAGAGGAATGATAAATCTGTACACAGAGGATAAACCTGTAACCAAAAAGTCAGAAGAGAAAAATTTATCAAGGACGAAAAGTTAATCAGTGTCCCTTAAATCCCCCCAACTGGTATTTGGAAGTACCAAGGGTCAAAGATGGTGGAGAATGAGACTGAAAGAGGAGGCTCTCCCTGCCTACGTTTCCTCCACAACTCTTTTCATCAGGTAACTAATTTTTTCCCACAAGGAAAAGGAGGCTTATTCTCTAGAGAAACTGAGTTTAAGAAGCCCTGTACTCAGGGACACAGGGAAGTGCCAGAAAAGGCATGAGGTGTAGGCTTGAAAGGCAGATTTGGTACAGATCTGCTCCTTGAATTCAAAGACTCTTAGCTCTTTTATGCATCTTGCTTCCTAAAATTCAGTAGCTAGCTTTATCCCACAGAAAGGGAACTGATCTAGAGAAATGACATTTTTCTTTTGCCATCTTAACAGAAAATTATCTTCAATATCCAACAGAGTGAATGAAATGAAGACTGCTAGACCCAGGGTTATGGAATTTCAGGACATGAGAATTAAATGGAAAATCACAAAAACTTTCAGAGCTATACCAGGTTATAGTGAAAGAATTAGGATTCAGAATTCTCAAGAACTATTAATATTATCTTGTATATTAATAGAAATAGGGTGTTTTCAGACTTGCATGTTTGCCAAAAATTTTACCTTCTATTTTCCCTTTCTCAGAAAAATGTTGGAGAATGCACTTTATTCAAATGCCTGAAACCTAGTTAGAGAATGTCCTGAGCTCTAGCAATCAGGAAAACTCACATAGGAGAATGAGAGTGTCAGGGAGGCTGCGTAGCACCAGACCTAGAAAAGAACTACTTCAGAATGGACCTGGCGGATAATTCAGAAGTGAGAGGAGACAGCAAGAACAAGAGATGTGACAGATTTTATGGGAGTTTCCAGTAACTAAAAAAGAGTTTCAAACATCTGCCTGAACATTTGTAAATAATTCTAACTTGGGAAACAGAAAATTACAAATTGAAATAGAGACATGGTTAAGCCCAGGAAAGTACTAAAAATATAATTTAATCATAGCTGTCTTACCAGAGAACCATATTTGTGTAGTCAGAATGATGTAAGCAATGAATACTGATATCATAAAAATTGTCATCTAAATATATTCTGGAAAAAAGCATGTGAAAAAGTGAGTATGTCTATCTGTGGGTATGTTCAAATATGAGGTGAAGATGGAGATTAAAATTCTCATCTCTCATAATAAAAATTATTAAATATAATCTACAAAAGGATAAGTAAGAAATAGAAACAGAGTCTTTATTTAAAAATGTGAATGTATGTTCAGAAGAATCTGCTAGAATGTTCAAAATGGTGGATTTGGAAAGTGTGCAAATTGCAAACCATTGCAACTTGCAACCCTTGCCACACACAGATACACAAATACAGTCATATATACGCATAAATCTGAGAGTATAATTTAATGTTTAAGCAACATATGTTATTTTGATATGAAATTAATCCCTGTTTTTTTCAAGACACCAATTTCATGACTAAATTATATGCTTACTTTATGTTTTGAAACATTTTATTATTTTTATTTGTATTATTATATATAGTAATGTATAATTTATACACAGATTCATCTTTTATCTTCTTTAATTTTTATGGGTACATAGTAGGTATAAATATGTTTGGGGGTACATGAGATGTTTTGATACAGGTATGCAATGTGAAATAAGCATGTCATGGAAAATGCGGTATCTATCCCCTTAAGCATTTATTTTTTGAGTTACAAACAATTCAGTTACACTCTTTAAGTTATTTTAGAGTGTACAATTTAATTATTATTGACTATAGTCACCCTGTTGTGCTATCATAGAGTAGGTCTTATTCATCTCCACCTCCCCTCCCACCCCCCACTACACTTTTGAGTCTCTGGTAACTATCCTTCTATACTTTATGTCCATTCGTTCAATTATTTTATTTGTAGATCCCACAAATAAGTGAGAACATGCTATATTTGTCCTTCTGTGCCTGGCTTATTTCACTTAAAGTAATTCCAGTTCCCTTCATGTTGTTGCAAACCACTGAATCTCATTTTTTTTGTGGCTGAATAGAACTACATTGTGTATATGTACTATGTTTTCTTTATCCATTTGTCTGTTGATGGATATTTAGGTTGTTTTGAAGTCTTAGCTATTGTAAACAGTGCTGCAACAAACATAAGAATGCAGATGTCTCTTCAATATACTTATTTCCTTTTATGTGGGGTATATACCCAGCAGTAGGGTTGTTGGATCATATGGTTGCTTTATTTTTAGTTTTTTGAGGAACATTCAAACAGCTCTCCATAGTGGTCATACTAATTTACATTCCCACCAACATTGTATGAGGGTCCACTTACCTCCACATCCTCACTAGCATTTCTTATTGCCTGTCTTTGGATATCAGCCATTTTAACTGGAGTGAGACGACATCTCATTGTAATTTTGATTTATATTTCTCTGATGATCGGTGGTGTTGATCACCTTTTTGTATGCCTATTACCCATTTAAATGTCTTTTTTTGAGAAACATCTATTCAAATCTTTTGCCCACTTTTAGATTGAATTATTAGATTATTTTCTATAGAGTTGAAGATTAAAATTCTCATCTCTCATAATAAAAAATTATTAATACAATCCACAAAAAGATAAGTAAGAAATAGAAACAGAGTCTTTATTTAAAAATGTGAATGTATGTTCAGAAGAAGCTGCTAGAATGCTGAAAATGGTGAATTTGGAAAGTGTGAGAATGAAGAGTATACCATTGCAATTTGCAACCCCTCCCACACATAGATGCACAAATACAGTCACATATATGCATAAATCTGATAGTATAATTAAATGTTTAAGCAACATGTTATTTTGATATGAAATTAATCCCTGTCTTTTTCCAAGACAGTAATTTCATGACTAAATTATATGCTTACTTTATGTTTGCAAATATTTTATTTTTGTTTGTATTATCATATATACTAATGTATACATATATACAGATGTTTCATCTTTTATCTTTTTTAATTTTTATGGGTACATAGTAGTATATATTAATATGTTTGGGGGTACATGAGATGTTTTGATACAGGCATGCAATGTGAAATAAGCATGCCATGGAGAATGGTGTATCCCCTCAAGCATTTATTCTTTGAGTTACAAACAATTCAATTACATTCTTTAGGTTA
>NW_012101424.1:117922-122058 GCF_000951045.1 Mandrillus leucophaeus | reverse complement strand
GTATTCTGTAGCAGTTGGATAAAATATTCTGCAAATATCTATTAGACCCATTTGGTCTATAGGGCAGATGAAGTTCAATGTTTTCTTGTTGATTTTCTCTCTGGATGCCCTGTCCAATGCTGAAAGTGGGGTGTTGAAGTCTCTAGCTATTATTGTATTGTGGTCTATCTCTCTCTAGTTCTAATTATAGTTCTTTTATATATCTGGGTGCTCCATTGTTGGTTGCATATATATATAAGATTGTTCCATCTTCTTGCCGAGGTGACCACTTTATTACCAATAGTGATCTTCTTTTTCTCTTCTTATAGGTTTTGTTTTGAAATCTGCTTTGTCTGTTTTAAATATAGTAACTCCTGCTCCTTTGTTCATTTCCATTGGCAGGTACTGTCTCATTCTATTCCTTTATTTTCAGCCTACGTGTGTCTTTATAAGTGAAGTGTGTTTCTTTTAGGTGACAAGTTAATAGGTCTTGTTTTTCCATCCAGTCAGTATGTCTTTTGATTGGAGATTTTAGTCCATTTACATTCAGTGTTATTATTGACAAGTAAGGACTTACCCCTGCCCTTTTGCTATTTGTTTTCTGGTTGTTTTGTGGACATCTCTTCCTTCTTTCATTTCTTCCTGCCTTCCTTTATTGAAGATAATTTTCTCTGCTTACATTTGTACAGATTTTTCTTAATGCCTACTTTATAGCAGTTGCACATTTGTGCATCTGTAACAGTCCTCTCTTTAAGGTTGCATATACTTCTATCACTATAATTTAAATTTATAATGAGGTTTGGATACCTTCATCATGATTCATGTACCCTTGAATTGCTACAACAAATGTGCCATTTTTCTCCTTTTCCATCAGTTTTTACTTGTGTCTTGTCAGCTAAAGTCCAGGAAGAGATTGAACGTGTGATTGGCAGAAACCGGAGCCCCTGCATGCAGGACAGGAGCCACATGCCTTACACAGATGCTGTGGTGCATGAGGTCCAGAGATACATTGACCTCCTCCCCACCAGCCTGCCCCATGCAGTGACCTGTGACGTTAAATTCAGAAACTATCTCATTCCCAAGGTAAGTTTGTTTCTCCTACACTGCAACTTCATGTTTTTGAAGTCCCCAAATTCATAGTATCATTCTTATCCTCTACCATCACCCGGCGAGAGAAGTGCATAACTCATATGTATGGCAGTTTAATGGGACTTTGTGTTGTTTCCAGTTTGGGGCTACAGAGTTTTGTAACAGGTCCTTGTGTCTGGCAGTGTGTGTTTTCCAGATTTATTTTCTTTCTTCAAGATTGGGTTGGCTACTCTTAGGTGCTTATATTTCCAAATACATTTTAAAGGTATTAGTTTGTCAATTTCCCAAATCATTGGGCTGGAATTTCTGTCAGGGTGACATTAAATTTGTAAGTCAGTTTGGAAAGAACTGAATCTTGACACGTTGAGTCTTTCTATTCCTCAATATAATTATGCTTCCAATTTATTTGGGGTTTCTTTTATTTTCCCAGGAATGTTGTGATTTTGTTGTCATGGCTTTCAAGTCTTTGGTTTTCCCTAGAGAATTAATATTCTTGTTGTGGAACATAATTAGTTTTTATCATTCTGATGATGTTAATCTGTCAACTTTGCTAATTTTATGAATCACTGTTCATAATTTATTTCTGGATTCATTGTAATTTCTGTGTACATTATATGTATCTGGATTAATATTGTTTTATTTCTTATTTTCCATTTCTCATGGGCTTAATGTCTTTTTATTGCATTCATTATTGCATTGGCTAGAATTTCTAGGAGAGTGTTGAATAGAATTGGTGACAGTGGGGATCCTTGTTTCTCATTTCTAATCTGCAGGAAGCAGTGGAAGTTTTCCATTTCAATATTGAGAATGATGCTTGAAGTAGATTTTGGTAGTTTTTTTTTAATAAGATTAGAGAAGTTTGCTGTCATATATATATGTCACCATTGTGTATAAAATCTTATCAATCAATTCTGGGCATCTATTTATACAATTGTGTGTTAGTCCATTTCCATTGCTATAAGGGAATATCTTTGGCTGGGTAATTTATTTAAAAAGAGTTTTATTTTGGCTCATGGTTCTGCAGGCTGTACAAGAGGCATAATGGAAGCAGGCATCTCCTCCTAGTGAGGACTTCAGGTAGCTTTCAATCATGGAAGAAGGTGAAGGGGAAGCAAGCGTGTCAAATGGCAAGAGAGGGTGTAAGGGAAAAAGGGGTAGAAGTGACTTTAAACAACCAGCTTGTGTGTGAACTAACAGAATATGGACTCACTTATTATTATGGGAAGTGCTTTAAGCCACTTATGAAGAATTCATCCCCATGTCCTAAATACCTCCCACCAGACCCCACCTACAACATTGAGAATCACAATGAGATTTGAAGGGGACAAATATCCATTCAACATCAGATTATATATATTTGACTTACATTCCTCACTAAATAAAAATAAGTATGCACATAAAGATGAACTGACCTTCTTCATATTGTTTAGTACTTCAGTGTTTACATTCACAAGAGATTTAGTTTATAATTTTCTTTCCCAGAATTTTCAATATTTTTGATATTAAGATTATACCAGTCTTATAAAACTAGGCAGGAAAAGTTTCCTAATACAAGTCTGTTTTTATTGCCATTCCCTCTCCCCACTTTTCTTCTTGTGATAACTTAGTTGTATCTTTGAAATGCCTGATAAATTTTGGTTAAATACCAGATGTTATATATAAGAAATTGCAGAATTGCAAAGGAAGTTTATATTCTTTAAAGAAATATTCATTCCTCTCCCATAGGCAGTCATAATGACATAACACCTGTTGTCATGATTCAGAATTGGACGTAATGCAAAGACAGCCAAAAATTGAGTGTCAATGTTAGCTTAGCTCTCTGAGTTTCTCCTACCTCTGGAACCTTGAGACCAATTTTTGTCTCAGTGGTTTTACAATGCGTTCTATCACATGGTTTCTGTATTTATCCAGACACTCCAGTTGCCATCTCAAACCTACTTTTTCCAGTTAAAACGAATACATATTATTAGTGAAATAAAAAGTAATATAACTGAAACTTGTATTTTCTAGGGGAAAAAGCAATGAGATTGATAAGGTTGCAATTACTAATGTCATCTTTTGAAGAAGACAGAATTGATAATTGACTGAGAGATTATGCAGCTTACCCTAATGGTCACTGATTTAGTACAAGAAAAAAGACTTCAATGCACTCTGTTTTCACAAACACAGGAGGTAACAAGAGAAGATTTCTGTTTCTCAAAATTAGGGTCTGAGGGTAATAGTAATGAAACTTACTTCTTCTCCTATAACTAATAAAATGAGAAATATACTGAAGAATCAGGCAGGAGTTGCCAGTCTCCCCAGTTCACTGCATCAGCTTTGGTGACCTGCTGGAGGGGAAATGCTGTATTTGATGAGCTTCTTCATTCACCCCCATGCAGGGCAACTCATGCTGTGTCTGGTGTCTTTTGAGCCCTGAGAAGCCAGAGCCCAAGGGAATTACCCATTGAATCCCTTCTTTATGGAATAGCCCAGTACAGAAAAATGCAACAGTGTGTGGCCAATTCTACCCTCTTTACAAATCAGATATATGTGTTCTTCTGTCACAGGCTGGATCCATTTGTCTAGCTGGAGATAATAGTCTGAGACAGGAGTTGGCAAACTTTCTGTAATGGGCCAGATAGTAAATATTTTAGACTTTTCCGGCCATGTGGTTTCTGTTGCAATTTTTGACATCTGCTATTGTAGCATGAAAGCAGTCATAAACAATCTGTAAATGAATGAGGATTGATATGTTCCAATTTTTATAGAAACAAATGGAAATTTCCCATAAAATGTTTGTTTCAAAAATATTATTTCTTATTTGCATTTGTTCAATGTAAATACTTTTAGCTCACATACTATACAAAAACAAGTGGCAGGATGGACTTGTGCAGGGAGTATTTTTTATTGATGCCTAATATAAGAAATTCCTGTCCAGCAGAATTTTCTGCAAAGATGTGCGATTGATTTGTGCTTTTGTGTCCTATTTAAAAAATATTTGTCAGCACAAGACTCCAAAGACTGGCTTTTAACTTTCCCAGAATTTTTGTGTTTTAGCTCTTATATTTAGATCAATGACATATTTC
>NW_012101424.1:112522-113687 GCF_000951045.1 Mandrillus leucophaeus | reverse complement strand
TACAGGAAGCATGGCTGGGAGACCTCAGGAAACTTGCAATCATGGTGGGAGGCAGAGCGGAAGCAAGCACATCTTTCCATGGCACAGCAGGAGAGAGAGAGCAAAGAGGAAAGGCTACATGCCTTTAAAACACCAGATCTCATGAGAACTCACTCATTATCATGAGAACAGCAAAGGGGAAATTATCCCCCATGATTCTATCACCTCTCACCAGGTATCTCCCCCAACATTGGAAATTACAATTTGACATGAGATTTGGGTAAGGACACAGAGTCTAACCATATCACAAATAAATAAATAAATAAATAAATAAATAAGTGATTATTATTCTAGATAACCCATGCTGTCTGTTTGTTCTGCCGTAACAAAATATCCAAGACTAGGTAATTGATAAATAATGGAAATTTATTTCTCACAGCTCTGAAGGCTGGGAGTTCCAAAATCAAGGTGTCAGCAAGTTCAGTGCCTGGTGAGGGCCTGTTCCTTATAGATAATGCCCCCTCTGTATCCTTATATTGCAGAAGGTTAAAAAAGGCAAAAGGGGAGAAATGGCTCCCTTGTATCTCTTGATGTTATTATTTTAGCAAGGACAGAGCCCTCCAGACTTATTCACTTCCTACAAGGCCTCATCTCTTTAGTAATGTTGCATTGGGGATTATGTTTCAACATACAAAATTGGGAGAAGCCATATTCAGATCATAGCACATTTTTCAATGGAAGCATAAATATAATGTTGAGGAAATCCAGAGAAAGCAACATTTTCTTGCTCAAGGAGATGAGAAAGCGGGTATAAAAGGAGATAAAATTTGACCTATGACCTGACTGTAGTAATAGAAAAGTTCATCTTGGCCAAAAGGAGCAGCGTGATATAAAACTTGAAACCTTATATTGTGCTAGAGGCTGATGACGAGTGGCTATGCCTAGAGTTGAGAGTAGGGAATGTGAAGAGTGTAAGGAGTGATATGAATCATCAGACTGGAAACAGAATGTGAGGGTCCAGGTCAATCCATTGCGACTTTATTCTATAGGACAGACAGGGAAGTCATTGAAAGTTTTAAAGTGAGAAGGTGACATGTTTAGACATGTGCTCCTGAAAGTACCTAGGGGAAAAAAAATCTTTGACTGCATATTGAGCCAGAAATACAAAGGGAAATACAGTATGTTA
>NW_012101424.1:106404-107543 GCF_000951045.1 Mandrillus leucophaeus | reverse complement strand
CTCAGACTATGGCCCATGACTCTGGAAGGGACAGCACTTTCTTGACTAGGGTGTGATGGGTCCATCCTTTTTCTGCTGTCCAGACTGCGGTTTCAGTAGTTAGGAGCACTAGGTAAGGTCCTTTGAAGGCCGGTTCGAACTTTTCATTTTCTCCAACTTTTGACAATGACGTGGTCCCCAGGCTGACGTTGGTGTGCTGGAAACTCTAGGGGTGGCACCTGTGCTAAAAGACCTTTTGTTCTGAGGGAAGGGAAAGTGGAAGATAAACCAAGTATATAATTTCTGAGAAACTGATCTTTTGTTTCAAATGTAGGGAGATCAGTAGTTGAATGTAGATAAGGCAATTCATAAAGCATCTCCTAAGGGGATAGGCCTATGTCTTTTCAGGGAGCAATTCAGACTCTCAACAGTGTAATAGGCCTTCTTACTTTACTTGATGAAGGTAGGTGTCAGAGAGTATGATATTCACATGTTATATCCAGTACCTGAGCTCATTTCTTAATGACATGTACAGTGAAATGAGTCCTATTATCTGAATCAATGTTTTCTATTAATCTAAACTTGGGTATAATATTTTCAGCTAATGCCTTGACTACACTATTAGCAATTGGACTTGAAAAGAAAATAGCTTCTACCCAATGAGTAAGGTGATCTACTATTACTAATAAATACTTTAGACAACCAATTGGAGGCATCTCTATGCAAGCAATCTGGATATTCTGGAATGGCGTTCAGCTTGGATTCCTTCCCCTGAGGAGTAATGTTTTTATAGCTTGTTTATTAGTTTTCTTATATACTAAGCAACTATCTGTAACTTGTTTGGCCAGGGTATAAATTTCTATACCACTATAAACTCTGAGAACTATATCACACATGCCTTGGGGTCCCCAGTGGGTCCCTTGATGCAGTTGGAACAATATTTCCCCTCGTATGATGTTTGGATAACATTTTTCTCTGGTTTAGCACTCTCCTTTTTCCTTCTGAATTTTTTTAGCACCTATTTTTATTAGTTTTTAGACAAAGAAAGCCAAATGTCATTTTATATTTGACAATGCTTTCTGTATGATTTTATAGCAGATAAGCTAAATTTTACCTTTATATTAGTATACTATTAATGTTAAACTCAATTTTTGTAAAAC
>NW_012101424.1:102029-104896 GCF_000951045.1 Mandrillus leucophaeus | reverse complement strand
CAAAGCATAGACAACTAAGTATCTTATGTTAAATTATATTCACCACTCTTCCTGTCTTCTACTTGAAATGTAAGAAATAAGAAGTAGCATAACTCATTATGCTTCTTACAGCTCATCTCCCAGAAGAAGTTACTTATACTTTGGAACATGTTTTAAAGACAATATGTGGGTGCAGGTGTACATGTACATCTATATATGTATGTGTACTTTATGTGTATTCACCCATTTTATATATTATATATAACTTAGGCACATACACATATAGGGTTAAATGTTTATTTACAATATTGGGCTCATATCACACATCTTGTATTAAAACTTACTATTTTCCTACCAAGTAACATACCAGCAAAACCTCTAAAGTGATAGAAACATAGGCAAATGATTCAGAGAGATAATAGAAGAGAAAGTGGATATGAGTATTACATTAATAGGAAGAACCAAATGGAAATTACACATTATACCTTTTAAACCTTCTTCAGTGGGAAATGAAAATGTATTAACGTAGTGTTAGTAGAGGTGTTGGCAAACATCCCTAGGTGAGATACATCAAGGAGTTGTTAAGTCTGTTTTCTTCTGGAGACTGTAGTGAATAATCTGTTTTCCTGCCTATTTTAGCTCCTAATGGCTGCCTGCATTCCTTGGCTCATGAACTCTTCCTTCTTTCACTCCAAACACTTGCTTCTGTTGTCACAACTCCTATTCCTACTACTGACTCTTATTCTCACATCTCCCTTACGTTAGAAATGCAAAATGTTTTTTCCCTGGCACCGCAAATAAATAGCACTCAAACATAAATTTAATTTTCTCAGCAAGGCAGTTTTCACTTTCTGCAGAAAGAGTGCTCCTTGCAGATGGAACAAGGGTGAGAGCACATGTGGACAGAGGAGGGGAAGAGGTTCTTAGTCCTGATGGAGATAGCCTCTACTGCTGTGTCATTCCCCTGTTTTCTAGGGTTGGACTGCATAGTCTAAACTAATTTCGACTGGCTATTTTAAAAAAGAGCAGGACTATGAGCCAGAGTGGTGAGGCATGGAGTTTGGCAGGAAGCGCAGTTACAGAACTAGTGGCTCAGGGTGAGTCAGGATGGAGCAGGTGACCGGGGTGACTCATGTCAAAGCAGGTGACCAGGGGAACAGATGTGACTACTGATTAGAACTGGAGGGAAAGTTGTTTACTGAAATTAGAAGCAACGGGGTGAAGGGAACCAGGAAGTTAAACTTTAAAATGGAGAATCAATAAGAGAGCTGAACATACCGACATACTGATTCTTTGAAGAGAAACTTGGGGTTCACTATGTTTAACAATTCTTCATCTTGAATTTTTCCAATTCTTTCTCTTCAAACTTCCTTAACATGTCTTGGCTTAGCTGTTTGGCATGATTCTCTAACAGAAAAAGCTTCTCTGAATAAGGTGGAGGAGAATTAAGGGACGTTTTAGTAAGTACTGCCTGTATGAGTCTGTGCATCAGCCCACAGATGCGTGGTATGACACAACACCCAACAAGAATGAATACGCCTACTACGACCATGAGAGAAGTAAGAACTGAGGCTATGATTTTTTTTTCCGTTTACTGAATGATTTTTCTAGCCACCTTTTATAGGGGTCATTTACCCCTGAGTTTTTGGCTAACTCACTGGACAGAGCAGTTAGACCTTGCAATGCATTTGTTATACTTCCATCAGGGGTAGTATTATTTGGGATGAAAGTACAACATTGAGTTTTAATCATGAGGCAAACTCTTCCTCTTTCTGCTGATATAATGTCTAAGGCTATTCTATTTTCCCAAGCCATCTGGCTAGTAGCCCCTAATTTCTCTGCTATTTCTTTAACAGCATCTCTAGTGTAGTTAATAAACCACTGTTGACCATAATAGATGTAATTTATCCAGTCTACATTTTTATTAATCTTCACCCACCAGAATATTGACTGAAATCCTGAAGTTATTTGATCGTGGGTTTTAAATTCATCTGGCACTCCTCGTTCAGCTCTAATAGTTATATAAACCTGGGGGTCAAAGGACCCATATAGGGTACTTCTTCCTTTAGAGTTTTCTCTTGTTTTTGTAATTGTGTTGACGGAATGCTAGAGTCAAAGGGATGGCAAATTGGACTAGAGCACAAGAGCTGCTCTAATTACTTGGCAGAGTACCCAGCAATAGTCCCCCATAATACCACCACACTTATGCTCAGGGATGAACAAGGACAGACTGATTGGTAAGCTCTTGAAGAGGCTTGGTTTCACTACACCCTGTTAAATCTTCAAGGAATGCTAACTTTTCCCCCTGCCGTGAAAGGCATGAGGTGAAGTTAATATCAGGGACTGCAGGCCAGATGGCCCTTGAAGGCTGACCCACAGGGTTCTTAACCTCAGGGTAAAGCAGTAAAAGAGTCTCGCATGACCCATCACCCCAGGTTGTGGGGTTCTGGAAGAGAGCTACCATACAGCTCATGCCCGGTCCCTGAGAGGACCACCCAAGTAGAAAGGGAACATCCCATACAGCTCATGCCCGGTCCCTGAGAGGACCACCCAAGTAGAAAGGGAACATCTGGGTGTCTGGCCTGCCTATCGCACAAGCGTTTCAGTCACTTTTGTTTAGTGTGCAAACAGAATATTTTATCCATTCCAGCCAAGCATTTGCATCCTGATACCCTGTTTCTATTGCTATAGTTTGTTTTAAATAGTTAACCTCTACAACAACTACTTTGATTTTATCATCGGGTATATAACAAGAGAAGGTTTGGTTAGGGGAGAAAGTAGGAGAGGGAGAAAAGGGTGCAGGAAGTGAGGAGGCAATGAAGCACATTTCAAAGGATCCTGAGACTTCTGCTCCTATACCATAGAAATGGCTTAATGAAGGGAAGAAC
>NW_012101424.1:96767-98163 GCF_000951045.1 Mandrillus leucophaeus | reverse complement strand
GTAACAGGGTGGGTAATTTGGACTATCTGATTAATAGCTCTAAGGTCTTGCACTGGTGTGACCCATCTGGCTTCTTTAGAGGCAGTATTGGAGTGTTATAGGGTCACGGAGAAGGCCTTCAGTGATCGCTTACAGGTTTTAAATTTACCCTGGCTTTTAAAGGAATAGGGCACATTGCTTTCACTTTACTACTCTCTCTCTCTCTCTCTATTTTTTTTTTATCCTTCTAATATTTTGACATTAGGCCTAGGGGATTATTAGGGGGAATATTATTGTTGTTAGCTTTATCCTTTACCTTACTTGGGGTATTTTCCGTTTGGGGGTTAGGCTCAATTTCCCTTACCAGAAATGTTTCACATTTTGGGGTGAGGCTCAATTCCCTAACTGGAAATGTCTCACCTCTTTTTAACCCCCAAGATATCCTAAGGAATACTTCACCACACCCCATGGCTTTTCTTTCCTTAGTCCCAACTAAGGAATGCCTTACCACCCCTGTAGCTTTTCTTTCCTTGGTATGGCCCAACCCAAGAATGCTTCATTGCCCCTGCGTTTTTTCTTTCGTTAGTCCTGACCACCAAGGAAATATTTTATCATTTCCTCCAGTGTTTCCTTCCTTGGCTTGTGCACGAAGTTGTGTGGTCCACGGAGTATGTGAGCATCCTTTACTCCAGGTCACCAGCCGGTTTCTTTCTGCATTGCTGAGAGTTCGGGTTTATTCAACACAGCAGGGTTTCAGTTCCTCACCCTTGAGGTCACCACAATGAGGCAGCAGGGCGCCTCCTTATGAGAGAGGACTGGAGACCACCCCCAGAGGAGAATAGGTCCCCGTACGGGCCACCAAATTGTTAGAAGTGCAAAATACTTGTTCCCTGGTGCTGCAAAGAAATAGTGCTTGAATATAAATTTAATTTTCTCAGCAAGACAATTTTTATCTTCTGCAGAAAGAGTGCTCCTTGCAGGTGGAACAATGGCGAGAGCATACCTGGACAGAGGAGGGGATGAGGTTCTTATTCCTGATGCAGGTAACCTCTACTGCTGTGTCATTCCCCTATTGGCTAGGGTTGGACTGCACAGTCTAAGCTAATTCTGATTGGCTATTTTAAAAAAGAGCAGGAGTATGAGCTGGAGTGGTGGGATAAGTAGTTTAGGGGGAAGGGCGGTTACAGAACTGGTGGCTCAGGATGAGTCAGGATGGAGCAGGTGACCAGGGGTGACTCGGGTCAAAGCAAGTGACAAGGAGAACCGATGTGAACTGCTGATTAGGACTGGTAAGAAAGTTGTTTACTGAAACTGGGAGCAAGGGGGCAAAGAGAATCAGCAAGTTAAACTTTAAAACAGAAAATCAAAGAATAAGATAGCTGAACATACTGACATACTGATTCTTTGAAGAGAAACT
>NW_012101424.1:80003-95081 GCF_000951045.1 Mandrillus leucophaeus | reverse complement strand
AGAAAAGAGCACAGGGAACAACATAAGGGCTTACATAGTGCTAGTAAGAATTTCTGTAACCATCCTCCAGAGAGAAATACCTCTAATTCATTGGCTATCAGGTAGAGTGTTCAAAGAGTATTTCCTCAGTAAAATGGAAAAAAATAATTCATAGGCTAAGAGCTGCTCTGATGTGCTCTACTAAAGTTAAATACAAACCTCAAAAGGATAAAACTGTTTTCTAGTAACTTAACTACATTTCAGAAGAACACACAAAAGTATTTATAAGATCATACAAATTTTCTGCAGCCTTAACATAAAATCACAATGGTTTTTATCCAAACAAGAATTATCAGGCATGCAAGCAAAAGGGAAGATATGAGAAAAAAAGTAATATATAGGGGAAGATATGAGGAAAAAAGTAATATATAGAAGTAGGTTTAAAAATTAAACAATGATTGAATTCATGACAAGGAAAATAAGATAGTTATAACTGAATATCTAGATTCCATATGTTCAAGAAAGCAGAGGGAAGATTGGCCATACTACTCATCAAAAGGGGATATATTAAAAAAAAACACAGATTGAAAACTTAGAGAAAAAAATGCAAGGTCTGAAATGAAAAGCACACTGGATTGAATTGTAGATTAGAAACTACAAAGAAAGGTAAGTGAATTTGAAGACATAAGAGAAGAAACGATTCTAAATTAAACAAAGGGGGAAAAAAAGACTGAAATAAAATGACCGAAGAATAAATAAGTGGTGGGACAACTTCAACTAGATTTAAAAATGTGCAATCGTTGCTCATAAATGTGGATAAAAGAAGTATGGAAAATATAATAGCTATATTTTTTCCCAAAAGACAATCTTAAAAACAACCAAAAGGAATTTTAAATGTGGGCAAGTGAAATTAAGGTATATGGTCTTTCTTAGTTCTCCTTTTGCTTTTTTTTTTTTTTTTTAATGCACACAGTGTTAAGTTGTTGTCAGCTTAAAATAATGAATTATAAGATAGTATTTTCAAGTGCCATGGTCACCTCAACCCCCCACCCCCCCAGAAAAAAGAAATACAATGGAGACACAAAAGTTAAAAGCATGACACTAACTTATATTGTAAGGGAAAATAACCTTCATTAAAAGGAAGACAAAAAAAAAAAGAAAGAAGGAAGAAAAGACTAAAAAACAAACAAAAGCAAATAACAAAATGACAGGAGTAAGTCCTTACTTATCAATAATAATATTGAAAGAAAATGGACTAAACTTTTCAATTGAACTTTGTAGAGTGGCTAAATGGATTAAAAATAACTCAATGATCTGTGGCCTAAAAGAAATATATTTCACCTATAAAGACACATAGACTGAAAATAGAAAGATGGAAAAAGATATTCCAAGCCAATGAAAACCAAAAAAGAGCAGCATTGCTATACTTATATCAGAAAAAACAGATTTCAACACAAAAACTATAAGAGAAAAAGAAGGTCATTATATAATGATAATGGGGTCATTCAGCAAGAGGATGTAACAATTTTAAATATATATTCACCCAACACTAAGGCATCCAGATATACAAAGAAAATATTAGAGTTAAAGAGGGAAATAGGCCCCAGTAAAATAATAGGAGGAGATTTCAACTCCTCACTTTCAATATTGGACAGAATTCCAGACAGAAAATCAATAAAGATACATCAAACTGAATCTGCACTATAAAACAAATGGATCTAATAGATATTTATAGAACATTTTATTCAAGAGCTACAGAATACACATTCTTTTCTTTAGCACACAGATCATTCTCAAGGATAAACTATATGTTAGGTCACAAAATAGTTCTTAAAACATTCACGTAATTTGAAAGAATATCAAGCATCTTTTTTGGCTGCAATAGAATAAAACTAGAAATCAATAAGAAGGGGAATTTTGGAAACTATTCCTATACATGGAAATTAAACAGTATGCTCCTGA
Organism: Mandrillus leucophaeus; assembly: GCF_000951045.1. Classification (NCBI taxonomy): domain Eukaryota; kingdom Metazoa; phylum Chordata; class Mammalia; order Primates; family Cercopithecidae; genus Mandrillus; species Mandrillus leucophaeus. Next base: position 93,140 of record NW_012101424.1, on the reverse strand, counting down.
ATGACTAGTGAGTCCATGAAGAGATTAAAAAGGAAATTGAAAAATTTCTTGAAATAACTGAAAATAGAAACACAACATATGAAAACCTGGAGTCTACAGCAAATCAGTACTAAGGTGGCAGTTTATAGTTACAAGTTCCTACATTAAAAAGAGGAAAAACTTCAAATAAACAATCTAATGATGCATTTTAAAGAAGTAGAAAAGCAAGAGCAAACCAAACCCAGAATTAGTAGGAGAAAAGAAATAATAAAGATCAGAGTAGAAAGAAATGAAATTGAAATGAAAAACAATACAAAAGGAAAACTGATGGACCCAAAGGAAAATACTAAGAGAAACAGACAATTGGGATTCTCACAGTGGAAATATAAGTTGTCAACAATGACATCGGTACAAGACATAAAATGTAAACCTTGATGCATAAATACAGATTTTGGATAAGTTATTTTTAAAATAAATATATGAAAAAAGATCAATGAAGCAGAAAGTTGTGTTTTCTTCTGAGGGGGGAAGTTAAACAAATTGATGAACCATTAGCCAGACTAAGTAGGAAAAAAAGTGAGAAAATCCAAATGAATGAAATCAGAAATAAAAAAGGAGACATCACAACTAATACCAAAGAAACTTGAAGGGTCATTAGTGGCTGATATGAGCAACTATATGACAATAAATTATGAAATCTAGAAGAAATAAACAAATTCCTAGATATATAGAACATACCAAGACCAAACCATGAAGAAATAAAAAAGCGTGAACAGACCAATAACAGGTAACAAGATGAAAGTCGTAATAAAAAGTTTTCCACTAAAGAAAGACCTGGGACCTGACAGCTTCACTGCTGAATTCTACCAAATACTTAAAGAAGAATGAATACCAATCCTACTCAAAACATTCCACGAAACAGAGGAGATGGGAAGACTTCCATAGTCATTCTTTGAGGCTGGTATTACTTTGATACCAAAATCAGACAAAGACACACAAAAAAAGAAAACTGTAGCTCAATATCTCTGATGAATATCGATGCAAAAATCCTCTACAAAATACTAGCAAGGTGAATTCAACAATACATTATAAAGATCATTCATCATGACCAGGTAGGATTTATCCCTGGAGTGTAAGGATGGTTCTACACACTCAACTCAATCAATGTGATACATTATATTCACAGAATGAAGCATTAAAAACAATATAATCATTCCAATTGATGCTGAAAAAGCATTTGATACAACTTAACATCACTCCATGAAGAAAACCCTCAAAAAACTGGGGATAGAAGGAACATACCTCAACGTAAAATCCATATACAACAGACACGCAACTAGTATCATATTGAATGGGGAAAAACTGAAAGCCTTTTCTCTAAGATCTGAAACACAGTAAAGATGCCCACTGTCATCATTGTTACTCTAGATAGTACTGTAGGTCCTAGCTAGAGCAATCAGACAAAAAAAAGACATAAAAGCCGTCCAAATTAGAATGGAAGATGTCAAATTATCTTTATTTATTTATTTTTCCATTAGTTATTGGGGTACAGGTGGTATTTGGTTACACGAATAAGTTCTTTAGTGGTGATTTGTGAGATTTTGGTGCATCCATCACCTGAGCAATATACACTGCACCATATTTGTAGTCTTTTATCCCTCAGCCCCTTCCCATTCTTTCCCCCAAGTCCCCACAATCCATTTTATCATTCTTATGACTTTGCATCCTCATAGCTTAGGTCCCACATATCAGTGAGAACATATGAAGTTTGGTTTTCCATTCCTGAGCTACTTCACTTAGAATAATAGTCTTCAATCTCATCAGGTTGCTGCAAATGCTGTTAATTCACTCCTTTTTATGGCTGAGTAGTATTCCATCATATATCTTTATCATGGTATATATACATGATGGTATATATATATGTGGTGTGTGTGTGTATGTGTGTGTGCATATACATATACACACACACACATATATACACACCACAGTTTCTTTATCTACTCTTTGATTGATGGACATTTGGGTTGGTTCCGTAATTTGGCAATTGTGAATTGTGCTGATATAAACATGCATGCATGTGTAAGCATCTTTTTCATATAGTGACTTCTTTTCCTCTGGATAGATACCCAGTAGTGAGACTGCTGGATCAAATGGTAATTCTACTCTCAGTTCTTTAAGGAAGCTCCACACTGTTTTCCATAGCGGCTGTACTAGTTTACATTCCCACTAGCAGTGTAGAAATGTTTCCTGATCACCGCATCCATGCCAACATTTACTGTTTTTTTTATTGTTTTGATTATGGTCATTCTTGCAGGAGTGAGTTGGTATTGCATTGTGGTTTTGATTTGCATTTCCTTGATCATTAGTAATGTTGAGCATTTTTTTCATAAGTTTGTTGGCCATTTGTGTATCTTCTTTTGAGAATTGCCTATTCATGTCCTTAGCCCACTTTTTGATGGGATTGTTTGTTTTTTCTTACTGATTTGTTTGAGTTTGTTGTAGCTTCTAGATATTAGTCATTCCTTAGATATATAGATTGTGAAGATTTTCTCCCACTCTGTGAGTTGTCTGTTTACTCTGCTGACTGTTCCTTTTGCTGTGCAAAAGTGCTTTAGTTTAATTAAGTTTGAACTATTTATCTTGGTTTTTATTGCATTTGCGTTTGGGTTCTTGGTCATGAAATCCTTGCATAAGCCAATGTCTAGAAGTGTTATCTTTTTCAGTGTTATCTTCTAGAATTTTTACAGTTTCAGGTCTGAGATTTAAGTCCTTAATCCATCTTGAGCTGGTTTTTGTATAAGGTAAGAGATGAAGATCCAGGTTCATTCTCCTATATGTAGCTAGCCAATTATCCCAATACCATTTGTTGAAAAGGGGGTCCTTTCCCTATTTTAGGTTTTTGTTTGCTTTGTCAAAGATTAATTGGTTGTAAGTATTTGAGTTTATTTCTGGGTTCTCTATTCTGTTCCATTTGTCTCTGTGCCTATTTTTATACCAGTATCATGCTGTTTTGGTGATTATAGCCTTATAGTATAGTTTCAAATTGGGTAGTGTGATGCGTCCAGATTTTTTCTTTTTGCCTAGTCTGCTTTGGCTATGTGGGTTCTTTTACGGTTTGGTTTGATATGAATTTTAGAATTTTTTTTCTAATTATGTGAAGAATGATGGTAGTATTTTGATGGGACTTGCATTACATTTGTAGATTGCTTTTGGCAGTATGGTCATTTTCACCATATTCATTGTACCCATCCAAGAGCATGGGATGTATTTCCATTTGTTTGTCTCATCTATATTTCTTTCAGCAGTGTTTTGTAGTTTTCCTTGCAGAGGTCTTTTGACTTCTTGGTTAGGTATATGCTTAAGTATTTTATTTTATTTTTGCAGCTATTGTAAAGGGATTAGGTTCTTGATTTGATTCTCTGCTGGATCGCTGTTGGTGTATAGGAGAGCTACTGATTTGTGTACATTTACCTTGTATCTGGAAACTTTATTGAAATCTTTTATCAGTTCTGGAAGCTTTCTGGGGAGTCTTTAGGGTTTTCAAGGTAAAGGATCATATTACCAGCAAACAGTGACAGTTTGACTTCCTCTTTACTGATTTGGATGCCCTTGATTTTTTTTCTCTGGTCTTATTGCTCTGGCTAGAACTTCCAGTACTATGTTGAAGAGGAGTGGTGAGAGTGGGGATCCTTGTCTTGTTCCTGTTTTCAGGGGCAATGCTTTCAACTTTTTCCCATTCAGTATTATGTTGACTGTGGGCTTGTCATGATGGCTTTTATTACATTGAGTTATGTCCCTTGTATGCCAATTTCACTGAGGCTTTTAATCATAAAGGGATGCTGGTTTTTGTCAAATGCCTTTTCAGCATCTAGTAAGAAATCATGTGATTTTTGCTTTTAATTCTGTTTATGTGGTGTATCACATTTATTGACTTGCATATGTTAAACCATCCTTGCATCACTGGTATGATACCCACTTAATCATGGTGGATTATCTTTTTGATATACTGTTGAATTATGTTAGCTAGTATTTTGTTGAGAAGTATTCTTAAATGAAGTATATTCTTAAATGTTCTCTGGTGAAGTGTTCTGGAAGAGATAAACCACATTTATGCTATGGAGAAAGCATTGTTCTTTAACTCTTTCTGAAAATGAACTCAAATCTTGTGTTCATGATTTCTGATTTGAAAACAAAGAAACAAAGTTGAAGCAAAAGGATTAAGTGACCTTGTATACCCACACTGTATGCACTGTTATGCCTATGTAAACACAGCACAGGTACACAGCAGCAATCTTGGCTCTCTCCTCCAAATAATCCCTCCTCTACATCAGGACTGACAACAACCATCTATAATGAAAGATCAGGTCACCACTGAAATTTTCCAGTGTTATCTGTGAGGATGGCTGACTGCTAAGGTCAGTGATGCAGAGTAGAGTCACCCACCCTTGGTTTTTCTCAACTCCTGCCTGTCTCTTATACACATCTAGATGTGTATAAGAGACAGGAGTAGAGTCACCCACCCTTGGTTTTTCTCAACTCCTGCACAAGACAGTGGGCTTCCCCTTGAACATGCTTCCCCAGTGCTCCTCTTCGCTACCCCACAATTCCGTAGGGTCATGAGAAAGAAAAGCCAGATCTCCTTACGTGTCTTTCCATCGCTAAAAATGATCCTAACAGGAAGAGAAACAAAAACAAGGAGGGAGGTCCTAGGCAAGAAGAGGGAGCTGATTTTCAACAGCCACACATATGGGCCAAGGTCAGTTTTAGGAGCTCTTCAAGTGTTTGTTTTCCATTCCCTTTCTGCCTCATTACCCATACAAAGGCGCGCACACACACACACACACACACACACACACACACACACACCCCTACCAACTCCTTCCTAGCTTTTTTTGGATACTGGGAAAATACCTTTTCCAGAAAACTCCTCTCCATAATCAATTACCACTTCATATTCATGCAACTCCAGGATAAGCTTTATGTCAAAGTACACAGTGAACACTGGGACATAGACTTTTGAGAACTGAGAAAGGAGATATATATACACATATTTGATGATTACTGTACTTGCCACTTATGGATGGCCTGCAATGTCCCATGAAATGGCCCAGACAACCAGTAGACATTAAAATTTATCCTCACATCAATACACTCAGCATGTTTACTTGCCTTGTTTTGCACATAAAAAAACTGAGGTCAGAGAATCTCAAATTCATTTTCAGGGTCCTACAGTCAATATATAGAAGATCTACATTTGAATCTCTACTTATTCAAACTCTTACAGTTGAGCAATTCATCAGTACCCTCAAAGTAATCCTTCTTTTTTTGTGTGACTAACATGTTTTGTAATTCATATGTAGCATCATTTTTAATACACACATATTTCTATGAGATGAGCATTATTACCCCATTTTACAAAGTCAAGATTTTATTAGTGATAAAAAATGGTATTTTTATTTTATTTTGTTTTATTTTATTATACTTTAAATTCTGGGATACTTGTGCTGAACGTGGGGCTTTGTTACATAGGGATATATGTGCCATGGTTGTTTGCTGCACCTATCAACCCATCATCTAGGTTTAAGCCCCATATGCATTAGGTATTTGTCCTAATGCTCTCCCTTCCCTTGCCCCCCACCCCCCGGCAGAGCCCAGTGTATGATGTTCCCCTCTCTGTGTCCGTGTGTTCTCATTGTTGAACTCCACTTATTAGTGAGAACATGAGGTATTTGGCTGTCTGTTCCTATGTTAGTTTGCTGAGGATGATGGTTTCCAGCTTCATCCATGTCCCTGCAAAGGACATGAGCTAATCATTTTTATGGCTGCATAGTATTCCATGGTGCACATTTGCCACATTTTCTTTATCCAGTCTATCATTCATTGGCATTTAAGTTGGTTGCAACTGTTTGCTATTGTAAATAGTGCTGCAATAAACATACATGACCTTTAATATGCAATAAACATACATGATCTTTATAGAATAATGATTTATAATCCTTTGGGTATATACCCAGTATTGGGATTGCTGGGTGAGATGGTATCTCATTGTGGTTTTATTTGCTTTTCTCTAACGACCAGTGATGATGAACTTTTTTTCACACGTTTGTTGGCTGCAAAAATGTCCTTTTGTGAAGTGTCTGTTCAGATACTTTGCCCACTTTATGATGGGGTTGTTTATTTCTTGTAAATTTGTTTAAGATTTTTTGTAGATTCTGGATATTAGCCCTTTGTCAGATGGATAGATTGCAAAAATTTTCCCCCATTATGTAAGCTGCTGTTCACTATGATGATAGTTTCTCTTGCTGAGCAGAAGCTCTTTAGTTTAATTAGCTCTCATTTGTCAATTGTGGCTTTTGTTGCCATTGCTTTTGGTGTTTTAGTCATGAAGTCTGTGCCCATGCCTATGTCCTGAATGGTATTATCTAGGTTTTCTTCTAGGGTTTTTATGGTTTTAGGTTTTACATTTAAGTCTTTTATCCATCTTGTGTTAATTTTTGTATAAGATGTAAGGAAGAGGTTCAGTTTCTGATTTCCTCATATAGCTAACCAGTTTTCCCAGCATCATTTATTAGGTAGGAAATCCTTTCTCTACTGCTTGTTTTTGTCAGGTTTATTGAAGATCAGAGGATTGTAGATGTGTGGTGTTGTTTCTGAGGCCTCTGTTCTGTTCCACTGGTCTATCTATCCATTTTTGTACCAGTACCATTTTGTTACATTGCAAATACTGAACTAAGACAGGGCATCAGTATACTTCTGCTTTTATTTCTGGGGAAAGAAATATTCTGTGCGACTAACCTAAGCAGCATATGATTTCATAAATGGAATTTTAGGTCTGTCAGGAAATAAAGTTTAGGTCAACTGATCTGCAGTTTCTGCCAAACCATACAGTTGTTTTTGTTTTCGTTTTTGTTTTCTAACACTGTATTGTCCAGTTTCTCTTTTGGCTAACTTTATAATATAGTATATTTTTTTAAATTTAGTGTAATTCGATATGCTAGCACATAATTTGTCAGATAATTGCATGAAATCATTTCCAGGAAAAGGACAACCAACAGTCAGAATTCACTATTGAAAACTTGGTTGGCACTGTAGCTGATCAATTTGTTGCTGGAACAGAGACAACAAGCACCACTCTGAGATATGGACTCCTGCTCCTTCTGAAGCACCCAGAGGTCACAGGTAGGACCACAGATGATGAACAAAGTGAATTTAAGAACAATGCCGAGAAGATGGTGCCAGTGTCCTCCACCTTATTTCTCTCAGGGAAGCTTCATTCCTTAAATTTCTGTGTCATCAGCTGTAATCTGTCTAAATTTGATGACATGATTAAAAAGGACATCTCTGCACAATGGAGGAGGATGACTGAGATCAGTAAAAACAGTATGGCAGTAGCAAAATAAATAAAGCCCTGATGAAGTGTCTGGATTTCAGCAGAGGTAATTTGTGGTAGGGAGAGTCAGCAAAATTGGCCTAGTATCCACTTTGAACAGTAGGTACATTCTTGAAGATATCTTTTTTCATTTTGAAACTCCATGCTCTGATACTGGGGTAGGGAGATGAAAACGATCTTTATTGAAGCATAAGTGGAATTCTGGAATTGTACTGAGGCATCCTGAGATAAATTCCAGTCTGGGAAGTAATCTAAAAGTTAGACACCTAAGAAACGTGTTTCCATTTAAGCAGAGGCCATACCTAAAGGAATTTTATTATTCCAAAAGCATGTTTCATAAAACTGCTATTTGACCAAATGGAAATATGTGGAAGGGGGGGGGGTTAATAATTGCATCTTTCACATACAACTTTTCTTTAGAATTTACAATTTACCTTTAGAGTAAACTCTACATTTCCTTAGAATTTACATTTAAATAGTAAATGTAGCAGATTTTGGCAGCAGATAACATACTTTCTTCCCTGTGTCAGGATCCCACTGAAATTTCAATAACTAAATTACAAATTAAAATTAGCCTGTTGAAGTAAAAGAAGAGGAGAATAGAAAACAGCCCGTAAGTCTCTGGCAAATTTCTGAGACACGGAGAGACAATGGGCTGACAATTGACACAGCATAGAGGATTGAGTTGTATCATAAGTATCAGCAGAGGAAGATTTATCAAGAGGAGAAGCTAATCTATGTCACTATAATTCTCATAAGGTTCAGTATTTGGAGGCACCAAGGACCAAAGAAGTTAGGGAATGAGGCTGAAAAGGGAGCCTCTCCTACCCAGGTTTCCTCCATGACTCCTTTTACCAGGTACCTGATTTTTTTCCCACTGGAAAAGGGAAGCACATTCTCCAGAGAAACACAGCCTAAGAAACCCTGTACTCGGGGACACTTTACAGGGCCAGGAAAGTGTGAGGTGTGAAGCCAGCCATTATTTTCTGGAAGACATTAAAGATAATTGGTATAATTTTTTTCTTAAATGTTGGAGGAATTCAACAGTGAATATAATTAGGGCTTATGGTTTTCTGTTTTGGAAGTTATTAATGATTGATTCAACTAAGTTAGTAAATAAAGGCTTAAGCAGATTATCTATTTTCTTTTGTCTGAGTTTTAAAAGATTTGTCTTTAAGAAATTAATCGATTTCATTTGAATTATTGTGGTTGTGGGCAGAGAGTTGCCCATAATATATAGTTATTATCCTTTCAGTGTCTAAGGTACCAATAGTTATACCCCTTTTAATTTTGACGTTATTAAAATGTGTTTTCTCTCTTTTTGCTCTTGGTGAAACTGGCTAGATGTTTGTTAAATTTATTTTCAAAGAACAAGTTTTTGGTATCATACATACAGTTGGACCTTGCTTTTTATCCACTCTGATAGTTTGTGTCTTTTAGTTGGTGTATTTAGTTATGTTTAAAGTGATTTTGATATAGTGGGATTATATGTACCACATGTTTGTTGTTGTGTTCTACTCATTGCCCTTGTTCTTTTTCTATTTTTGTCATCAATTCTTGTTCTGCCTCCTGTGGTTTTAAATGAGCATTTTATATAATTTAGTTTCCTCTTCTTAACACATAATATTTCAATATTTACTTTAGTAATTTCCATAGAGTTTGCAATTTATATTTGTAATTAATCCAAGATCACTTTCAAATAACACTACAGTGCTTCATGGGTAGTGTATCTACCTGTAACAAAGTATTCTTAACTCCTCCTTCCAATTCCTTATATCCTTACTGCCATTCATTTCACCTATCCGTAAGCTATAATTCCCAAATATATTGTTGTCATTATTATTTTGAACGAACTACTATCTGTCTGACAATTAAGAATAAGAAAAATACAAGTTTTATATTGCCATCAATTACTCCTTCTCTAACATTGTTCTTTTCTTTATGTGGGTCAGTGTTTGGCTTATATCATTTTCTTCTTTCTAAGGAAATTTTTAACATTTCTTGCAAGGCAGGAACTAAAGACAATTTTCTCAACTTTCTATGAGTGAGAGTCCTTATTTCTCCTTCAGTTAAGAAGGATAAGTTTTCTGGATACAGAAAGCAAAGTGGATGAGAATATTTTCCAACACTTTAAATATTTTGCTTCACTCTGTTCTTATTTGCATGAACTTTTAAGAGATGTTTGATGTAATTCTTATTCTCATTCCTAGATAGCTATGATGTTTTCTTCCCCTAGCTTCTTTCAAGATTTTTGCTTAGTCTTTATTTTCTTCATTTAAATATGATGTGCCTAGGTGTAGACTTTTGGGTACTTAACCTACTTGGTGTTCTTTGAGTTTCTTGGATCTGCAGTTTGCTGTCTGTCCTTAATTTTGGGAAATTCTCAGTCATTACTGCTTCAAATATTGCTTCTTCAGAACACTTTGTTTTTAAATAAGCTTTTTTCATTGAAGTACAATATACATAGAAAAAGATGCACATGTTCTAAATGTACAGCTCAATGCATTAACATAAAGTGAATGTCTTTATACAACCTACAAGTAAGACATAAAAAGGAATTTTGTTTCTAAGGCATCCTCTTTCTTTCTACTGCCACATCCTCTTTTAAGGTATCCACTATCATTCCACAGGTTAGTTTTTACAAATTTTGTTGTATTAAACAGTCAGGTATACATGCTCATATTTCTTACATGGGTATGTTGTGTACTGGTGGGGACTGGGCTTCTAGTGCACCCATTACCCAAATGATGAACATTATACCTGATAGGTAATTCACCAAACTTTCTTTCCCCATTGCTTGTTCTTTTCAGGTTTGTCAAAGATCAGATGGTTGTAGATGTGTGGTGTTCTTTCTGAGGTCTCTGTTCTATTCCACTTGTCCACTGTTTTGATACCAGTGCCATGCTGCTTTGGTTACTGTAGCTTTGTAGTATAGTTTGAAGTCAGGTAGCATGATGCTTCCCACTTTGTTCTTTTTGCTTAGGATTGTCTTGGCTATGTGGGCTCTTTTTATGTTCCATATGAAATTTAAAGTAGTTTTTTCCAATTCTGTGAAGAAATTCAATGGTAGCTTGAATGGGGATAGCAATGAATCTATAAATTACTTTGGGCAGTATGGCCATTTTCATGATATTAATTCTTCCTATCCATGAGCATGGAATGTTTTTTCATTTGTTTGCGTCCTCTCTCAATTCCTTGAGGAGTGGTTTGTAGTTCTCCTTGAAGAAGTCCTTCACATCCCTTGCAAGTTGTATTCCTAGGTATTTTGTTCCCTTTGTAGCAATTATGAATGGGAGTTCACTTACGATTTGACTCTCTGTCTATTACTGGTGTATAGAAATGCTTGTGATTTTTGCGCATTGATTTTGTATCCTGAGATTTTGTGAATTTGCTTATCAGTTTAAGGAGATTTGGGGCTGAGAAAATGGGTTTTTCCAAATATAAAATCATGTCATCTACAAACAGAGACAATTTGATCTTCTCTCCTTCTACTCAAATATGCTTTATTTCTTTCTCTTGCCTGATTGCCCTGGACAGAACTTCCAATACTGTGCTGAATAGGAGTGTTGAGAGAGGACATCCTTGTCTTGTGCCAGTTTCAAAGGAAATACTTCCAGCTTTTGCCCATTCAGTATGATTTTGGCTGTGGGTTTGTCATAAATAGCTTGTATTATTTTGAGATACATTCCATCAATACCTAGTTTATTGACAGTTTTAGCATGAAGGGGTGTGGAACTTTATTGAAGATCTTTTCTGCATCTATTGAAATAATCATGTGGTTTTTGTCATTGGTTCTTTTTATGTGATGGATTACATTTATTTATTCATTTATTTTGAGAAAGAGTCTATCCCCGTTATGCAGGCTGGAGTGCAGTGGTGTGATTTCAGTTCACTGCAACCTGCGCCTCCCAGGTTCAAGTGATTCTGCTGCCTCAGCCTCCTGAGTATGTGGAATTATAGGGGCATGCCACCACAACTGGCTAATTTTTGTATCTTTAGTACAGATGGGGTTTCCCCATGTTAACCAGACTGCTCGTGAGCTCCTGACCTCATGATCCACCTGCTTTGACCTCCCAAAGTGCTGTGATTACAACCGTGAGCCACCTCACCTGGCCTATGTTTATTGATTTGTGTATGTTGTACCAGGCTTTAATCTCACAGATGAAGTCAACTTGATCATGGTGGATAAGCTTTTTGATGTGCTGCTGGATTTAGTTTGACAGTGTTTTATTGAGGTTTTTCACACTGATGTTCATGAGAGGTATTGGCCTAAAAGTTTATTTTATTATGTCTCTGCCAAGTTTTATTATCAGGATGATGCTGGTCTCATAAAATAAGTTACGGAGGAGTCACTCTTTTTCTTTTGCTTGAAACAGTTTCAGAAAGACTGGTACCAGCTTCTCTTTGTACCTCTGGTGGAAGTCATCTGTTAGTCTGTCATGTCCTGGGCTTTTTTTGGTTCATGGGCTATTAGTTACTGCCTCAGTGTCAGAACTTGTTATTGGTCTATTCAGAGATTCGACTTCTTTCTGGTTTAGTCTTGGGAGGGTGTATGTGTCCAGGAATTTATCCATTTCTTCTAGGCTTTCTAGTTTATTTGCGTAGAGGTGTGTATAGTATTCTCTGATGGTAGTTTGTATTTCTGTGGGATCAGTGGTGATATCCCCTTTATCATTATTTGTTGTGTCTATTCTTTTCCCTTTTCTTCTTTACTAGTCTAGCTAGTGGTCTATTTTGTTGATCTTTTCAAAAAACCAGGTCCTGGATTCACTGATTTTTTTGAAGGGTTTTTCAAGTCTCTATTTCCTTCAGTTCTGCTCTGATCTTAGTTATTTCTCGTCTTCTGCAAGCTTTTGAATTTGTTTGAATTTCTTTGTAGAGTCTGGATTTTAGCCCTTTGTCAGATGGATAGTTTGCAAAATTTTTCTCCCATTCTGTAGGTTGCCTGTTGAACCTGATGATAGTTTCTTTTGCTGTGCAGAAGCTCTTTAGTTTAATTAGCTCTCATTTGCCAATTGTGGCTTTTGTTGCCATTGCTTTTGGTGTTTTAGTCATGAAGTCTTTGCCCATGCCTGTGTCCTGAATGGTATTGCCTAGGTTTTCTTCTAGAGCTTTTTTGGTTTTAGTTTTTAAGTCTTTAATCCATCTTGAGTTAATTTTTCTGTAAGGTGTAAGGAAGGGACCCAGTTTCAACTTGCTACATATGGCTAGCCAGTTTTCCCAGCACCATTTATTAAATAGGGAATCCCTTCCCCTATTGTTTGTTTTTGTCAGATTTGTAGAGATCAGATGGTTGTGGATGTGGAGTGATATTTCTGAGGCCTCTATTTGGTTCCATTGGTCTATATATATGTTTTGTTTACTGTAGCCTTGTAGGATAGTTTGAAGTCAAGTAGCATGATGCCTCCAGCTTTGTTCTTTTTGCTGAGGTTTGTTTTGGCTATGCGGGCTCTTTTATGTTCCATTTGAACTTTAAAGTAGTTTTTTTCCAATTCTGCAAAGAAAGTCAGTGGTAGCTTAATGGGGATAGCATTGAATCTATAAATTACTTTGGACAGTATGGTCATTTTCATGATATTGATTCTTCCTATCCATGAGCATGGAATTTTTTTCCATTTGTTTGTGTCCTCTTTTATTTCGTGGAGCAGTGGTTTGTAGTTCTCCTTGAAGAGTTCCTTCACATCCCTTGTAAGTTGGATTCCTAGGTATTTTATTCTCTTTGAAGCAATTGTGAATGGGAGTTCACTTATGATTTGACTCTCTGTTTG
>NW_012101424.1:77519-79863 GCF_000951045.1 Mandrillus leucophaeus | reverse complement strand
CCAGAGATTCTGGTACCTTGTGTCTTTGTTCTCACTGGTTTCAAAGAACATCTTTCTTTCTGCCTTAATTTCATTATTTACTCAGTAGTCATTCAGGACCAGGTTGTTCAGATTCCACGTAGTTTTTGAGTTAGTTTTGACTGAGTTTCTTAATTCTGAGTTCTAGTTTGATTGCACTGTGGTCTGAGAGACAGTTTGTTGTGATTTCTCTTCTTTTACATTTGCTGAGGAGTATTTTACTTCCAATTATGTGGTCAATTTTAGAATGAGTGAAACGTAGTGCTGAGAAGAATGTATAGTCTATTGATTTGGGGTGGAGAGTTCTGTAGATGTCTATTAAGTTCACTTTGTCCAGAGCTGAGTTCAAGACCTGGATATACTTGTTAATTTTCTGTCTCATTGATCTGTCTAATATTGACAGTGTGGTGTTAAAGTCTCCCATTATTGTTGTGTGGGAGTCTAAGTCTCCTTGTAGCTCTCTAAGGACTTGGTTTATGAATCTTGGTGCTCCTGTATTGAGTGCATTTATATATAGGATAGTTAACTCTTCTTGTTGCATTGATCCCTTTACCATTATGTAATGGCCTTCTTTGTCTCTTTTGATCTTTGTTGGATTAAAGTCTTTTTATCAGAGACCAGGATTGCAACCCCTGCTTTGTTTCGCTTTCCATTTGCTTGGTAGATCTTCCTGCACCCCTTTATTTTCAGCCTATGTGTATCTTTGCACATGAGATGGGTCTCCTGAATACAGCACACTGATGGGTTTTGACTATTTATACAATTTGCCAGTCTGTGTCTTTTAATTGAGGCATTTAGCCCATTTACATTTAAGATTAATATTGTTATGTGTGAATTTGATCCTGTCATTGTGATGATAGCTGGTTATTTCACCTGTTAATTGATGCAGTTTCTTCAGTGTTGATGGTCTTTATAATTTGGCATGTTTTTGCAGTGGCTGGTACTGGTTTTTCCTTTTCATGTTTAATGTGTCCTTCAGAAGTTCTTGTAAGGCAGACCTGGTGGTGACAAAATCTCTCTGCATTTGTTTGTCTGTAAAATATGTTATTTCTCCTTCAATTATGAAGGTTAGTTTGGCTGGATATGAAATTATGGATTGAAAATTCTTTTCTTTAAGAATGTTGAATATTAGCCCTTACTCTCTTCTGGCTTGTAGGGTTTCTGCTGAGGAATCTACTGTTATTCTGATGGACCTCCCTTTGGGGGTAACCCAACCTTTCATTCTGGCTGCACTTAACATTTTTTTCCATCATTTCAACCTTGGTGAATCTGACAATTATGTGTCTTCAGGTTGCTCTTCTCAAGGAGTGTCTTTGTGGTGTTCTCTGTATTTCCTGAATTTGAATGTGGGCCTGCCTTGCGAGGTTTGGAAAGTTCTCCTTGATAATATCTTGAAGAGTGTTTTCTAACTTGGTTCCATTCTCCCTGTCATTTTCAGGTACACCAATCAAATGTAGATTTGGTCTTTTCACATAGTCACATATTTCTCAGAGACTTTGTTCATTTCCTTTCACTCTTGTTTTTTTAATCTTGTATTCTTGCTTTATTTCGTTTATTTGATCTTCAGTCCTTTGAAAGGATATCCTTTCTTCTGCTTGATTGAATCAGCTATTGAAGTTGTGTATGCTTCACGCAGTTCTTGTACTGTGATTTTCAGTTATATCAGGTAATTTAAAGTCTTGTCTACATTGGTTATTCTAGTTAGCAATTCATCTAACCTTTTCTCAAGATTTTTAACTTCCTTGCAATGGGTTAGAATATGCTCCTTTAGGCTAATATCCAGAACCTACAAAGAACACAAACAAATTTACAAGAAAAAAACAAACAACCCCATCAAAAAGTGGGCAAAGGAAATGAACAAACACCTCTCAAAAGAAGACATTTATGCAGCCAACAGACACATGAAAAAAAATGCTCATCATCACTAGCCATCAGAGAAATGCAAATAAAAACCACAATGAGATACCATGCCATACCAGTTAGAATGGCGATCATTAAAAAGTCAAAACCACAGGTGCTGGAGAGGATGTAGAGAAACAGGAACAGTTTTACACTGTTGGTGGGACTGTAAACTAGTTCAACCATTGTAGAAGACAGTGTGGCGATTCCTCAAGGATCTAGAACTAGAAATAACCATTTGACCCGGCCATCCCATTACTGGGTATATACCCAAAGGATTATAAATCATGCTGCTATAAAGACACATGCACATGTATGTTTATTGTGGCACTATTCACAATAGCAAGGACTTGGAACCAACCCAAATGTCCATCAATGACAGACTGGATTAAGAAAATGTGGCACATATACACCATGGAATACTATG
>NW_012101424.1:67092-77469 GCF_000951045.1 Mandrillus leucophaeus | reverse complement strand
GTATATACCCAAAGGATTATAAATCATGCTGCTATAAAGACACATGCACATGTATGTTTATTGTGGCACTATTCACAATAGCAAGGACTTGGAACCAACCCAAATGTCCATCAATGACAGACTGGATTAAGAAAATGTGGCACATATACACCATGGAATACTATGCAGCCATAAAAAAGGATGAGTTCATGTCCTTTTTAGGGACGTGGATGCAGCTGGAAACCATCATTCTTAGCAAACTATCACAAGAACAGAAAACCAAGCATGGCATATGCTCACTCATAGGTGGGAATTGAACAATGAGAACACTTGGACACAGGAAGGTGAACATCACACACTTGGGCCTGTTGTGGGGTGGGGGGAGGGGGAAGGGATAGCATTGGGATATATACCTAATGTAAATGACGAGTTAAGGGGTGCTGCACACCAGCATGTCACATGTATACATATGTAACCAAGCTGCATGTTGTGCACATGTATCCTAGAACTTAAAGTATAATAAAAAAGAAAAAAAAAGGAATATGCTGCTTTAGCTCAGAGAAGTTTGTTATCACTGATATTCTGAAGTCTACTTCTGTCAATTTGTCAAACTCATTCTCCCTCTAGTTTTGTTCCCTTGCTGGTGAGGAGTTATGTTCCTTTGGAGGAGAAGAGGCATTCTGTTTTTTGGAATTTTCAGTCTTTCTGCTCTGGTTTCTCCCCCTCTTTGTGGTTTTACGTACACTTAGTCTTTGATATTGGTGTCCTAGCAATGGGGTTTTGGTATGGGTGTCCTTTTTGTTGATGTTGATTCTATTTGCCTTCCAACAGAGAGGCCCCTCAGTGACAGGTCTGTTGGAATTTGCTGGAGGTCCACTCTAGACCCTGTTTGCCTGGGTATCACCTGCGGAGGCTGCAGAGCAGCCAGTAATGCTGTCTGATCCTTCCTCTTGAAGGTTCATCCGAGAGGGGCACCCACCTGTATAAGGTATATTTTTGCCCTTCTGTCTCCCAGCCAGACTATACAGAGGTCAGGGACCCACTTGAAGAGGCAGTCTTTCTGTTATTGGATCTCAAACACTGTGCTGGAACAACCACTGCTCTCTTCAGAGCTGTCAGGCAAGGGCATTTAAGTCTGCAGAAGCTGTCTGCTGCCTTTTTTTCAGATACATCCTTCCCCCGGAAGTTGAATCTAGAGCAGCAGTAGGACTTGCTGAGCTGTGGTGGGCTCTGCCCAGTTTGAGCTTCCTTGTCGCTTTGTTTACATGGTGAACATAGAACCGCCTACTCAAGCATGAGCAATGGCAGACACACCTGCCCCCTGCCAAGTTCCAGTGTCCCAGATCAATCTCAGACTGCTGCACTAGCAGCAAGCAAGGCTCCATGGGCTTGGGACCTACTGCACCAAGCATGGAAAGGAATCTCCAGGTCAGCTGGTTGTGAAGACCATGGGAAAAGTGCAGTATTTGGGCAGAAGTATACTGTTCCTCCAGGTACAGTCACTCACAGCTTCCCTTGGCTAGGAAAGATAAATCCCCTGACCCCTTGTGCTTCCCGGGTGAGGCAATGCCCTGCGCTGCTTCAGCTCACTCTCTCATTTCAACCTTGTTGAATCTGACAGTTATGTATGTTGGGGTCCCTCTTCTCAAGGAGTATTTTGTGGTGTTCTCTGTATTTCCTGAATTTAAATGTTGGCCTGCCTTGCTAGATTGGGAAAGTTCTTCTGGATAATATTCTGAAGAGTGTTTTCCAACTTGGTTGTATTCTCCCCATCACTTTCAGGTACACCAATGAAACGTAGGTTTGGTCTTCTCACACAGTCCCATATTTCTTGGAGGCTTTATTCATTTCCTTTGATTCATTTTTTTCTAATCTTGTCTTTACACTTTATTTCATTAGTCTGATCTAAAGTCTCTGATATCCTTTCTTCCACTTGATCTGTTTGGGTATTGATACTTGTGTATGCTTCATGAAGTTCTTGTGCTGTGTTTTTTAGCTCCATCAAGTCATTTATGTTCTTTCCTAAACTGGTTATTCTAGTTAGCAATTCGTCTAACTTTTTTTCAAGGTTCCTAGCTTCCTTGCATTGAGTTAGTACACGTTCCTTTAACTCGGAGTAGCTTGTTCATACCCACCTTCTGAAGCCTACTTATGTCAATTTGTCACTCATTCTTCATCCAGTTTCGTTCCCTTGCTGGCAAGTAGTTGGGATTCTTTGGAGGATGAGATGCATTCTGGTTTTTGGAATTTTCAACCTTTTTGTGCTGATTTTTCCTCATCTTCGTTGATTTATCTGCCTTTCACCTTTGATGTTGGTGACCTTCATGTGAGGTTTCTTTACAGATGTCCTTTTCATTGATGTTGATCATATTACTTTCTGCTTCTTAGTTTTCCTTCTAAATGTCAGGCCCCTCTGCTTCAGGTCTGCTAGAATTTGCTGCATGTCTTCTCCAGACCCTGTTTGCCTGGGTGTCACCAGCAAAGGTTGCAGAACAGCAAAGATTGCTGCTTATTCCTTTCTCTGGAAGCTTCTTCCCAGAGGGGCTCCCACAAGATGCCAGACAGGTGGAGCTCTCCTGTACAATATGTCTGTTGACCCCTGCTGGGAGGTGTCTCCAAGTCAGGAGGCACAGGGGTCAGGGAACCACTTGAGAGGCAGTCTGTTCTTTTGCTGAGCTTGAGCATTGTGCTGGGAGATCAGCTGCTCTCTTCAGAGCAGGCAGGCAGAAAAGTTTAAGTCTGCTGAAGTGTGTCCTCAGTCACCCCTTCCCCCAGGTGCCCTGTCCCAGTGAGATGGGAGTTTTATCTATCAGCCTCTGCCTGGGGCTGCTGCCTTTCTTTCAGATATGCCCTGCTCAGAGAGGAGGAATCTAGAGAGGCAGTCTGGATATAGTGACTTTGCCAAGCTGTGGTGGGCTCTGCCCAGTTCAAACTTCCTGGTGCCTTTGTTTACACTGTGAGGGGAAAAGTGCCCACTCCAGCCTCACTGATGGTGAATTCCGCTCCCCCCATCAAACTCTAGTATCTTAGGAAAACTTCAGACTGCAGTACTGGCAGCGACAATTTCCAGCAAGTAGAACTTAGCTTCCTGTGCTTTGTGGGGGTGAATTCCACTGAGCTAGGCCACTTGGCTCCCTGGCTTCAGCCCCCTTTTCAGGGGAGTGAATGATTCTATCTCGCTGGTTTTCCATGCCACTGAGGTATGAAAAATAACTCCTCCAGCTAGCTCAGTGCATGCCCAAATGACTGCCCAGTTTTGTGCTTGAAACTCTGGACCCTCGCGGTGTAGACCCTTGATGGAAACTTCTGGTCTGTGGGTTGCGAAGACCATGGGAAAAGCATGGTATCTGGGCTGGAGTGTACCATTCCTCAAGGCACAATCTCTCATGGCTTCCTTTGGCTAAGGTAGGGGTTCCCTAACCTCTTGTGCTTCCGGGGTGAGGTGATGCCCCACCCTGCTTTGGCTCACTCTCCGTGAGCTGCACCCATTGTCTAACCAGTCAAATGAGATGTGCCATGTACCTCAGTGGGAAATGCAGAGATCACCAACCTTCTGCATTGATATCGCTGGGAGCTGCAGACTGCAGCTGTTTCTATTCAGCCATCTTGACAATGTGTGGGTGTTTTCAATGAGATTTACTTTCTGATATAGTTCTTATCTTGAATCTTATTGGTGTATACAAATTCTACAGATTTTTGTACCCTGAACATTTACTGAGGTTGTCAATTAAGTCTAGAAGACTTAAAAAGAGTTCGTAGGATATTTCTAGGTATATGATTCTATCATCAACTAGCAGAAATAATTTGAGTGCCTCTTTTCCAATTTGAATATCTTTTCTTTCTTTTTCTTTCTTGGTTGCTCTGGCTATAGCTTCCAGTACTATGTCTGGTGAGGAGTGCTGAGAATGGACATCCTTGTCTTGTGTTAGTTCTTAGGGTTTGTTTTCACTTCTGCACATTCTACATGATGTTGGTTGTGTGTTTGTCATAGGTGGGTCTTATTAATTTGAAGTATGTTCCTTTAAAGCCTAATACGTTGAGGGTTTTTTATCATAATTGCATTTTCTATATCTATTGAGATAATCATATGGTTTTTGTTTTTAGTTGTGTTTCTTTGATGACTCACATTCATTCATCTGTGTATGTGGAAACATTCTTGCATCCCTGGAAGAAAATCCACTTGATTAGGATTTCTGTTTACTTATTTGTTTGGTTTTTTAAAAAGTCAATTTTTATTTTAGATACAGGGGCTACATGTGCTGATTTGTTACATTGGTACATTGTGTGATGCTGAGATTTGGAGTATGGATCCAATCACCCTGGTGGTAAGCATAGTACCTGACAGGTAGTTTTTACCCCCTCTCCCACCTTATAGTTGTCCATAGTGCTATTTTTTCCCATGTTTATGTCCATGTATGCTCAATGTTTAACTCCTACCCATAAGTGAGAATGCTCATTATTTGGTTTTCTGTACCTATATTAGTTTGCTGAGGATTATGCTGTCCAGTTCCATCGATGTTGCTGCAAAGGACATGATTTCATTCTTTTTATGGCTGCATAGTACTTCATGATACATATGCACCACATTTTCTTTATCCAATCTACCATTAATGGACACATATTTTGATTCCATGCATTTGCTATTGTGAATAATGCAGTGATGAAGATATGCATGCACATGTCTTTTTGATAGAATGATTTATTCTCTTTTGGCTATATACCAAAGTGATGGGGTTGTTGCGTTGAATTGTAGCTGTGCTTTAAATTCTTTGAGAAACCATCAGAGTGTTTTCCACAGTGACTGGATTAATTTGCATTACCACCAACAGTGTATAAACATTTTGATGTGCTGTTTTATTTGGTTTGCTAATATTTTGTTGAGGATTTCTGCATCTGTGTTCATCAAGAATATTGGCCTGTAATTTTCTTTTTGTGTGTGTGGATGTCCTTGTTTGTTTTTGGTATTAGGGTGATACTGGTTTCATAGAATGAGTTAAGGAGAAATTACTGCCCCTTCACTTTTTGGAGTTGTTTCAGAAACATTGGTGTCAGCTTTCCTATGTACAACTGACAAAATTTGGCTATGAATGTGTCTGGTCCTGGGCATTTTTTGCTGAAAGATTTTTTATGACTGATTTGATTTCATTACTCATTATTGGTATATTCAGGATTTCTATTTATTCCTAGTTCAGTCATGGGAGGTTGTATGTTTCTAGGAATTTATCTATTTCCTTTAAGATTTTGAGTTTGTTTGCATAGGTGTTCTTTGTAGTTTCTGATATCTTTTGTATTTCTGAGGTATCAGTTATAATGTCACATTTATTATTTCTGATAGTACTTATTTAAATCTTCTCCTTATTTCCTGGGTACTCTAGCTGTAGTTGTCTATCATTTTTGTTTGTTCTTTCAAAGAACCACGTTTTTGTTTCACTGATTCTTTGTATCAATTTTGGGGGGCCTCAGTCTCATTTATTTATGCTCTGAACTTTGTTATTTCCTGTCTCACTTAGTTCTGCTCTGATCTGATCTTTTTTATTTCCATTCTTCTGTTAGCTTTGATATTGGTTTGTGCTTGTTTTCCTAGTTCCATGATGTATGACGTTAGGTTAAGTTGGAATCTTTCTATGTTTTTTGATACAGACATTTAACACTATAAACTTTCCCCTTAGCATTGCTTTTACTGTATCCCAGAGGTTTTGGTATACTGTGTCTATATTTAATTTATTTCAAAAAATTATTTGATTTCTGTCTTAATTTCATTGTTTACTTAAAGGTCATTCAGGAGCAAGTTGTTTGGCTTCCACATACTTGTTTAGTTTTGAGAGTTCCTCTTCGTATTGATGTCTAATTTTATTCCACTGTGGTCTGAGAAGACACTTAATATGATTTTGATATTTTTTGAATGTATGAGGCTTGCTTTATGGCCAAGCATATAGTGGACTTTGGAAAATGTTCTATGTGCATTTGAAAAGAATTTATACTCTGAAGTTGTTTGATAGAATGTTCTATAAATGTCTATTTGGTCTATATGATCTATAGCTAAGTTTAAGTCCAGAAATTCTTTGTTGATTTGCTGCCTCAATGATCTTCTAGTGATGTCAGTGTGCTGTTGTAGTCCCTCATTATTATTCTATTGCTATCAGTCTGTTTTGTTATGGTCAGTATTATTTGTTTTATGAATCTGGGTGCTCTGGTTTTGGATGCATATATATTTAGGATATTTATTTTTTCTTGTTGTATTGAACCCTTTATCATTATAATCCTCTTTTTTTTCAATTGTAGGTTTAACATCTGTTTTATCTGATATGAGCGTGGCTACTCCATGTCACTTTAGCTTTCCATTTGCATGATATATCCTTTCCCCCCTTTACTATGAGTCTATAGCTGTTTTAGCTGGTAAGCAGGTCTCTTGAAGGCAGCAAATGACTAGGTCTTGTTTTTCAATCAAATTTGCCATTCTGTATTTTTTAAGTAGAGTCTTCACGTCACTTACATTCAACGTTAATATTGATATGTGGCCAGGCATGGTGGCTCACACCTTTAATCCCAGGACTTTGGGAGATCAAGCCGGGCAGATCACCTGAGGTCAGGAGATTGAGACCAGCCTAACTAACGTGGAGAAATCGTGTCTCTACTAAAAATACAAAATTAGCCAGCTCTACTGGCACATGCCTGTAATCCCAGCTACTCAGGAGGCTGAGGCAGGAGAATCACTTGAACCTGGGAGGCAGAGGTTGCAGTGAACCAAGATTGCATCATTGAACTCCAGCCTGGGCAACAAGAGCAAAACTCCATCACACACACAAAAAAATTGATATGTGATGTTTTGTTCCTGTCATAGCGTTGTTAGCTAGTTGCCTTTGACTTTCAATTGTAAAATTGTTTTTATCAGATCTGTGAGCTTTGTATTCATCTGTCCTCTTACAGTGAGTATTCCCATTTTGTTTCCAAGTTTAGGACTTTTTTGATCAGTTCTTGTAGCACCAGGCTAATGGTGAGCAATTCACTTAATGTTTGTCTGCAAATGACTATTTCTCTGTCATTTCTGAAGTTTTGTTAGGCATGATATGGCATTCTTGGTTGGCAGTTCTTTCTTTAAGGATGCTAAAAATAAATAGTCCCCATCTCTTCTAGCATGCAGGGTTTCTTCAGAGCAGTCCAGTATTACTCTGATGAGATTTTCTTTATAGGTGATTAGATATGTCTTTCTTGATGCTCTTAGGATTTTTTTCCTTCATGTTGACTGTAGATAGTTTGATGACTGTATGCCATAATGAGGTTCTTCTTGCAAAAAATCTTCTAGAAGCTCTCTGAGCTCACAAATCTGAATGTCTCAAATTTCTCCTAAGACCAGGGAACTTTTCCTGAATTTTTTCCTAAACTAGGTTTTCCCATATTTTTTAGTTTTTTTCCTTCTCCCTTTGGAGTGCCAGTAACTTGTAGTTTTGGATGCTTTACAGAATTCCATATTTTCCAAAGGCATTGTTCATTTCTAAAACCCTTTCCTCTTTATTTTTGATTGACTCAATTAATTAAAAGACCTGTCTTCCAGGTCTGAAATTCTTCCACTTGGTCTAGCCTTTTGTTAAAGTTTCAACTGTATTTTGTGAATCCTTCAATTATTATTATTTTTTAATTTCCAGAAGTTCTGTTTGGTTTCAAAAATGATATCTATTTCTTTTTTCATATCATGGATTGTTTTTCTGATTTATTTGTGTTGGTCTTTAACTTTCTCTTGGACCTCACTGGGCTTTTAAAAATGAATACTTTGCATTATTTATTTGGTATTCAAATATTTTATTTTTGTTAGTATGATCCTTTGGAGGTGTTATACACTTCATCTTTTCATACTTTTAGAATTGTTTCTCTGCTTTCCTCTCATTTGAATGAGCTATTTCACCTTCTTGTTTTTTGAGTTAGCTTTTGTTTGAATAACAAATTCCCCCCCTTAACCCATTCCCTATTTGCACTGAGAGTGCTCTCTGTTGGCACTTGCAGCTGCAGCATTTACCCTGAGATAACACACCAGGTTTTGGTATAAGAAATTCTTTTACCACCTTTTAAACATTACTCTGCTCACATGGTCAGTCATGCAAACTTCAGAGTGACATTGATAGAAAGAATGCTGGAAAAGCATCACAAGCAAGGGCAGCAACCTCTTCAAGACCCTCCATGCTGTGATGATGTCACACCACATTGCCTGTCTAGATGACATTTCCCCAAAAGCATACCACCAACGTCAGGGAAACAGAATTGGCTGGTTGCTGTATCATTTGCTGCTCACACAGTGACAAGGATGACAAGAAGATTCAGAAAGAAATGCAGTACATTTTTGTGGAATGTGATGTTCCACTTTGTGTTGTTCTATGGTTTGAAATTTGCCACACAGAAAAACTATTAAATACTGATCTTTACATATACTTTTGTTACATTAGGAGTAGAGACAAGTTCTGTTTGGAGACAACTCCGAGGAAAGTTTTTATATTTTATTTTCACATTCAAAACCTTTGCTTCAGCCTCAAAGAGAGTGTTTATGTAAAATTAAATAAATGCTGGCAGTGAGCTGCACTTTTTTTTGTCTAATGGGAAAAGATTTAAGAAGGTGTGTATTACATATGCTGTTTAGGGTCCTTTGGCTTTGGTTCTGGGTGCTTTCAGTGGCAAAGTGTTTGTAAAAGTTCCTTGGTTATAAATAGCCTTTGTATAATGGCTTTCTCAAATGCTGGTTGAAATAGTGCTGTGCATGGTACGTGAGCAGGCTCATTTTCTCCTCTGGGGCTAGAGTGTGGAGTTCTCAGAAAGTATATATTGTTCCCCAGTGCTGTGCATTGTGTCAGTAGATTTTCTATTGTGTTATGCATTTCAACCTCCAGGACCACTGGTGGTACTCATAGGTAAGAGCTGGCTAGGGTTAATGCAGATGTGTATATACTTGATCCTTGTTTACTGGTAGAAGCTCTCTGTTACCTCAGGCAATGGGTTGGTTGGTGGCATGCACATTTGTCTGAGCTCCCAGATTAGCCCTCAAATGGAGGACCAAGACTGGTGGGGTAGATGAGACAGGCCTGCCTACAGGTCTCCTAGTGTCAGGAACAAGCATCAGCTTTGAAAGCAGGTCTAGTGGACCATAGCCAGGCATCTGGAGGTGTGCTAACTTATGTTGTCAGGAAATCCTGGCTGCCCCAAGTTCTCTGCATGGGTGGGGTGGCCTGAACTTCTAATTTAGAATAGTGAGTGCTTCACGTGCCTGGAGATATTTCTGGCCATCAAGCAGAGAGGCCATGACTGCACCAATATCTCTTCACCTGAAGGGAAGGGTACTTCAGGAGCCTTATCCAGGGATGCAGGTGTACCAAATGCCTGGAAATATGCCTGAGGAGGTAGCAGAAAAACTGCTGCTGCCAAACGGTCTTTGCAGGGGATAAGAGGGGCAAGTCAAGCTCCTAATCCCGGAGAGTATGTGCCCCTCAAACTGTGTGTGAGATGACTAGGGAATGAGCACAGAAATCGCCACAACAAGGTCTTTGCATGGGAAGGTAGGGGCTGTTCAAACTCCTAATCATTGAGAATGGGTTTGCAGAATGCCTGCAGTTATGTCTGGGTGTGCAGCAGAGGAAGTGCTACTGCACTAAGGTCTTCGTGTGGGAAGAATTGGTGACTCAAGCTCCTATTCCAGTGAGTAGGTACACCCAAAGCTTGGTGTTATGTGTGGGTATGGAGCAAACAGTGTGCCTCTGCACCAAGGTCTCTGTATGGGAAGGGAGGGGAAGCTCAGGCTGCTAGTCCATTTGTGAGGATGCTCCAAATGCTTGGAAAAATGACCAGGAGTGGAGTGGAGGGCACACCTACCAGCTTGCCAAGATCTTAGTAAGGAAAGGGTAACTTGGCTCAGGCTCCCGATACAGGTAAGCAGGAGTGTGGTTTGCCTCTCTCCTGTTTCTCAGAACTGGTGGGACACTCTGTCATGACTGAACAAGGGAGCAGGATGGGGCATTCAGCAGTGACACAGGCAGACCAGTTCCAGGTCACGAGGCTGTCCCAGACTGCAAGCTGTGATGCCCAAGAGAAACCTCGATTTCAGCAACTCTCCTCCCACTCCAGTCCAGTGATGGGAGAGAGCTCAATTCCAGCGCTTACTGTTGGGGTGCTCACCACACTCACCGCTCAATTCTGACTGTGGGTGCCCTTTCCCTGCTCCAGAGCAAGTGCTTCTGTCTCTGTCCTGAGACTAAAATGCCTGCAGTGACTGCTGCTGCCAGGTCACCAATGACTGACTTTCCAGGAGCGCAGATTAAAAATGGCAATGTCTTCTCAGTTCTGGGTCTGGGAAACACCTGCAGATTTTCCTGGTGTCTTTCCCTTTCATCACTTTCCAGCCTCCCTCCAAGTAAGTTCCAG
>NW_012101424.1:54991-62632 GCF_000951045.1 Mandrillus leucophaeus | reverse complement strand
AAAATAAATCCCAAGCCTGCTTGGACAAGGGAACCCCAGCAAAACCTTAAAAACTGTATTCCCGGCCATGAGAGGATGGGAGATCAGACATGTCTCTTTAGACCCCCTCCCTTTTGTGGTTGACACAAAACAACTCATCAACATTAGTGTTAAAATAGAGACCATGAGACTGATGGGGTGGACTCTTTGTGGCAATAAGATACCAACTTATAAATAGGACCTAAGGTCATGGCAGGCAAGAGTTAGGTCATTCACCCCCACACTTAAAGAATAAACTGTGTTCTGACTGGCTCAAGATTTTAATTTTTCTCTAGCAACTATACAAGCACTGGCCTCCACCAGATGCCCACCTTGACCCACTGTTCCACAAGCCATAGCTACAGCTTTCGTTGGACAAGAGACTGATTTCAGTAACCTTATTCCGATAAGAGGACCACTGAACCTGCTGTAGTGGTTCTGACTGTTTACAGAGGCTTTGTGCTTGAGTGCCCTCATGTCCCTGCTCAATTTTTTCGCCTATGGGGTTAAAGATGAGTGGGTCAGTGAAGAAATGGAGGTTAAGTGTCTAAATTCATGCCTCTGTTTTGGTATCATTGTGAACACTAAATAAAAATTTGAATATTTTTTCCCTTTATGTTTTCAACTTAGAGTCAAGTATGAATATATACTAATCATATTGCTAATCATATGTTCTGGGTTTTATTCTTCTCTCTCCAAACAAGAACAAAATCCTTGGAAAGTCTCAACAGATTACATTATTTTTCTAATTTCTATTTCTTGTTTTACACTTAACATAAATGCACCGGTAAATTGATTCTGTGGCCCTGAAGTAATTAGCCTCATTTTATCTGCAAATAATACACAACTGAACTGATTCTCTCAATATTTCCCTGAAGGTTGTTTCTTCCCTTAGACAGACTTTTTCTGTTATAAAGCCAAACCTTCAGTAACTCTAGATGGCAAACATCCAGAGACCTTCCTTACCCTCTTCTCCTTTGTCACTCTCTCTCTGCTTATTATTATGAGGACAAGCCTGACCTCCTGGCACTCCCTTTTCTTTTATTTCTTGCATTATGCACAAAAGCGGGAAAGTCTGAGAACTGAACCAGCAATTAATAACACTTTTTATTTAGCACATTCACAAAAGAAATGGATCTAAATTATCATTCATTAATCACTTTTCTGTGTTTTACAGTGATAACATATTAAAAAGTCAGCATCAGAAAAGTATTAGCATATGTGACAGTCAATACAAGTGTTGCGAGTATGAATAATTACAGATATATTTGTGCAGTGACCTGAACAACTCTCCTTAATGGAGGTTGGATGCTCACGGGATATTGAGTGCATGGGAAGATGTGATGAGAGGTCAGAGAAGACATAACAGTGGGAATGTCGTTGATAAAAAAGAGTTTCAGGTGATAGCAGATCGGCAGCCAGATGGGCTAGCATCTTCAGACAGGAATGAAGCAGATCTGGTACGAGGGTGGCAGAGAAATAATCCCTCTGGTAGTTGAAGTAGTATTGAGGTTCTTTAAATCAGCAACAGATTTCAGGTTAAAGTTCTGTAAAATTGTGGTTAGAAATAAAAATAACTCCATGCGGGCAAGTCCCTCTCCTGCACAAATTCGTTTTCCTGAAGATAACAAAGGGAGGAAGTAGTTACTCCTTGTGTTTAACTGTGACTGTGACAGTATGTTTGTGACTTGCACAAACAGAATACGCAGTAAATAATTGATTAATGATTGGGTAGATGAATGAACATGTGGATGAATGGATGGATGAAATGATGAATGAATTAATGGATGGTAGGACAAACAAATATACAAAAAGAGACAAATTTGCTATCTGTCTAACATCTAATCTCAATAGGCACCCTTCTTTCAGCAAATATTCATTGATTATCAGTGCCATAACAGTCGCTTCATTATTTATTTCCACATTAAAACAACTCTGTTTCCATTTTGAGTTTCCATCTGTCATTATAGAAATACATGCACATTCTTGTTTCCTGTTCCAAGCCTGATATTCCATGATCTTTCCTTCCACTTTTCACATAATCTGTTCGCAACTCTAGTCATACACACTCTTCATCAATCTTGAACACACCATGAAGTTTCAAGTTTCATATCCTGTTGTTCGTTTTGGCTAAGATACATCTTTATTAGGCTACATTCAGGACATAGGTTCAATTTCATTTCATCTTCACACTCTTTACAATTCCCTCAAGTAATAAAATCCTATGCTCTCTGGTTTTCCTCAACATCATACTCATGTTTTCATTAAAACATGGATCACCAGGAATCATAATTCTGTATTTATTTATCTATCATGCTAAAATGTGAATTATTGAAGGAAAGTCTCTGTCTTTGTCATCTTGGTATCTACAGTGCCAAATATAAAGCAGACATAAAAGATCAAAGAGTGAAGGAAGGAGATTCCATGGCCAGAGACTTAGCACACAAAGCACAGGTGTGAAAATCAAGTATCCAGGATATATGATCATGATTGGAGGAAGACAGGGTGCTATGGAATCACTGCAAAGTAACCTCCTCCCTTGCCAATGTTTCTGGAACCCCATAATTTTTTGGCAAAGGTTCTGACATCCTTGATCTAAAGTAAATGTCCTGCTCTATCATTCATTATCTCCTTCAAAATGCCCAGCCTTCCCTTAAATTTTATCACCTTCTTTGAAGCACATCAAACATCCTCTGAGTTTCTTTCTCCATTTTATGCCTCACTGTGTTGTATGAGAGAGCAAGAAGCATGCAGATTCCCCCTCTAGCCCCTACCCAGGGGCCTGTGCATTCCTCTCTCACTGTCCTGGTCTGACTAAATTACAACGACCTGTTTACTCTTCTTCCCTAACTCAGGAGTGAGCCTCTCTTCTCACTGAAAGTTGTGCCCTTGGAGCTCAGCCTGGGAGGTGACAGACACCATGTAGAAGACACTCAATGCAGTTGTGGACTCAGATACATTCACCAAGGCAGGTAAGGACAGATCAGGTGAATTTTACTGTCCAGGAGGAGCTCTTGGGTGCCTTAGTGATGTATCTAGTGGCAGAGTTCAGTCAACCCAGATGTTAGTTTTCTCAGTTGGGAACAATAGGGTTAACTCCTGGAAGCCCCACTATCTGACCCAACAATGAGGGTATATTGTGAGGGTGGAGCGCATGGGTATTGAGAGTGGTGCTCTTGATCATGGACAAATAGCAATTCTACCAGCCCCAGATGGGGTGCCATGCAAATTCCAACTGATTCCAAAAAGTTCTCTCTTTCCTTCAAATGCAAATGGAAACAAGATTCTATTACCTGCTGAGAAAGGCATGAAGTAGTCACTTTTCTTAAAGTTGCCATTCTCATCCAGAAAGTGGCCAGGGTCAAAGATCTTTGGATTAGGGAATTCTTTGTCATCGTGCAGCACAGAAGTGAGTAATGTCATTATGATTGTGCCCTGGAAGTAAAAAAACAGATAATCTGATTCATAAAGAAGTCCAGAGGTGAGAAGAAGTGGACATCATGTAGCCCCATATCATTGATCAATAGATGAGGGAACTAAGGTCCAGCCAGACATAGTAATTTACATGGATGAGCTAAAGGCCAGTGGTGGAAGCTTGCTAAAGAACTTTCCAATCACATTTGAAGTCTTACATCTTGGATACTTGTGTGCAACCCTCTGAATATGTTCTCCAGATCATCAAGTTTGGATGCCCTTGTCTGTCCCCATCACTTCAAATTTCACACATCTTGTATTTAGATTATGTAGATTATGGTTTAAAATGGAAGTCTCTGTTGACACTTGAAATGTCCAAAGTATCTGTTCATAGAACTTTTGTAAATAAACATGTAATCTATTTTAATATGATGTCATCTGGAATGATAACCACAAGTGCAATAACCAGTAAAAACTATTGAGTGCTTATTATTGCCATGCTACAGATTAATTTTAGCTTAAAACACTGAAAAGATGATGAAATTAGAAAGATTATCACTTTGCTACAATTCAAGTCAGGATCATCAGGTCAGGTAAGGATCATCAGTTAAAGCTAGAACCACTGGGTGTGTGATTCTGGAAGCAGGAGTTTCACAAAGTCTTAATGTACTCCCATAGACTTTTACTAGTTGTGTATAAAAAGCAGAACCCCTACAACGGTAAGATCTGGAGGATACCACCATATTATGTGAGGAACTTAGCGTGACCAATAGTGACATATGTGGCATTTTATGCTCCCACCTCATCAATGTGATTCAGTGGGATATTCAGTGGGATTCAGCACCTATGTAGTTTTCTTGCCAAAATTCTAGCTGGAATCTGCCTCTAGAAAACAGTCACACAAAACTAGCCTGAGGAACATTTTAAATGACTGCTGATCTCAAAAGGTCAACTGATGGAAAAGAAACAAACAAGGAAAGGAACTTTCCTTGATTACAGGAGGTGAAAAGGTCAACATAAGTGAATTATATGCTTGTTCCTTGCCTGGATAGTAAACTGCAGAAGAAAAAAGGCATAAAAATATTCTAGAAAAATTGGAAAAATTTAAATTTAGGCTGTATTATTATTTGAACAACAGCTGCTGAGCGTGAATACTCTATTATGATGTATAAGAAAAATCTTTGTTTTGGGGCATACATACTGCAGTATTGACGTGTAGATAAACGCTTGTATTGAGAAAGAAAAACCTCTTCTGATTGTGTGCTTTAGTAAAAACAGTGTGGATTGAAGTCCTAATCCTTGTAAAAAATCAGTGATAATTAGGGAAAGCCCCATCGCATCTTGATAAGTTATCAATTCTGTCTTCTCTGGAGGATAACATTAGTAATTGAAACCTTATCAGTCTCATTGTTATCCTTCATGAAAATATAACTTTTATTATTTTTCATTGAATAATAAGTGGAATAGTATAGTTTTTAGCATAGCAACTAAAACATCTGGATGAATACAGAAACCATATGATAGACAGCATTGTAAAACTGCAAAGACCAAAATTGGCCTCCAGATTACAAAGACAATAACTGGCCCCAGTGACGGGAGAACTTCAGAGGGGTGAGCTCATACCTACAGTCAATTTTTGACTGTGTTCATGTCATATTCAATTCTGAATCGGGACAGGAGGTATTGTCATTATAACTGCCTATGAGAGGTGAATGAATCCATTCTGGAAAAAGATAAACGTTCTCCGAAATTCTGCATTTTTTCATATATAATATCTGGTACTGAGCCATAGGGTTTTAGGCATTTGAAAGACACAACTAAGCAGTCACAAGAAGAAAAGTGGAAGGAAAAGAAAGCAATGAAAACAGACCCACATTAGGGAACATTTCTCAACTAGTTTTATGCAGCCAGCATTATCTTGTTATCAAAACTCTGAAAAGAAAATGTTGAGGAAGAAAAATTGCAGACCAAAATATCTTATGAATATAAATACAGAAGTCCTGAACAATAAGTAACAGAGCAAATTCAGCTGTTTGTGTATACCTATGTATATTTAGTGAGGGATGTGAGGCCAGTATATACAATCATATAAATAGATGCAGAGAATCAATTTGATAAAATTGCACACACATTCATGACAAAAATTTATATAAAAATAAGAGAAGAGGAAAAACTTCCCTAATCTAATGAAGAATATCCACTAAAATCTTAAAGATTTCTGATAAAGAATATCTACTAAAATACTTAAAGCATCATTCTCAGTAGTGAAATATTAATATTCTTGTAGTCTACCCCCCAGCAGATCAGAAATGAAATAAGGATGCCCTCATCACCAATTCTATTCAATGCTATCCTGGAAATCCTAGCCAGTGCAGTAATGCAATAAAGACAAATTGAAGACAAAAATCATTGGAAAATAAGAAATAAAATACATATTAACCCAGATAGCAAAATAATGTACATGGAATTTCCAAGTATATCTACAGATAAATTATTAGCAATGATCGGTAAATTTAGAAAAGTTGTTAGATATAAGGTCATCAAAATAGTATAATTGAACACAATTACATATACCAATTACAAAGAAATAAAAAAGCATTAAAATTTTATAACAACAAAATATTAATTATCTAGGAAAAACCTAATAAAAGAGTTGTAAGCCACTGCACTGAAAAGAAAACATTACTGAGAAAATAGAATAAAGCTCAATAAGTTGGGAGCATAACCATATTCATGAATTAAAATATTTAATGCATAAACATGTTAAGTCTTTCCATATTGAACTACACAATGAATGTCACTTTGATAAAAATCTCAGAAGAGTGTTTTGGGAAATTGACACACTGATATTTTCAACAATTATTTGAAAGTATAAACACCTAAGAGTAGCCTATTAAGGAGACCTAGCTTTATAAATCTTTATAGCCCCAAACAAAATAGCAGAAAGTCCATCAAGCTGCCACATGTATGAGTTTTGCACTTCTCTCATCTTCTGTTGTTAGAGGATTGGAGCTAAACTAGCACTTTGGAAATTTCAGAAGCATAGAAATATAGTGTGAGAGAAACAAGCTTACCTTAGGGATAAAGTAGTTTCTGAACTTAATATCAGTGGTCACTGCATGGGGCACACCAGTGGGGACAAGGTCAATATATCTCTGGATCTCGTGTATTACAGCATCTGTGTAAGGCATGTGGCTCCTATCCTGCATGCAGGGGCTCCTGTGTCTGCCAATTACATGAACAATCTCTTCCTGGACTTTAGCTGACAAGACACAAGAAAGAACTGATGGAAACGGAGATATATGGAACATTTGTCATAGCAATTCATGGTCACATTAAACATGATGTAAAAATCCCAGCAATATTACAAACATGAGTTACATGTGCAGAAGTACAACCAGCCATATAAAAAGGATTACTGTAATATAGACACATACCGTTCTCCTACAAACTAGTCATTACAGTGCACAAGTACATTTCTATAAATTAGCATATATGACAACTAATACAAATTTAAGTAATAAATATTTTAAAAATAAAACATAATAAGTCAAGAAATTACAGTGCTTGCAAACAGAAAAACAGAAATCAAATATTATGTGTATTATCAAAATAATATATGGGATATAACGTTAAATTGTAATGATTTTGTAAATATATTTGTGTGTGCGGTGGTGGGGCAGGGGCAGTGATGCAATTAGCACTGGTACTGTCTTCATTTTTCCACTTCCCAATTGTGGCCACTTTGAGCATGCTAGCAGCTTCTTCTCAAATTTATATTTACATTTCTAAATAACCACTATTTCTTTCTATTTTTTACTTAACAATTTTTAGACAACATTTAATGATTTTCTGGTATGTGAGATGAGAATTTTTATCTCCATCTCTATTCCATGTATAGACACACGCCCACAAAGTCGTATATGTACACACAGACACATACACACATCTACACACACACACATATTCTTCCTTGGTTCTTTAGTTAAATCACAATTTTCTATTCTTCAAGTTAGAGTATTTGTACATGTTTGAAACTCCTAGTAATAATTTCTCAATTATAGGGAAATCTCAGACTATCAATCACATCTCTTTGGTTCTTGAAGTCTCCTCTACGTGTATTATTTACCTGTTCCCTTCTGAAGTGGTTGTTTCCTAGGAGCCCAGCAGCCTCTCTGATGCTCTCATTCTCTTACATGGGGTCTCCTG
>NW_012101424.1:24199-54206 GCF_000951045.1 Mandrillus leucophaeus | reverse complement strand
ACCTTTCTTAGGAGCCTAACTTTTAGATTACTTCCCAGACTGGAATTTATCTCAGGATGCCTCAGTACAATTCTAGAATTTCCATTTATGCTTCAATAAAGATTGTTTTCATCTCCCTACCCCAGCATTAGAACATGGAATTTTCAAAACGAGAAAAGATACCTTCAAGAATGAACCTACTGTTCAAAGTGGACTTTTCATAATAAAACCAACATTCACTGCTAGACCAACTTATACTGGTTCTCCCTACCACAAATTACCTCTGCTGAAATCTAGATACTTCATCAGGGCTTTATTTATTTTGCTACTGCCATATTGCTTTTACTGATCTCAGTCATCCTCCTCCATTGTGCAAAGATGTTCTTTTTAATCATGTCATGAAATTTAGACAGATACCAGCTGATGACACAGAAATTTAAAGAATGAAGCTTCTCAGAGAGAAACAAGGTGGAGGACACTGGCACCATCTTCTCAGCATTGTTCTAAAATTCACTTTGTTCATCATCTGTGGTCCTACCTGTGACCTCTGGGTGCTTCAGCAGGAGCAGGAGTCCATATCTCAGAGTGGTGCTTGTTGTCTCTGTTCCAGCAATAAATTGATCAGCTACAGTGCCAACCAAGTTTTCAATAGTGAATTCTGACTGTTGGTTGTCCTTTTCCTAGAAATGATTTCATGCAATTATCTGACAAATTATGTGCCAGTATATCTAAATACACTAAATTTTAAAAAACATACTATGTTATAAAGTTAGCCAAAAGAGATACTGGACAGTACGGTATTAGAAAAAGCAATTGTATGGTATGGCAGAAACTGCAGATCAGTTAACTCAAACTTTATTTCCTGACAGACGTACAAGTTCCATTCATGAAATCATTTGCTGCTTAGGTTAGTCACACAGAGTATTTCTTTCCCCAGAAATAAAAGCAGAAGTATACTGATGCCCTGTCTTAGTTCAATTTGTGCTATATAACATAATACTATAGACTTGGTAATTTATAAAGAAAAGAAATTTATTTCTGATGATTCTGAAGGCTGGGAAGTCCAAGAGCATGGCAGTGGCTTCTGGCAATGGCCTTCTTGCTACTTCATCACATGGCAAAAAGTAGAAGGGCAAGAAAGGGTAAGAGTAAGAGCAAGGGGTGGGGGCACACTCATATTTATAACAAGCTGTCAAGAACTACCCCACTCTTGCAATAACAACATGAGTATATTTACAAGGGCAGAACACTGATGACGTACTCATGTTTTGTTAGGCTGCACCCACCAACACTATTGCATTGGGCATTCACTTTTAGCACATGAACTGTAGAGGATTCATTCAAACCAGAACATGAATCTTCTATTTTCTCCTTATTATTCAAAACATGAATGTGAAAGGGGAGGTAGGATTGACATCATCTTTGACATGAGCATTTGATCATAGTAATGAAGACTTCTATACTAAACATGGTAAACAAAAAGAAAGAAGGCACTTGACTTTCTCATGCTTAAGGGCTACCATATTATTTCTATTCTAGCCCACCATAAGACTTATTGTATTTGAGATATATAAGCCAACTATTTGATTAAGCTCTTGATATAGTTTGGATAATAAATATTTATCTCTCTCAAATCTTTTGTTGAAACTTAATCCCCAGTGTTGTAGGTGGGAGCTGGTGAGAGGTGATTGGATCATGGGGGTAGGTTTCTCATGAACGCTATTTCCCTTGATGCTATCCTGATAATAAGTGAGTTCACATAAGATCTGGTTGATTAAAACTGTTTCTCCAACTTGCTTCTCCTTTTGCCATATGATGTGTCTGTTCCTGCTTTGCCTTCTGCTATGAGCAAATACTCCCTGAGGACTCTGCAGAAGCTGAGCAGATGCCAGCATCATGCTTGTACAGCCTGTAAAACTGTGAGCCAATTGGGCCTCATTTTCTTACAAGTTGTCTGACCTCAGATATTTCTTTGTAGCAATTCAATAACAGCCTAACACATTCATTTTTATGATTTTTTTATTATTTGTAAGTGAACACAGTTTTAGTTTGTAAATATAGGTAAATTAGGGCCATATCATGAAAAGTATTACACTCTTGAATCAAGAGTTTGCAATTTTCTTCTGTCGAAAATTTACAAAGACTCAGTATCACCTATTCATTACAAAGCTTTGTATTCATTACAAAGCTGAAATGTGTAAAACAAATATGTCAACAAAACCAAGAATGAAATATAGTGAAGGATAATGAGTTCACAAAGACAAGACAGGTCTAACAAACTTGTAATCCAGATGGGAGGCAACAGGCAACTTATTCTAAGGAATAAGTTCAGGAATAAATAGGAAAATACAAAGTGAAGAGGAATGGCAATTATTAATACAAAAACGTGAGGCATTAACTGCCTATATTGGATAAAGAAGAGTAGGGGTAATGCAAATGCCAAGGCTAAGGGACTAATCGAATAAAGTTCTCATAGACTGAAAGTGTGAATACACCTACAATAAGTAAAGTATTTGAATTAGTAATCAAGAACTACCCCCCACCAAAAACAAAGTTCCAGCTCAAGACTACTTCACTAGTGAATTCTACTAAAACAGTTAAAAAGAGCTCAGATCCAAAGGAAAAGGAAAGGGAACTTGTGTGAACAAGGTAATGTTCTTGAGAAGTCTCAAAACCACAGCCCACTCCAGTACTTGTGCTCATGAAGGTAAAGAAGGTCACCTTGGCTTCAGATCCCAGTAGCCTGCCAAATTGGGTAGAGAGGCTAAGAACACTCCTACGTGTCCTTTCCATGGATTACTAAGTCTCTCAGGGTTTTACCCCTGCCAGCTTCTTTTTACTTTATTTGTGTGTGTGTGTGTGTGTATGTGTGTGTGTGCGTGTTTGTGAGTTGTAGATTCTTCTTATGAATTGACCAATAAGCTCCATTGCTCTCTCTTTAACAGTCCATTTGGCCTATGATTATTCACCTGTAATATTGGCTCTTCCTTCTGAGGATTATTGATGATTGACATCTTTGTCAGCCAACTGGAAATCTCTGATGCCTCGGGCTGTGGGAAGGTCTGAGGGATGTACAGTGTTTGGGTTCCACTCTTTGCTACAAAGGAGGGCAATGTTGAGTGGGCCTAACTGTCCTCTGGTCTCCCAGCAGCAAATGCAAGCACAATCTCTGATGGGGGTGGCAAGAGAGTGATATAGACTCTGTAAGATTTACTCGGTTGTAAATAGGCTTAGTGCGGTGATTTCCTCAAATGCCAACTGTACTAGCAATGTACTGGGTTTGTGAACACACTCAACACCTTCTAATTAGCTGGGGTGATATGGGTATGGTGTTAGCTGAGATAAGACAAAAGTTTTCTCCTTCCCAAATGTTGTGTTATTTTGCCAGCAGATGTTGTAATAGGCTGTGCCTATTGGCTTCCAGCTAGGAGGTGGTTCTTGCAGGAGAGAGCCACATAGACTAGTAGCTGCGGGATTTGTGTTTGGCTTATATTACCCAGGGGAACATGTAGAAGAATGAAATATGATTCCTATATCTCACCATATACAAAAATTAACTCAAGATGGACTAAAGACTTAAATATGAGACTTGAAATCATAAAAATTCTAGACCAGTTTATGGTATTTTGTTAAAGCAATCTGAACAGAACAAGGCAATAATCCTACACATATAAGAAATGGATAGTGAGTCACAGCAGCAAACAGCTCACCGTTACGCTTCCACGCCTGGGCAGGCATACTTCACAGGCCTCCTGCTCCTGGCCATCTGACAGTTTTTGTTCTTTTGTCGCCAAGACCTAAAGGACGCTCTGTTTTCCTACAAATAGTCCAGGTGGGAGCTGCAGTTTTCTTTGAGGTCCAGCCTATAGAACACTTACTGCCTGATACAGGAACCAAATCAGGCTTGATGAGAGATGTCTTTCAGTTTGAGAGCCAACTGATACATGAGGTCTTTGGAAGTAAACTGCAGGGAGTACAGGATCTTTAGGGCAGAAAATGATAACAGACAAATAGAGGGGAGGTAGGTAGGTGTGGTCTTAGCCCATCAGGCTTCTATATGCAAAGTCCTATATGGCCATGAACTATATTACCTTTCAGAGTTTCCCACCACATGCCGTACACCACTGAAACAGGCTGTTAGGTGAAAACAGTCTTGAACCTTATCATTCTGGAGAATGGGAGGTTGCATTGCCCTCATTAGTCTTGTTGGGAATAGGTAAGACTGGGGAGAAAATTGACCAAGGACGCAAGCCATCTCTTATAGCATCAGTTTAGAGGTGGTCTGATACAGGAATAAAAATAGATTTCTTAAGTAGTTAGAAAATGTATCCTTGGAGGCCTGGCGTGGTGGCTCACACTTATAATCCTAGCACTTTGGGAGGCTGAGGCGGGCGGATCACTTGAGGTCAGGATCACTTGACATGTTAGCCTAACTAACATGCACTCCAGCCTGGGTCACAAAGTGAGACTTTGTCTCAAAATAAATAAATAAATAAATAATAAAAAAGAAGAAAATGTGTCATTTGAGGACAGTTTCGGTAAACACTGAGGACCTGGTGTTCGGAGGAAGCCTGGCATGAATTCAGATTTTGACTCTTTATGTGTGTGTTACTTTCGGAAAGCAATTGGACCCTTCTGAGCCTCAGTTTCCTCATCAGTGAAATCAGAATAATCTATACAATTCCCAATCTATAATCTATATATACACCTCATATGACTGTTTTAAGAATAAAATGAGACAATTATTGCAAGTGTGAATCAAAGTTCTTTGTGTATGATAAATATTCAACAAATGGCAACCGCTTTCTCTTGCCCTTCCCCTCTGCTTTGATTTCAAGAGGGGTTTATACCTTGACAATCCATTCTATGATGCTCCTTCACAAGTGCTGGGAAACTACAATGACTGTTTTAACTGGTGAGTGCTTGTTTTTCACCCTTAGTTACTACAGGCTTGTGTGGAGAGGGGGAGTGTCATTTCCCAGGCTGAACTATCATCTAGGAACCTCACTCCTCTGTGTAGATTTCCGTCCAGACTGCCAATGAGAATCAGTGCTCTCCAACAATAAAGGAATGGCTCTTCTGTAAATAATGCTGAGAGGATTTTCTTAAGAAAGCCAATTTGTCTTACGTACTTGAGCTTGATAACTTTGTCGTCACTAATGGTGATGGTATACAGACAGTGCATATTGTTTGGGTAGTCTGAGTACGAATAGGCAGGACTCTTGATGAAAAGAAACAGAACACACCACCACAGGCTGCAACAGGAGACAAGGGAATATGAAGAGAATAATGATTAGTACCAGCATGGAAAAATGATTTTGAGAGATTCTATACTGTTGTGCATTTTTCCCTAAGAGAGATAATAATTATTTTTCTTAAAGTGACTTGTATCTCCCTTCATTGTGTTTACAAATAATTCTGATTTTTTTCATCTAGGAAGGAAAATAAAAGACAGAAAGAGGGTAGAAACAGGGAAGAATATTTAAAGGCACGTATTGGAAAAGAATCAGTCTGAGTCAAATTGATAGCCAGAGTGAAAACCGACCACTGAATCACGCACCTCCGATAATGGTTATCGGGGGCGCCTGAGTGGGTAGTCTGTCCCCAGGGGTCCTGCCTGGGGACAGGCTGCACCTCCAACCCAGGTGGCTTCTGAGCAAGTGGCCACCTGAATGCACGCCACCGTCTGTGCACACCTCTCCCACGCCTCCAACACAACTTCAGGGTCTGCAAAGTGATAGCCAGAGATTAGGTGAAACCTTGCATAACACATTTTTATGAGATAGCTTATCTTTCCTTGCCTTTGTTTATAAATTGTCCTTTAAAAAGTTGTGGAAGGTTGGCTGCCCTTGAAATGATTTGCTGGAAGCACCCTTTTGCAGATTGAAAACAGTTAATTTTTTAACATTTTTAGAGCATGGGTAACTAATGAAAATATTTGATTCCATGTGGTTTAACGAAGAGTTTGTTTCTTCTTTCAGAGGTGTTGGCTGGTTTAGTGGAAGGAGAATGAGATTAAGAGCCTGCAGGCCTGGCTGAAGGTGCTGCGCTGCTCCCTAACCAGCTGTGTCTCCCTTAGCAAACCTCCCTTCCTAACTTGGTTTCTCATTTGTCAAATTGCAAAAATATAATGTCTACCTCACCTGTTTCATGTGATACCTGTGCGATCAAATGTAGGTCAGCTCTTCTATCTGATCTCATTTTTATTTTAATTTGTAAAATAATTTCCTCATTTGTCTCCCAACTAGAACAGTGCAAGTGCAAGTTCTTTGTAAAACTGCAAAAGTAGTAAATCATGTATAAATACTCACTAGGTGTCAGGAATTGTGCTAGGTGTACAGTGTATTCTTTATTATTTACAATATTTATTGTTATTATTTGAAAAACCTTTATTATTTTATTTTCTATTTTAGATTCACAGGGTATGTGTGCAGATTTGTTACATGGGTATATTGTACAATGTGAGGTTTGGGCTTCTATTGATCCCATCACCCACACAGTGAACATAATACCCGATAGGTAGTTTTTCAACCCTTGCCCCTCTCTTTTCCTACCTCTTTTTAGAATCCCCAGTGTTTGTTTTTCCCATCGTTGTGTCTATGTGTATGTTTTTTGTTTCAAGAGACAGGCTCTTGCTATGTTTCCCAGGTTGGTCTCGAACCCCTGGGCTCAAGTGATCCTCCTGCCTCAGCCTCCTGAGTAGCTGCCATTGCAGATGTGCACCACCACGCTGGGCCACAATGTGTTCTTTTATCATCACAGTGACCCTTTGAGGAAAATAATGTATTATCCCAGTTTCCAGCTAAGAAAACTGAGGCTCTGATAAGTGGAGCCAACATTCAATCACATATTTGTTTCACTGATGAGCCTTTTTTTAATCACTGTCCACACAGCCACGATTAGTATTTTACTTTTATTGTTTCAGCCAATAACAGTGACACAATGAGGGCACAGAGGATTTTATTTTCTCAGAGATGGGAGTTCTTATGGTTGACCTGGTAACATTCCATTTACAGAGCACCTATGTATTCCTCAGTTATAACTGCATTTCCACAAGAAATGTTAAATAGTAACTCCCTAAAAGACTGTGAGAAGGGAGAAGACCTTGGCGACATTGATCCCATCCCTCACAAGTTAGCCCTACTGCTTGAGTACAATTATTGAGTCATCCTTATCAGATAATCAAATATAATTTTTTTAAGAGACAGGGTCTTGCTTTGTTGCCTGGGCTGGAGTGCAGTGGCACAATCACAGCTCACTGTAGCCTTGAACTCCTGGGCTCAAACGATCCTCCCACCTCAGCCTCCTAAGTAGCTGAGATTACAGGCACATGCCACCATGCTCAGCTAATTTTTAAAATTTTTTTTGTAGAGATGGTGTCTCTCTAATGTAGCCCAGGCTGGTCTCAAATTCCTGGCCTCAAGGGATCCTCCCTTCTCAACTCCCTAAGGTGCTGGGATTAGAGGCATGAGCCATCAGGCCTGGCCTGTGAATATGTTCTGGATATAAGTTAAGAGCTTTTGGAAATGAATTTCTCACTAGATTCCTACTTTAGTACAGTGAATGATATCTCCTCTCTGCTGCCTTTGGTCATTTATATTA
Organism: Mandrillus leucophaeus; assembly: GCF_000951045.1. Lineage (NCBI taxonomy): Eukaryota > Metazoa > Chordata > Mammalia > Primates > Cercopithecidae > Mandrillus > Mandrillus leucophaeus. The sequence goes on along the minus strand of NW_012101424.1, from coordinate 46,625 downwards.
ATAAAATGAGAAGAAGAGCAAAGGGAAACACAAATATATTATGCAAGGCTTTCTGGTAAAGGATTTTTGTCATAAAGGGCTTAATTTTACTAAGCTAAGCATGGTACTTGTTACTTATTTATGTATTTATTCATTTATTTATGTTGGCTTCAGAGTATTCACTTCCTTGTTGTTGGATAATAACTGTTAGAAGAGAAATTTGTCACTCCCCCTTCTGGTCCCCCTGCACTTACTCTGTGTCTGATAGCAATGGTGGGTTAGCAAGGAGTGATTTTCTATATAGCCCACACCTGATGATTCTGCATAGAGACTAGTAAAGACCAGAATTAGGAGGGTTGGTGGCAAGAATGAAAATGACTTCAGAAAGAAGAAAAGGGTTTTCATTCCGTAGAAGTGATTTATGCTCTAAGGATCAGCCACCCGACCAGCCACTGGCTGAGCCCTGTCAACATTCTCAGCACTAGGGATGCAAACGCTGTTGATTGGAGCTCCATTTCTAGCGGGAAGGTGGTCTTCGATAGGGGTGGGGGTAGGGGCAAAAGGATGGAAATTGCTCACAGGGCCCAGGTGAGGACAAATAACTTTCAGGGAAGAAGAGCAGAAATCTCTTTCATGGAGAAGAGTTGTTTGATCAAATAGTTTCAGATGCTCAAAATTTGTGGTGACCAGAGGGGTGGAATTTAGTTAAGACATCCTTCTACTGAGGATAAACAACATCCTGTGTCTACTATGTGGGCTTACAATTAACCTAACTTGGAGGGAGTTTATGTCTTGACTCACAGTTGCATTTTTTATGAAGGAAGTCTCATTAGAAGAGGCCGTGGCTTTTGGGGTGCTTTATTTGCAGAAACTGGACTCAGGGCAGGGCTGGGGAAGGTGGAATGGCGGTTATGGGTCATAGCCACAAAGAACCAGGTGCAAATATGTCATTAAAAGCAGGCGGCTCTGTTGCCTCAAGTCTTGGGGTGAGCCTTCAGAGCACTATGCTTCTGACTTTTGAGAAATGTCTTTCCCTCACAATACATATAGATTATTTTCTTTTGTTGTTTTTTGACTTCTCCTGTGGGCCTGATATGGTAAGAAAAATGAAGAAATGCTCATCTAAACTTGTTTTGACATGCACCTTTTAACATTCTGCAGCTGCCACTGCTTTTGATGTAGGATTTTTCTTCTTGGTCACTTTGCAAGCCGGGGACTTCTGGCTGGCGATGCCCCACATGAGCCCTGCTTGGCTATGCTGGCATGCCCCAGCTCACCTGTGTTACAACTTGTACCTGCGTTCGGTGGTTCTGGAGTTCTTGTATCACATCCAAGAAGAATGAGGATATTGAAGGCTGGACATTGAAGGTTGAGGAGGGTGGTAAAGAATTTTATTGAGTGATAAAACAGTTTTCAGCTGAGAGGGGACATGGGGGTAGTACCCCAATCCAAAGGTAAGAAAGTTCCACATGTGGCTGGGTCCAGGGCATTTTATGGACTCAGAAGCGGGGTGTGTGCTGATTGTTTTGTGAGTATGCAAAAAAGGTTAAAGTGAAGACACCACTTAAATGTGGGCATGACAGTGTAGAAAAACCAATTAGGGAAGAGTAGGTATATGTAAAATAGGTGAAGGGTGGGGACCAGTCAGAGGAAAGCACATCAAATGGGAAGACAAGTTCTCAATCTAGTCTGAGGATTTAACTGGTAGTTTGACTTTCAGACTTTGTAACAGTCTTCGGCTGGGGGTTTCACTAGGACCCGCCCCTATTTGCCCAGGCATTTGACTGCCTCCTGTCACTATCACTGTCTTCTGCTCTCAAAATAAAGTCACGTCCAGCAGAGAAAATTCAGTGTTGGCGTGAAGGCTGAACACATAGTCTCCCTTACTCTTATTTTGTGTTTGGTAGTTGATTCATGGCTTCATATCAAGGCAAAAAGTCCTGTCTCAATTTGTCAAAGCCACTGCAGATTTTTCTCCCGGCAAAGTGCAGGCAGTAGAACTATCAGATTCAGCTGGGTTTTGCAGAGATTCCCAACTAGCGATCTCCTTGCCTCTTCTCATCTAACTTCATACCTGGGGTGGCTGTTGTGACTTTGTTTTCTGAAGTCATAATCAGACACCCACCCCATGTGATTTCATGATCAAACACCCTCTATGATCCCATAAGCAGACACCCCTATAATCCCATGAGCAGATGCTTCCTGTGATCCCACAGTCAGGTATCCTCGGAGCTCCCTCAAGAGCCCCTGGGCCCCACCTCCTTCATCCTATTATCTGGCACTCTCAGAACACCTCGCCAATTTCCCCATTTGAGCACTCCACCCCAACAAGTATCAGAATTAGGGGGAACAAAAAGTAACACTTCATCAGGAACAAGTTGCCCTCAGCTGAAGGGAGAAGGGTAGAGGAAAAGAGAAAGAAGTCCCTAAAGGCATCATGGATTTCACAGTCCTAGGGTAGATACTTGGAGAAATAAATGCTCTGAGCCACTGTCTGCATGTAATATGAGATGCAGAAAAATTACCCTTTCAATTCCTTCTCTTTTCTTTTCTCTTTCCTCCCTCTCTTCCTACCTTTTCTATTTGTTAAATGCATTTGCTGTTCATAAGATCTCAGAGAATAAATCATTCCCTAAAATGTAGAGGTCTAGTTATATAGTGCCATTAGCATCTTCCTTCTCAACACAAGCTAACCACCTAGAGTCCTGACATTCATTCATTATTTTCTTTGTTCATTTCATTTATTGAGTGTATACTTTGTTCCAGTCCTAGTGTTTCCAAAAGAATAAAAGCAATGACAACTTTTGTTTGTGGAGTATTTTCCATCAGTAGACACTATATTAAGTGTGTAACAGGCAAAATACATTCACAAAATGGTCCCAGCAACTTAATTGTTACTGCCTGTTTTCCAGATGAAGACTGAGGTTTCAAGAATTAAATCACTTGGTCAAGGTCAGCAGAGCCAGGGCTGGCACACAGCAGTTTGAGGATGGACTCTAACCTTGCTGTATGCTGTGCTCTTTCCAGGACTGGTTCTCCAACTTTAGCTGCATCAAAACGCTTGGGGGACTTTTAAGAACATGCATTTCTAGGCCCTGCTCTCAAAGTCTGTGATTTATAAGTTTGAAAATTCTCATTTCCAACAAGTTCCCAGATGTTGTTAATGGGGACCCGACTTTGAGGACCGCCGCTCTATGCTATCCTGCCTCTCACGCAGTCTCCCTCAGGTGCATCTGCTTGAGGGAAGGTGAAATGTACCCTGCAATTAATTTGCAGCTCAAATTCATGCGACCTGTAGACAGAAGAGTCCGCTTTCCCCACCCGAACTCCACATGCTACCCTTTTCCTGCCCTGTATCCGCAATTGAGAAGTCACCTTGGATTCTACTTCTTCCTTTGAGGGTTCTAAGAAAATACTCTGGGGAGAAAACCGCTTTGATTCAAGGTGCTGGTTGCTCTTAGCGACTGGCAGAAGAAGCTACTCCGCGTGTTTCAGGGTGCTGGGAATGAAAGTGTGGAACACAATACAGGCTGGTAAAGAATCCGCACATTCATTTCTGCTCAAAACACCAGCATCAGACTTCAGTTGCTCTAGAACACCATTCTGAATCCTGAAAACAGATAGCAAGAACAGCAGCTGTACAGGAACTCTTTGTTTATAGAATCCCTCATGTAAACACAGCGAGGGTGATGGATCATCACTCGGCCCGTAAACATGGCTGTGCTCCAGCAGGAGTCTTGTCCTCATCTGAGCCCACTGACCTATTCCTGTGTCTGCAAACAGTGGCAAAGCGGAAACAGAAAGGAAACAGAAGTGAGGAAATGGTGTTGCGTTGCCAAACATGGAGAGAACAATTGGCATTGTGATTCCCAGGATGAGCAGGACCCCACCGGCTTGCAGAGGCACCAACTCTAGAGGGGGTGGTTCCATTCTCTGGCCCTGAAAGTATGTGCTTTCCGCAGCCTTGAATTTGTCCTGCCTCTAAGGAAGTTATTTACACTTTTGCACAGTGGGATAGTTTTATGAGCCAACCCTCTCATTTTTATGAGGGTTCCCAGGGTGAAGCAGTTATACAATCTTACACCAACACACCAACTTCAGTGAAGAACAAACAATATAAAGTAGGCCATCCAGACCCATAAAGCAGGCAACACCGAACCGTTGTGTTTTAAACTCAGTTCAGTGATGACCTGGCTTATTACGATAAGTTAGAGGAATGAACAGAGCCTATGCAGAGAGAGGGAGCAAAGTGAGTGGGAAATAAATAATTCATGGTGCTCTTTCCAGAAGTTATAAGTTGAAGGGACAGAAATCTCCTTATCAGAAAAAGGACCAAAATTCAATTGTTAGGATGTTCTTTCAAATTACTTTTCAGATTTGTTGGTTGAAGGAAATGACACCACCTTCTACCAAATATTTGGTAAGCAATCCATCATCAATGCAAGGCTTTCAGACTTTAATATGGCTTTCTGTGTATGACAAACCAACTTCTCCTCCGTGAATCTGAGGAGAACGAGGTCTCTGGGTGTGCTTCTATTTACAAATGAGTTTGCTAAGCTTTGACTTCACAAGAAGACAGGGCTAATTAGGAACTAGACTGTGGATCTTAAATTTATCAGCAGGCTAAGTAGCTGGTGACTGCCCCCATCAGAGCCAGCTTCTAGGAAAGGAAACAGGACTTATTTACATTTAGAGTGATGCCCAGCTTCTTAATCGCCTCAAAGTATTTACAGATTAACTTTACTACCAGCAGTTCAAGAGGCAGGATGAACCCTGGCAGGGCGTGTGCTTCTCTGCCTCTCTCTTCTTCTGGAGCTGCCGATTCCTTATTTCAGCCTGTGTTCCTTGACTGTATCTTTTTGTTAAACCCTGGAAAGTTTCTTTCTGATGCTGTTCTGCAAAGTAATCTGTAGTTTATTTGGCAAGCCTCCTGATAAAGCAATTTTCTAAAGCCTTACCAGAATTGCTAAGGGTCACCAGCATGGCCTGGTATATGTGCACAATATAAGACAGAAATCATGCTGGTAAACTTTCTTTGACAGAAAATGTTTGTATTAAATTGTTGGGTTATTATGGATTGCACATGCTGGATAACAGAGGTGACCCCAGACTTCTCACATGGCTCTGTGGTTGCTTATAAATGAACACTACTAAGGATTAGATAAATTTTGGATTAGAAATTTCTAATTAGTCAATAAAAGTGACCAGAGCAGTTAGGATGATAGATACATATATCAATAGCAGTTTCAGTCACATTTGAATTTAACACAATCTCCAATTCAATTTGAAATTTTTATTACAGTATTTGAATCTGCAGTCTCTAATTATTTTATAGTTTCTGAACTCAGCAGAGGATGATAAGATTTGCTGGTGGGCTGTGTGTGATACCTTCCCTGCCTTATCCAAAGAATTGTTGTAAAGATTTATAAGATATTTGTTGTCAACTGAAAGGAGCTATGCAAATATAAGCTATCTTGACATTCCATTATTTAATATTCTAATAACATGTTTACTCATTTTTTGTGTTTTAGTTTTAAAAATTGAAACTACATAAAATACTATCTCTTTAAAATCACTATGGTTTTCTCTTTATGAAATAAGCTACCATGTCAAATCTTTAAAGCAAACTATCTTCTAGAAGAGATTAATGAAAAAAATGGACCTAGCTGGTGCATTGTAAAGAGTACCTTTTTGGTTATTGAGGTAAGAATGTAATATTTATTTGCATTTAAAGGATGCATATGCCTTATATTTAGAAATCCAATATAATAGGAATTTGGATAGGAGGGAGACCCTTCCTTCTTGTTAAATGACAGCAGCTATGAGGCCAAGAAATAGGTTTTTAGAGTTTCAACCTTGACCACAGAGATCAGTTTGCTTATTTCAGCAAAACATGGTACACTTGGGTTCTAAGAACCAACTCTTAAAAAAATGAGCAGAAGCCAGTGAGTCTGGCTTTGTATCTTCATAAAAGGCAGAACATTCTATACTATACTGTTCATATTATGCCAAGTCTGCTGGAGGAAGACTGGCGGCTACACCTCTTGGGCTTTCCCATAACAAGATGTTCATCTCGGGAGGCTATCCTGGAAAGCTGACTGCACATAAACCCATTCTAATTACATATGCCACTCTCCAGGGAAAGATGCCTTCATTACAGGACTTGTTTCAGGGGAATGTAGATATGTGCATATCTACATTTTAGTGATGGACACCAGAGTCTGTTTGCAAGCAAGACAATATACCATCCCCCTCTTTCTCCTCTCATCTTACATCTTGCTATCTAGAGACTCACACAAAACAAATCCCTTGGGATTGCACTTACTTTCAGGTATGTGAAATTAAACTCTTCTCAGACACACACGTCTTTCCATTACAAGTACAATGAGAAGTTTTCTATAACTCCAAATCCAGTGGTGCCATTTCCTAATTGAGACACCTGGCCCAATTAGGAATTAATGAGCACTTGCTGATGATAAAGTTAATGAGCAGTTACTTACAGCCACAACTAAGAAGCATGTCTTTTTAAAAAAATTATTTGTATGTATATATATTCCAGAGAAGAAATGTGAACCTACAAATAAGTGGGCATCCTTTTACTTGTTTTCAAAACTGAAATATTGTCTGAACTGAGATGTCAAGTCTTATAAAACAAAGTTACATTCAAACCCCAAACTGACTCATTAACCAGACTCTGCTTCGGAAACAGCAAGGTAAAAGAGGATTCTGGAAGCACATTCCTTGCTTGGAAACAGTGTTGCCACCTTCCTCTCCCACTCCCTCCTTCCCATTCCTTCTGGGAAGGGATCGCTTGGAATAAGTGGCAAGAATATTCAGGTCAGGTTGGTTTCTGTTTTACCTCCACTACACCGCAAGTGAAGAAGAGTGAGACAGAGACACTTGAAAAGCCACGTCAGGCCAGGCATGGTGGCTCACACCTGTAAAAGCACTTCGAGTGGCCAAGGTGGGTGGATCACCTGAGGTCAGGAATTCAAGACCAGCCTGACCAACATGGAGAAACCCTGTCTCTACTAAAAATATAAAATTAGCCAGGCATGGTGGCACATGCCTACAATCCCAGCTACTCAGGAGGCTGAGGCAGGAGAATCGCTTGAATCTGGGAGGCGGAGGTTGTGGTGAGCAGAGATCGCGCCACTGCACTCCAGCCTGGGCAACAAGAGCAAAACTGCATCTCAAAAAAAAAAAAAAAAAAGAAAGAGAGAAAGAAAAAGAAAAAAAAAGAGAAAAGCCATGTCACCCTTTCTATCCCAAGGATTTAGCTGTTGTAGGACACCAGGTACCAGACTAGAGAGAAAGAAACTACGGGGCACACATTTTTAAAAAGTCTACATGTAATCATGCTCAAGACTTTTGAGTTATTCAAAAGCAGACTTTGACTTTTATATGGAGAATACTCTTTAAAATGTCTTTTTATGCCAAAAGGAATCACAACAAAAGCAAAAATTGACAAATGGATCTAATTAGACCTAAGAGCTTCTGCACAGCAAAAGAAACTATCAACAGAGTAAACAGAAAACGTACAGAATGCGAGAAAATATTTGGAAATTATGCATCTGACCAAGGCTTAATATCTAGCATCTCTAAGGAATTTAAACAAACTTATGAAATAAAAACAAATAACCCCATTAAGAAGTGGGCAAAGGACATGAACAGATACTTTTCAAAAGAAGGTATACACACAGCCAGCAAGCATATGATAAAAAGCTCGTTAGAGAAATGCAAATCAAGAGCACAATGAGATGTCATCTCAAACCAGTTAGAATGGCTATTACTAAACAGGCAAAAAATAACAGACGCTGGTGAGGTTGTGGAGAAAAGGGAAAACTTATATACACTAGTGGGAGTATAAATTAGTTCAACCATTGTGTAAGACAGTGTAGCAAATCCTCAAAGAACTAAAAGCAGAACCACCATTCAACCCAGCAATCCCATTACTGGGTATATACCCAAAGGAATATAAATCATTCTACAATAAGGCCCATGTATACAAATGTTCATTACAGCACTATTCACAAGACATGGAATCAACCTAAATGCCGATCAATAGCACATTGGATAAATAAGACATGGTGCATGTACACCATGGAATACTATGCAGCTATGAAAAGAATGAGATCATGTCCTTTGCAGGAATATGTACGGAACTGGAGGCCATTATCCTAAGCAAACTAACGTGGGAACAGAAAACCAAATACGACATGTTCTTACTTATAAATGAGAGCTAAATGATGTGAACACATGGAAATGGAGACAGGAACAACAGACACTGGGGCCTTCTTGAGGGTGGAGGTTGGGAGGAGAGAGAGGATCAGAAAAAATGCCTATTGGGAACTATGCTTAGTACGTGGGTGATGAAATAATCTGTGCACCAAACCCCCATAACGTGAATTTACCTGTATAACACACCTGCACATGTACCCGTGAACCTAAAATAAAAGATTTTAAAAAAATTTACAAAGTCAAGCCACATCAGAGTGCTATGTATTTTTTTATTCCATTTATGTGACATTCTGGATAATACAGAATCAGGAAACAGATCATTAATTGCCTTGGGCTGGAGGTAGGGAAGGGGGATTGACTATAGTGAGGCACAGGAGAACTGATAACATGTGGTATATCAAAGTCTGTCTTTAAGAGAATGTTCTGAACTAATGGAATCCTTCTATGTACTTGTGGTGGTGGATACAGAACTTTATATTTTCAAAACTCATGGAATTGTAGTCCTGACTCTATGTAAATTGCATATCAATATACCTGACTTTAAAAAATAAAAAATAAATAAAATATCTTATTAAATGTCTATGTTTTCAAATAAATATAAATTATATTGGAGGAATTTACACTCAGGTGAGGAAAAAATATTGTTCTGATGACACCTGAGTAAGTGCTTAACCAGTTGTCCATTTCATAGCATGTAGACCTACTGCTATAGTATTTTTGTTTCTATGAAAGTTATCACTGATTTATTTGCCCCTCATTGATGATCTGTCTGCTCTTATGTATTCAGATGGTGTGCAAATTCTCTGAAGGTTTCCCTGGAGACAGTATCCAGAAACTTGTGGTGAAATTGGACATTACTACCTTGGTATTCTCATGTTGAGATTCACTTGGGCTAAGGGGCCTTCCTTTTGGTCAACAGGGCTGATATTTCTGGGTTCCTGACAATGAGAATGCATGCAGGCAGTCTATTTCAAAGTGGGACAATGAACTTTTAGTCCCATGGGCACTTTTACTTTTCTTTTAAAAAAAATTTTTACTTGAACTTTGGGATTAATACCCTTTGTTCTCAATTAAAATAGTATCCTGCAAGAATTTCTATTTCTGAGTAAGAAGTAAGTCAGACGAAAATAATCCTTGTGAAATGACTTCTCGGGTGACTTTTGAGAAAGCTTTTGACCAATACTCCATGGGATGACTGAATTTCTTTTGATTTATTGATGGTATATTGAAAATATGACACCCTGCCCTAACATGATAAACACATGTCTGCCCTCCTCTGATAATATGTGGTATATTAATGTCTGTCTTTCATGAGGGTTTAGTCAGTGGAACTACAGGAGAATATTAAGAATGAAGTCTTGACCACACACAAGACACATGCCCTTTGCCGGCGGGGTATGGAGGACACAGAGCTCTGATAACAATACTTATTTAGGGTGCCCCAACCACGCCTTTGTCTAAGGGACGAAGCACGTACCTAAGTCTTCTTGGTAGTAAGTGTATACACATCATTAAGAGCAAACATTGGTTTCAGAAGCAATGCATCGCATGCTGAAGTTTCAGCTGGCTTGATAGAAATGCTATGGAAAAAAGTATAGAACTAAATTCCAGCAATTGCATTCTAAGCTATGCCCTGCCAGGTGGCGACTGGGGACACTTTTTATTCAGGTCAGAGATTACCTTAGTGAAGGGAAGCAAGGAAGAAAATGATTTAAAAGGAAATGTGGTTCTTATCCTTGAGAACCTTAGAATAAGGACGGTGAAACAGACTTGATGATTTAAGAACATGATCAAACAATATCATGTAAATAAATGTACGCTTAATGATTACCTAAAAATTATCCTTTTTTTTCCTTCTGAGACAGAGTCTTGCTCTGTCACCCAGGCTAGAGTACAGTGGTGTGATCTTGGCTCACTGCAAGCTCTGCCTCCCGGGTTCAAGTGATTCTGCCTTAGCCTCCTGAATAGCAGGGATTACAGGCACATGCCACCACTTTCGGCTAATTTTGTATTTTTAGTAGAGATGGGGTTTCACCGTGTTGGCCAGGCTGGTCTTGAACTCCTGACCTCAGGTGATCCACTTGCCTCGGCCTCCCAAAGTGCTAAGATTACAGTGAGCCACCGCGCCCGGCCTATTCCAATTTTTTCATGTAAAAAATACTGTCTTCCTACTCTGGCAGAGGAAGTCCGTGTTGTGCAACCCCCATGGCTCTAAAAGGTGCTTGAGGCTGGATCTGAGAGCCAAGTGGACTCGCATTTTGTCCCCACTTCTTGCTTGCTGGATGGATTTAGGGGAAATTTCTTAAATGTTCTAAGCTTCAGGTTTTTTTTTTCTCTAAAATGAGTAGTCTCTCTTTCATAGGTTTTTGTAAGCATTTACAGACCATAAGGCTACACACAGAGAACACACATCCTTGCCTCCTCTCCAAGACTAAGTGGGGACTGGCGGTTCTGGGCAGGGTTGATTGGAGCTTCCAAGGAGAATCAAGCTTAAACATCTTCACCCACGCCAGCTGCAAAAGGGAAAGGCTATCCAGTTAGCAGGTTGAAGCATCGCTCATAAAGTAACTGCTTCCCCTTGCAAAAACTCTGCATAGAACATCTCCAGCCCCAACCTGGAGGACAGCAAGAGGAGAGGCTGTCAAAGCAAAGAGAATTCTGCCAGGGCCTAGAGCCCCCTGGAGTCACAGAATGGGTGGCAATAGGTCAGTTGAGACCTATTGCCACCCATTCTGCCTATTGGCAGATGCCCTGGTCCCAGTTTGTATCTCGCCTCTTCAGTCATCACTGCTCATGTTCTGCTAAGATGTTTGGCCATGAGAATAGGAAATGTCAGTGAGTCCTGCTATGGAGCCACTTGAGAATCTTGAACCAATGTCCTGGACCTGTCAGGGGCTTAAACCAGAATTCCAATAAGCTCCGGGAAGGCCTGTCCTGAGGCTCCTGTTCTAACATCGGTAGCTGGCTCTGCTTTCGGGGGAAAATGCTGTGGATGACACTCTTCTTTGTGGCTTTGGGGCATGAAGTGCCTGTCGGCCCCTCCTGTTCCTGGGGAGGATCCCCTCTCCACCCCTTAGGGGATCCTCCTGCCTGACACTGATCTTGAAACCTGGCTTATCTTAGACCTTATTCTTGTGTGATGTTGCCTGATATAAACTCTTCTTACTTCCTCCACCCCCACATTCTTAGATTTATTTCAAAATTGTAATCATTACTTACTTTAGAATAAAAGTTAGTGCAGCTAAGAGTGCGAATGACTCCCGATTGTGAAGCAATGCCAGATGGCAGCACTGGCTTACTTTAGGATGTAGGAACCCAGACACTCAGAAAGTCTGCTGTCACAACAAAGGTGTGATGAATACTCCCATTGGAGTCTACAGAGCTCTCAAACCTGCCTTCTTCTTCTCAAACCTGCCTTCTTCTTCTTCTTCTTTTTCTTTTTTTTGAGACGGAGTTTTGCTCTTGTTGCCCAGGCTAGAGTATAGTGGCACGATCTCGGCTCACTGCAACCTCCACTTCCTGGGTTAAAGTGATTCTCCTGCCTCAGCCTCCCTAATAGCTGGGATACAGAAGCGCACTACCACGTCTGGCTAATTTTGTATTTTTAGTAGAGACAGGGTTTCTCCATGTTGGTCAGGCTGGTCTTGAACTCTTGACCTCAGATTATCTGCCTGCCTCGGCCTCCCAAAGTGTTGGGATTACAGGCATGAGCCACCGTGCCTGGCCAAACCTGCCTTCTGTCCCAGTTAAATGACAGGATTAGGTGGCAGTGGAGAAGCTGTGGGTCAGGGTCATGGCAGGTGGGTAGGCAGTTGGGAGCAGGACCAGGACTGTGTTTAGGGGGATGTCCCAAATTGAGTAGTAGCATTATTTTAGGGGGAAAAAAAATCCTTAAAACTCAGCATGCAATACTCTTCCTCCGAGAAGCAGCTGTCCCCGGGAGGCATCAGAAAGCTGCCGTCTGACTCAGTTTTGGGGTGGTCTAAACTTAGTGTGCGTGAGACATCTTCTCCCACTGTTTGTTTCTTCTCTCGCTTACTCTGGTTAAGCGACAGACAAATCAGCTTGGCCGGAACATTATGTTTCTATTCATTTGCTGGAGTGCTGGACCCACAGAGCAGCCTTGATAGTGTTCAACGCTAGTGCCATGATGATCAGGCAAAGCCCTGGAGCCACGGGTGGCATTTGGAGAAACCAGTGGGAAGGAGGGGTCTGTAAATATCTACAAGCTTGGGCACATCACTCACCTTTGCCACTAAGTGGCTTCCAAAATAGACTGTATCCTGCGAGGGATTTGAATGGAGACATTCTTCCTGAGTGGGAAAGTATGTGCAAATTGTACTGAGATCAAGCTGCAAGGACAGGAAATCACATGCAGAGGAGCGGACAGAGTGGCAGCAGATGAGCAGGCTAAGGGAGTGATAGAGTCCAGGGGCAGCGTGGACACTGCCAGCGTAATTATCTCTGGACCTCATCACCTTAGCCAGTTTGGCACCTGGGCCGTGGCTGCAGGTGGAGGATGGAATGCAGCTGGCCAACTGGATACTACCTTTCCAGGGCTATCCTGAGTGCTTCCTTTGCTCTCATCCTGGAATGAGAGACAGTGGTTCTTGTGAACCAAAACACAAGATAGGTAAATCATGTTTTTTAAAATGTTTAATTTTTATGGGTACACAGTAGGTTATTGGGGGAACTCACCCCCAATATTTCAATGTAGGTTCTTTCTATTTTGCCCAAGTGTTGGCCGGTCTGAGAAATAAAGAGAAAGAGTACAAAGAGAGGAGTTTTACAGCTGGGCCACCAGGGGTGGCATCACATATCGGTAGGTCCCTCATGCCCACCTGAGCTGCAAAACCAGCAAGTTTTATTAAGGATTTAAAAGGGGAGGAGGTGTATGAACAGGGAGTAGGTCACAAAGATCACATGCTTTAAAGGGCAAAAAAAAGAGAACAAGATCACATGCTTCTGAGGAAACAGAGCAAGGACAAAAGCAAGGATCACAAGGCAAAGGGCAAAATTGGAATTACTGATGAGGGCCTATGTTCAGCCTTGCATGTATTGTCTTGATAAATATCTTAAACAACAGAAAACAGGGTTTGAGAGCAGAGAACCGGTTTGACCTCAAATTTACCAGGGCAGGATTTTTTCCCCACCCTAATAACTCTGAGGGTACTGCAGGAGACCAGGGCGTGTTTCAGTCCTTATCTCAACCACATAACACAGACTCTCCCAGAGCCACCGTTTATAGACCTCCCCCAAGGAATGCATTCCTTCCCCAGGCTATTAATTATTAATATTCCTTGCTGGGAAAATAATTCAGCGATATCTCTCCTACTTGCACATCCGTTTATAGGCTCTCTGCAAGAAGAAAAATATGGTTCTATTCTGCCTAATCCCACAGGCAGTCAGACCTTATGGTTGTCTTCCCTTGTTCCCTGAAAATCACTGTTATTCTGTTCTTTGTCAAGGTGCACTGATTTCATAATGTTCAAACACACATGTTTTATAATCAATTTGTGCAATAGTGGTCCTGAGGTGACATACATTCTCAGCTTACGAAGATAACAGGATTAAGAGATTAAAGTAAAGACAGGTGTAAGAAATTATAAAAGTATTAATTTTGGGAACTGATAAATGTACATGAAATCTTCACAATTTCTGTTCCTCTGCCACGGCTCCAGCCAGTCCCTCCATTCAGAGTCCTTGACTTCCCACAACAGCAGGAGCGTATATTTATGGGGTATGTGAGATATTTCGATACAGGCACACAATGCATAATAATCACATCAGGGTAAATGGGGTATCCATCTCAAGCATTTATCATCTCTTTATGTTACAAACATTCCAGTTATACTCTTTTAGTTACTTTTAAAAATACAAAAATTTGTTGACTGTAGTCACCTTGTTTTGCTATCAAAGATTTTACTCATGTCAAACTATATTTTGTACCCATTAGCCATTCCTCCTGCCCCCACCCCACTACCCTTCCTAGGCTCTGGTAACCATCTTTCTATTCTCTGTCTCCATGAATTCAGTTGTTTTTAATTTTTAGTTCACACAAAAGAGTGAGAACATGCAAAATTTGTCTTTCTGTGCCTGGTTTATTTCACCGAACATAGTGACCTCCAGTTCTGTCCACGTTGTTGCAAATGACAGGATCTCATTCTTTTTGATGGCTGAATATACTCCACTGTGTACACAAACCACATTTTCTTTATCCATTCATCTGTTCATGGACACTTAGTTTGCTTCCAAATCTTGGCTATTGTGTCTTGTACTGTGGAAAATAATAACTTTTAAAATAGATCACACTGATTAGCTGTGAAAGCAGACTTGCCACCATTAGAAAATAGTTTGTCATTCAAAAATGCATATTTGCATCCTCTAACATCCCCAGCATAATAGTTTGAGTCATTGCCCTTGGAGATTTAAAAGGCCACACACTGAGAATGCCAGTCCCCAGGGAGTTGGGGTGAATTTCTCCAAAGGCCTGTGTGTGTGTGTGTGTGTGTGTGTGTGTGTGTGTGTATGTGTGTATGTGTTTGTTCTCCCCAGGCCAATCAGCAGGGTACTGACCCCAGATGGCCCACAGTGCTCTGGGCACCCCAGCATGGCTCAGGCAATAATGGAAAAAACAGGAGGACGGACACAGCTCCTGTCATGGGAGCCAAGGACACTGGAACCCTGAAGTCCCTGGCAAAGCCCCCCTTCATCCTACCTTCCTCAGAGACCTCTGGATTTCACAGTCCCCAGGGCCCCTTCCTGTGGCTGCCTGGCCTAGGAGGAACTTCAGTGAGGGAGTGAATGACAGCCATGCACAGCACATGATTGGTGATGGGCTTCCTGGTTTGTGGGGTGGATGGAGGTTTACCACCTCATGATGTGGTGGGGAGGGGTGCCTGGCAGGGCCTGCAGTAGAGTTTGCAGCATGGGGTCTGCCCCTGGGTTCCTGCCGTGCTGGTACCCAGTTCCTGGGCCCACTGAACCAAGATCTGACCAAGTTTCTCCAAGGAGGAGCCAATAGATGATAGATCATGGAGGCCAATTGTCTCCATGACCTGAGGATCCACGGAAGCACAGGTGGTCTTCTAAGGCCTTCAGAGCCTGGGTTCTTCTAGCTCTTGCCTAAAGCTCTCACTTCAGTTTATGCTGCAATAGATAATAATAACTCCTTACCTTTGAAAGGAGAGCATTTCAGAATTTTCAAAATCTTTTTGCACAAGTCATTTGATCTTCATGGCCAGCTTTTATGGGGGATATTATAATAAAGATGAAGATACCAAGTCAGAGAGAAAAGAGAGAACTTCATTCGTGTGTTTGATGTGGACAAGTTATGACTTGAACCCAGGCTGGTAAGTGCCAGCCCTGTGCCGCTGCCCCAGAAGGGCCTGGAAGCCATGAGGCCCCACAGTTCAACATGGTGGTAAGGTCTGGGCTCTGCAGCCAGGCTGCCCACCACCGACTAGCCATTCATCTGAGGCAAACATGTTCACCTCCATGCCTCAGCCTCTGCATAAAATGGGACTAGCACCCACGTCACAAGGTTGCATTAATACATGCTTGTTAGTACATATCAGTGTCTATAATGATAGCAACTCTCTTTTGGTGCTTATTACATACCTGGCACTGTGCTTTGCATTTTATGGGATTCATTCATTTAATCAGCACAGTAACCTTAGGGGATAGATACACCTTATTTTCCCATTTCAGAGATGAAGAGACTGAAGCACAGAGAGATGAAGTCATTTCATAGCATCAGGAAGACCAGGGACCATGCTCTCTTGATCATAACACCAGTCTTCTTTTAAAACAGAGGTTGGCTCCCGGTAAATACTCAAAAAATGTTGGCTGCAGCCAGGCATTGTGGCTCATGCCTGTAATCCCAGCAGGTTGGGAAGCTGAGGCAGGCAGATCAGCTGAGGTTAGGAGTTCAAGACCAGCCTGGCCAAAGTGGTGAAACCCTGTCTCTACTAAAAATACAAAAATTAACCAGGCATGGTGGTGGGCACCTGTAATCCCAGCCACTCGGGAGGCTGAGGCAGGAGAATCGCTTGAACCTGGGAGGCGGAGGTTGCAGTGAGCCAAGATGGTACCACTGCACTCCAGCCTGGGTGACAGAGTGAGACTCTGTCTCAAAAACAAACAAACAAACAAAAACCTGCAAAAAACATTGACTGCTACTGGGGCTGTTGTCGATGTCGGGTGGTATGATACATGGGCCCCACTATCCCAAGACACTTCCTCTGCAAGTTAGTTCCCAGTGGCCAGAACAGCACAATCAAGACTTCAGTTTGGCTGAACAGGACTTTTGTCCCCTGTTAAGATGCAAAGTCCCTCTGGAAAGGCTTCCATGAAACCTGAACTTGCTTGGAAGCCAAGGCATCAGTGAGCTCTAAGGCTGTGTTAGGGGGAAGTTTGATGGAGGGGAGAGAGAGAGTCTGACCATACTGCTTGGAGTGGTAATGAGGGACAGTTCTGCTGGTGGAAATGTGGCAGAATGAGGTGGAAATTATGTAAAAAGGGAGGATGAGGACTCGTCTATCTTACGCCTTTTCCCAGCTGTTAAAATGATCTGTATCGTGTGGGACCTCGTTAGAGTTCATTCTTGGAGCACTTTTTTCATGAATTGTTTTAAGGCTGTTATGTGTTGGGAATCAGACTAATAGGGCTTCTTTGACGGATGAGGAATTCAAAGTATGGCTAGGTCACACTGTTAGGCAGTGAAACATCCAGAGCCAGCACCCTAGAATCCTGCCTCCCTGTATGAACACCATTTATTTTCCTATTCTCTGATAAGCTTTACAAGGAGCTATCATATATGACCTTTGTGATAAATTTAAAAATTTCAGAGTTGATTTTTCTTCTCGGCCTCAGCTTAGCAGTAAAGGTCAGGAGTTCTTCCTTGCTGGTTTTGGCACCAAGGCTGATTAATGTGTAGTTTCCAGTCTCCTCTCCTGAAACCCAGGTTTGATGATGCTTCCCTGCCTTTCAGGTATGGAGTTAGGGTTAATTAGGTGATGTTTGCATAGGGCTTTGAAGATGAAAGCATCATGTCATTGTTATTATATATCATCTCTTCCAGAAACCAGGAATGCTTCTACTTCAGGGAACACTTGAATGTGTCTCCACTTGTATGGTTCACTTTAGGATAAAACTTGTCAGGCATCAGTGAACTAATGATACTGTGTAGCACATGGGGGATCCAAGAGTCCAAACAAACAAGTACTCAGAACTCCTTGGATCACCAGGAAGTAGCTGTCAGTGGGCTTGGAGATGAAATGAGCCCATCCATTCAGCAGAGAGCTGCTGGGAAGTTTGCCCCTTAACTGTATCCCCAGCGTGAGACAATGTGGGTCATTAAGAGAATGTCAGGGCTCCAGAGACCAGAAAGTGCTGGAACAGACAGGAGAGGCACTATGTGACATTTTGGAGGAGCTGGGGCAGGTCATGGGAGAGGAGGGTAGCAGAGTGAAAGACGTTTCTTACAGTGTTGGAAAATTATTTCAAGAGCCGCCTGATGGGTTTCCCTCCCTGTAGACTGACTTCAACATATCAGTCCATGTTCCTTCCACTGCCAGGCTACCTGCCTGTACTTCCATCATGGCAAGTCCATGGCTTGTCAACCTTCAGGGCCTTCCTCTTGCCTAGAAAATAAAGTCTAGTTATTTTAAAGCTGTGCTATGGCCTTGCTGTGACTCTTGATTTTCTGCCTCTTGTTGATTTTCCTTCACGCTCTTCCCTGCATGGGAGTTGTCTTCCCAAGCAGCTCACGCTGCCCCGTCATATTCAGGATGACATGCCTTTCCCACCCTGTACCTTTTCCCACATGAATCCTTGACTTTAGCCAAGCTCCTTTGTCTCCACTGATTCTTTCCCTGATTCTGCAGCTCCCAAGAGTACCCTCCTGTTAGTCAGTTCTGTTTGCTGTTCATTTACTTAGCACTTGTCTACATTTTGTTATATTGGTATGTATCTGTTAATATGAATATTTCCCTATTTGCTATTTGGACTGCAAAATCAGGGAGGCAAGGGCATTGTTTCTTGTATTCATGTGGAGTACTTAGTGGGAAAAATTTTTTTTTTTAGACTTGGGATCTCATTCTGTCACCCAGGCTGGAGTACTGTGGTGTGATCATGACTCACTGCAGCCTTGAACCTGCGCTCAAGCAATCCTCCCACTTCAGCCTACCAAAGCACTGAAAATATAGGCATGAGCCACCATGCCTGGCTAGACTCATCAAGTTTTGGATGATGAGTATCATTAGGGGAGGGTATCTCTAATACCTAACACAGTGCCTGACATACCTTAGGGGCTTTCCCCAGTTATTTACTGCTGTGTAACCAATCACTAAAATTTAATGGTATGCAATACCAACAGTGATTTATTATTATTATGTCTCTTGGTCCTGGGGATTGAGTTGGCTCAGCTGGGTGGTTCTGGCTTGGGACGTCTCATGTGATTGCAGTCAGAAGGTGACTGGGTTGGGTTCATCTCAAAGGCCTCCCATGGCTATTTCCTGGGCTGGGAAGGCTTGAACAGCTGCAAAAGCTGATGTTCCTCAGGTATGCCTCTCTATCTGTATTTGGGCTCTCCATGTGGTCCCTCTAACATGTCAGTTTCAGGGTAGCTGGGCTTTTGCATGACAGCTTAGGACCCCCAAGACACATGCCCCCAGAGAGCCCTGTAGAACTGCACCCCCTTTCTAATGCATCTGGGAGTCAAGCAGCGGCATCTCCACTGCGTCGTGTTCATTCACAATGTCATATGCCAGTCCCTATCCAAAGGCAGGGGAATTAACCTCTTTCATGCGGGAAGTGTCAGAGGATTTTTGGGCATATTTTACTACCACCACAGTTCTCAATACACATTTGTTGATAGATTTAATGAATAAATGAATAGATGAAGCGCCATCTTTTAAATCATTTCCAATATGAGAGAAAGATAATGTGATAGTGGACTGAAATTTTCTTACTATCTTCTTCAACATAACAAAGAAATTTGTTTATTTTTTAACATGTTTACAACTCATGAGAAAGTATGAATTTCTTTTGTCCTTCTTATAAAATCACACTGTTATTGACTGGAATTAATGAGTGTGGACCTCCTTTCTCTAGCTATTAATTTCCTTCTGCTGTTGCCTCAGAAATATCTAACAGTATGAGCTTTGGAGAACCTTTGCTGTTATCTAAAAAAATGTTTTTAAGTGAAATTACTGGGCATCTCCTTTCTGTGTGCTCTGCTCACAGAAACCTACAGGACACTGTCCAAAAGGCGAAGTGAGCAAGGAGGCCGGATCAGTCCTTCCTGGCCCTATGGAAGTCAGCTCAGCAGGACCCCACATGGATGGGCTCCTGCAACTGTGAGCAAAGGGGGCCCATCAGGCCGTGCCCAGCCCCTAGGACACACATAGGAAGGGCATTTTCCCACTACCTGCCGCCGGGTGCCTCTGCACGGCCATGGTGTGCACCCTGCTGCAGGGAGCAGGCACCCTCATCCCTGTGGCCCGTCTCCTGCTTCTTGTCCTCACTCTGAGGCCATAGAAAATTGGCCTGCAGCATCCTCACCCTCAACCTTGCCCTGCTGGGAAAACTTAGACCCTCAACTAAGGCTCCCAGACGCATTTGCTCGGCCGCAGTTCTCAATCTTCCCTCTGCCTGGAAGGCCCTGTCCTGTATTTCACATTTGCTAAGCAGAGTCCCCTCTGAACTCAGCACCCCCGGATCCAGCCCAGCCCTCCTGGATCCACTTCCCAGAGCACCCCCTGACCCCTCCAGCCCCTCCCACTGACAACAGTGCAGGTCGGTGAAGGTGACCGTGACAGCTCTGGTAATCCTGGGAGAAAACCCGGGAGTGAGCGCAGCTCTCGGGCTCTGATTACAGCTCTTTACCATAATGGAGAGAATATCTGGATTCTCCCCTGATTTCCTCTCCTCTTAAAATTTTCAATTAAGAGCCTAACCTTGATAGAAAATGACTACTTTCTGGAGTATTCTCCATGGTGCTGATTCTTCATCTGCTTTTTCTAGACAGATACAGGCTCTCGATGATTCCAAATAAAATCAGAGCCAAGGAGCTTACCCCAAGAAGGGGGGAGAGCAGAGCAGCAAAGAGCAACGCTCCAGAGCCTTCCCCACTGCTGGAGACCCCCGGTGGGTGGAGGGTCTCTTGGGCCCTTCCAGCCTGCAGAGCTGCTGAGAGCCAGGCCTGGCCGCCAACAAAGCAGCTGAAGTCTTGAGAACACTTCCTGATTGCATTAGCGAGGTCGCACCACCAGGACATAATCAAATCTCCCTGGAGGACGTGGCTTCCAGAAGGGTTGCTATGAGCCGGTGGCAGAACCAGGGCAACCAGGGTCAGACACGGCAGAAGGAGGGAAGTCCCAGGGTTGAGCATCCCAGGTGGGCATCAGAGGGGTGTGGGCTGCACCATCTGGGTGCAGGGGCCAGCAGGCAGTGCGGGTCCACCCAGCCCAGAGCCAGCCTTTCCCAGCGGTCATGTGCAGAAACCTGGCACACGTCATGGGGCAGCAGTCCCCCATCATAGGCCCTCCTGGTGTTAGCAGTCAGGAGGGTGCCTAGAAAAGCCCCATGGTCACAGGGACAGCAGGATCTGAGCCCACCCTCCACACCAGGAACCTGCCCAGCACCGTAGGCAGGGCCCGGGTGCCCTGCTTAGGAACGAGCTCTGGTTCTAGCTTGGCGGTCCTAGTTCCACCCTGTCTGTACCTCAGCTGACCAGGAAGATGGCTGTGAGGACCACAGAAAACTCCAACACAGAGCTGGCACGAAGGAGCTGTGCCCGTGGGAGCTTCGGAGTCCTCAGGCCAGGCCGGCCCTGGCTCTGCCACCTCCTGGCTGGAAGACCTTCAGGCACCTACTGAGCCTCTCAGGGGCCCAGCATCCTCGTCTGTGGGACAGGGATAATAACAGGGTTGTTTTGAGAGTGAAAGCACAAAACACAGAGCCTGGCTGGAGAAAGCACAGGTAGCTGAGGTCAGTTGAGACTGAGTTAACTGTTCTTAGAAGAGCAGACAGGCCATCCCCCGAAGGCATCAGTGCGGGCAGGAGGGAACCTGCACTTTGCAGTCTCAACACCTGGGGACACAATTCGTGCTAATCTGACCCGCAAAATACCAAAGGATACACCCAAGACCCTGGACCAACATCCCACAACGATGCCTCCTGGTTTCTTCTCTAAGAATACTTCTTTAAAAGTTCCCCAGGAAGCTAACTCTATATTCCTAATATAGAGTTCCATGGACCATGGAAAGAAAACAAGTGTCTCAGTAGGTTTGTTTAACAAATGTGCAAATGCAGGGATGAACGAAGACGCCCAAAGTCACGGAGCAGCTCAGTCGCCTCCGACATGCTCGGGGGCCACATCCACCTCCAACCTCTGCCCTGTTCACGCTTTCCTCCACCCAGGTTCCCCTCTTGCCCTGGCACTCCAGGAATTATTTGCTGTCCTGGAAGCTTCCTTTCTCTGGTCCACAGACCCTGAGCCTGGAGCCTCCCTGCCTGCGTGTTCATCTCGTCCTCCGAGTTGCAGGAGCAGGCGTCTGTCCTGCTCACCCTGACTCGGCAGGGAGGGCTGAGCTCTGGAGCCTGAGTGGACCCAGACCTGCCCCATGGCCTCCTGTGCCTCGGTGTCCTCCTCTGCCTCCATGTCCTCCTCACCCTCGACTCACCGAGAAGCCCTGAGGACATGAGGACTGGAACATGCCCAAGACCCACATTGGGGCCTGGCACACACCAAGCGCCCAGTGAATGCTCGATGACTGAGGACAGCATCGCTTCTTCTAAGAGGGAAAACAAAAAGGAAAGTCAACCAGAGACGATTTGTAAAAGATGGTTTTGACTGAGGCCTTGAAGGACGGGCAAGGATGGGCAAGGGGAGGGAGGACTCAAAGTGCAGAGATGAGAAGGCTCTAGGTGCATGAGTGCCTGTGCATGTGAACGTGCATGTGTGTGCATGCACATGTGTGTGTGCATGTGCCTTGCAGCCTTGCATGTGTGTGTGCATATGCATATGTGTGTTCATATGAGCATGCATGTGTGTGTGCCCTAGTCCAGACAGGGCTCTGAGTGCACTGTGGGGGACAGATGATTTCAGACTCCACCCTGAGTCTGAAATCAGTGGGACAGATGACCTTGAACAAGCCCTTATGGCTCACTTAGTGTGAGCCAGACTCCATAGAGACAGTGA